>NC_134083.1:98284786-98592019 GCF_000715075.1 Nicotiana tabacum | reverse complement strand
TCCTTCATTTTGGCATGATCTCGTAGCTACATGTGTTAGTAATGAGACAAAAAGAGAAGTTCATATTCATGAATTTATTCACACTATTCTAGTCTCATAAGTTACAATATTATTCCTTATCGAGACTCTATATTCAATTTTAGTATTGTCTTCTTCCAGTCAAGAGAGCAGCAAGCCTATATATACAGTATTACAGTATTTTCATTACCATCGAGCTATAATCGATGGGCAGGCCCCTATTGGGCAACCTCTGATCAGATGGAAAGTTATATACCGAGCCTACTGTGGCCGAGCGCCTATGAGCGAGCCCAGCATGGTCGAGATACATAGCCTAGTATGGCCAAGCGCCTATGAGCGAGCCTACTATGGCACAGCAGTTATATATACCGAGCCTTATAAGGCCGTACAATTATTTTACTTACTATATTGAAGGAGTTGAGTCAGTATCAGCAGGTAAGTATATCTCCAGATCATCTTTGACTCCCAGTTAATTTCAGTTATCATATTATCAGTTCAGTTTCAAATTTCAGTTATTTTATTGCCTTACATACTCGGTACATTATTTCGTACTGACGTCCCTTTTTGGGGGCGCTGCATTTCATGCGTGCAGGTTCAGACAGACAGACGGGTAGACCTCCTCAGTAGGTGTTTTCCGAGTTCCGCCTGATCGGTAAGCTCCACGTCTTTCGGAGTTGCCAGGACTAGAGTTTTGTGTACATCTTATGTATATCTGTATATATGTTATGGGTAGGTCGGGGCCCTGTTCCGATCACAGTACATCTATCAGTAGAGGCTTGTAGGCATATCCTGTTGGTTAGTGCAGTATGTTGGGTTTGTATAAATTGGTGGTTTGTCAGCTGTAGTAGCTATGACGGCCTTGTCGGCCTAGCTTTATATTGATATTTAGTTAGTGCTAGTTTCCATTCAGTTTTATATTTTGCTTCGCAAATTGTCTT
Organism: Nicotiana tabacum; assembly: GCF_000715075.1. NCBI lineage: Eukaryota > Viridiplantae > Streptophyta > Magnoliopsida > Solanales > Solanaceae > Nicotiana > Nicotiana tabacum. The sequence continues at coordinate 98,591,063 of NC_134083.1, read as the reverse complement.
GCAAGGTGGCCCCATGGCCAAAGTATGACATTATGTGTTCAGAGTCCCTTAGTCACAATTTGGTACGCCAGGTTAGGTGAGGCACGGGGTGCTTGTCTCGCTCCTAGGTTCGGGGCGTGACAAACTTGGTATCAGAGCAGTTCTGTCCTAGGGAGTCTACAAGCCGTGTCTAGTAGGGTCTTGTTTATAGATGTGTTGTGCACCACATTATATAAGCAAGGAACTACAGGGCATTTAGGAGTTTGTTACACTTCTTTGAAAAGTTCTTGCCATTCACAAAACTCCTTAGTATGTTCCAACACACCTTAAACACACATTATCAATTCAAAAATGATGTGGCTCTATCTCATATGTCTCTTTAAATACTCAAATACGTTATTTCTAAATACCGTTTGCGCACTTTAAAATCTTAAATCATTAGGAAATGTTTTTACGGGGCTTACATTCTCCCCCGCTTAGGATCATTCATCCTCGAATGAGGGTCAAAATTCACCATTAGCACCCAATGTGACTCAGTTGCTATAACACATACCAACGTTTCCAAATTTTTGACTAACTCCCTAATTCCAAAACTTTCGGCAGTGTATCCCCTGTAATTGGGCCTAACCACCTGCCAGAGAACAACGAAAACAACTCCTAACAACACATCAACAATTCAACAAAGTATCCCAGTATATATCAAAAACATTGATCTAAACATTAAGGGCTTTACATTAACAGAAGTGGTGTCTAGACATGAGTTGCACATATTTAAATCATAACACATAACAAGTAGCCTTTTGAACCAAAACCATTTGGTTATACAAGCAAGTGAGAATACTTCCTTTACTTTGACAGAGGCAGATCTCAATTTCCGGACTTATCTAACAGGGATGACAATTAGGTACCTCTTATAAGCCAATTACCCATTAACTTCACCTTCAATACTTTTCACCGGAACGATAGGCAAAGGATTCCAACAACCTTCTCGAACCCAGATACATGATGCATCGGGTGCATGGAGGAAAATGATGGGAAAACATCATACTCATAGTTTGGCCTATTTCCTTCAAGATTTCATAAGGCCTAATCTGACTATACATACTTTACCTTTATTAGCAATTCACCCAATATATTCATACTTTACCTTGAGAATAACCGGTTCACTTTCATCAACTCTAAATCCCTACGCCGAACACCCAGACTAAACCTTCGACGACCCCTAACAATTACTCTAAGATGCGTTAGCTTGAATATTAACATAAAATTTCCTATCCAATATATTTGATCACGGGATGATGCTTCTTCTTTGACATGTTTGAACCTTCAACCCCCACAGGTTACTATAAATAGGGACAACGAGGTCCGAGATTTGGCTGGAATTATTCAAGAATCCATAAACGTTCTGAGAAGGGTATTTTAAGAGGTTATATTCTAAGAGACATAAGGATGACCGCCAATAGTTCTGCCACGATTAATCATTCTGACGAAATCATCGATTCAACAAATGAAGCATAGAGTTGCTTAGCAGGCATTGATAATGTAGGAAAAATTAGTTTAACTCGAAATGAGAATATTCTGGCACCCTGAATGTGGTTTCAAAATACATGAAATTGCATTATGCTCTTAACGGTAACTAGCACAAGGAATCTATGCCACAAGCCTACGAGGATGAAAAACAAAAGTTGAACACTTGTGAGATTATTATCATTCTGACAACTTAACCCATTTTTGATAGTTGATCCTATATGAGAGAACTAGAGATGCGACAAACTTGTCTTTCAAATCAATATACTCATGATATGTGCCAAAATCTAGAAGCATCTAATTTCAACCTTTCACGAGTGAAACCACATAGCTGGGACATCTAAATATTTGGGATGAAATCATGTATTGGTTAGAGAAAATGAACACTTTTCTATGAGATAGACATGTTTCTGCCATAACAAATCTTAGGCTGCAATACCAGGCCACTTCATGGAAGACTACAATAATAAGTACAAAGTGAGATACATAGTTTGAGACGGTTTAGGTGAACATGAAAGTCATACTGAGATGGGCAAACAACAAGATCTTCCTATGAAGAATTTGTGATAAATCTCAAATTTCTTAGAAACTTTATGCGGTCAAGTGGCCCCTTTTCAATTGACAGGTACACATATGATAGGTGCTGAGATATGCTCTCATGTTACTAGGCAGTGGAAAGGTTCCATGATATTACTCACAATGGAGTAAAATGACTGTTCCAATAATAGGAGTGTCACGACACAAAAACCTAACCTGTCGTGATGGCGCCTATCGTGGAACTAGGCAAGCCGACTCATTTCCAAACAAACCGATATTTTCATTTCAAAGATAATTTCAATGCTATTTAAAGCAAAACCTTCGTTATGGAGTTCAAATCAAAGAAAACAAAAGTGCGGAAAAGAAAAGTCCGACATCGGGGTGTCACTAGTCATGAGCATCTACTACAATCTGTCTAACAATATCAAGGCTAACTCAACCTGGAAAATAGCTAAATAAAACTAAAGGAAGATAAGAGGGAGAAAAGCAAGGGCTGCGGTCGCCAAGCAACTACCTTGCTATGCCCGAGAAAATCTGCAACCAGAATAATCAACAACTGTTACCATATCCAGCTACACCTGGATCTGCACACAAGGTGCAGGGAGTAACGTGAGTACGCCAACTCAGTAAGTAACAACAATAAATAAAGGACCGAGCAGTAGTGACGATCAATAAAGCATATCAAGTTCATATCACAAAAATTCAGTAAAGTACAACATGCTTTAAAAATCAGTGTTTGAATCAAATCATCTCGTTTAAACCCGGTTCCAGTAAAAATCATTTAAAGCTATTTTTCAACCGTTTTTCAAACAAAGGCTCAATGCAAAGGTGAGCAAAAATGATGAAATCATAAACAGCCCCTCGGGTAAAACATTACTCATATACAGCCCCTCGGGCAAACCTCACAGTCACTCGTGCCACTCGGGCATACCTTACAATCACTCATGCCACTCGGGCATACCTCAAAATCACTCTTGCCACTCGGGTATACCTCACAATCACTCTTGCCACTGGGGCATACCTCAAAATCACTCATGCCTCCCAGTCACTCAGTACTCGGCACTCGCACTCAGTAGGTACCTGCGCTCACTGGGGGTACGTACAGACTCCGAAGGGGCTCCTTCAGCCCAAGCACTATATCAAGCCAAATCATGGCATAAATCACTCAGGCCCTCGACCTATATCAAACATGCTATAGCGTGCAACCCGATCCCATAAATATCCTCACAAATCAGGCCCTCTACCTCCCTCAGTCATAAACCTCTCAAGCCACTCGGGCGCATTTCAGTAAACACAGGGTGATCAGCCCAAAACAACATTTATATACATCAAAACCAAGTAATAAAAACTGTGTTATGCAGTAAACAGGAATAACCAAACATGGCATTCTGCCCAATTTACAGAAACTGTTTCTAAAACATTTAAGTATCATATAGTTTCAACAAAGTATGCAACTTTACAGTTGCTACGGGACAGACCAAGTCGCAATCCCAAACAGTGCATGCCCACACGCCTGTCACCTAGCATGTGCGTCACCTCAAAATAGTAGAATGATACAAAATCCGGAGTTTCATACCCTCAGGACTAGATTTACAATCGTTACTTACCTCAAACCGGTCAAATCTCTACCCGACAATGCTCTTGCTTCTCGACTCGGCCTCCAAATGCTCCGAATCTATTCACAATCAGTACAATACCATCAATATACACTAATGGAATGAATTCCACAAGAAAAGCTACAAAATTAGACCAAACCCCGAAATTGGCTCAAACGCGGGTCCCACGTCTCGAAATCCGACAAATTTTACAAAACCATAAAGACCATTCACTCACGAGTCCGTACATATAAAATTTATCCAAATTCGTCATCATTTGATCACTCAAATCCTTAAATTACTTCTCCAACAATCCCAAGCCCTAACCCCCTCATTTTCACTAATTACATGACTAAACGACGGGAAATCACCATATATACGAGTGTTAGGGCTCAAAAAACTTACCTCACTGATAGCCCTTGAATCACCCTTCAAATATCACTCCAAAAGCTCCAAAAACCAACTTGAAAATGGTGGACATGAACCAAATTCGCGAAGGGTTCTATTTATGGTTTCTGCCCATGTTTTCGCACCTGCGGACAGATTCCACGCTTTAGCGCCACCGCACCTGCGGAAAATCCATCACAGGTGCAAAACTCACTTAGGAGCCCAGATTCCGCATCTGCGGCCCAAAACCCCGCGCCTGCAAAGGCGCACCTGCTCGTTTCCGCCGCTTCTACGAAGCCTGCCTAACGTCCCCCTTTCCGCATATGTGTCCTAGGTTGTATCCTAGCACCTGCGCATCCTGTGTAGGCTATCACTGCCCGCTTCTGCGGACTCCCTTTGCGTACCAGCAACCTCGCACCTGCGACTCCTCCTTCTGCGGGTCTAGAAATAGCAGCAGCTTCAGCTGCATTTTCCAACTTTGACAAATCCGTTAACCACCCGGAATCATTCTGAGGCCCTCGGGACCACAAACAAAAATACCAACAAGTCATATATCAATATACAAACTTAGTCGAACCTTCGAATCACTCAAAACAACATCCGAACATCAAATAACCCTCAGATTCAAGCCTTAGAACTTCTAAATTTCCAAATTCGTCAACCGATGCCAAAACCAACCAAACCACGTCCTAATGACCTCAAATTTTGTACACACATCACCAATGACATTACGAACCTACTCCAACTTCCGGAATTCCATTCCGACTCCGATATCAAATTTTCCACTGCCGACCGAAATTGCCAAATTTCCAATTTTGCCAATTCAAGCTTAATTCTACCACGGACCTCCAAATCACATTCCGGATGCACTCCTAAGTCCAAAATCACATAACAAAGCTACCAGGACCATCAGAAATCAAATTCGAGATCATTTCCATATAGGTCAACATCCGGTTCACTTTTCCAACTTAAGCTTCTACTTTAGAGACTAAGTGTCTCAATCCACTCTGAAACCACTACGGACTCGAACCAACTAACCCGATACATCATAATATAGCTAAATAACACAAAAAGAAGTAGAAATGGGGGAAACGGGGCCATAACTCTTGAAACGACCGGCCGGGTCATTGCATCCTCCCTCTCTTAAACAACCGTTCATCCTCGAACGGGTCTAGAAACATACCTGGAGTCTCGAATAGGCATGGATATCTGCTCTGCATCTCCCGCTCGGTCTCCCAGGTGGCCTCCTCCACAGGCTGACCTCTCCACTGCACCTTCACTGAAGCTATATCCTTTGACCTCAACCTTCGAACCTGCCGATCCAAAATAGCCACCAGCTCCACATCATAAGTCATATCACCCTCCAACTGAACCGTGCTGAAGTCCAAAACATGGGATGGATCTCCGATATACTTCTGGAGCATGGAAACATGAAACACTGGGTGCACACTCGACAAGCTGGGTGGCAAGGCAAGCTTATAAGCCACCTGCCCTATCCTCTGAAGCACCTCAAAAGGCCCAATGAACCGGGGGCTCAACTTTCCCCTCTTCCCAAACCTCATAACACCCTTCATGGATGATACCTTCAGCAAAACCTTCTCCCCAACCATAAAAGACACGTCACGGACCTTCCTATTCGCGTAGCTCTTCTTCCTAGACTGCGTCGTGCGAAGCCGCTCCTGAATCAATTTTACCTTATCTAATGCATCCTGTACAAAGTCTGTACCCAAAAGCCTAGCCTCACCCAGCTCAAACCATCCTATAGGAGATCTACACTGTCTCCCATATAAAGCCTCATATGGAGCAATCTGAATACTTGACTGATAGCTGTTGTTATATGCAAACTCTGCGAGTGGCAGAAACTGGTCCCATGAACCCCCCAAAGTCAATGACACAAGCACGCAACATGTCCTCCAATATCTGAATAGTGCGCTCGGATTGCCTGTCCGTTTGAGGGTGAAAAGCTGTGCTCAACTCAACCTGAGTACCCAACTCTCGCAGCACGACTCTCAAAAACTGCGATGTAAACTGAGTACCCCTATCTGAAATGATGGAAACTGGGATACCATGCAGGCGAACAATCTCGCGGATGTAAATCTCAGCCAACCACTCTGAAGCGTAGGTAGTACCAACTGGAATGAAGTGCGCGGACTTGGTCAGCCGATACACAACAACCCAAATAGCATCAAATTTCCTCGAAGTCTGTGGGAGCCCAACTACAAAGTCTATGGTGATCCGCTCCCACTTCTACTCCGGAATGTCTAATCTCTGAAGCAAGCCACCCGGTCTCTGATGCTCATACTTAACCTGCTGACAGTTGAGACACCGAGTTAGAAACCCAACTATATCCTTCATCATCCGCCTCCACCAATAGTGTTGTCTCAAATCCTGGTACATCTTCACGGCACCCGGATGGATGGAATATCGCGAACTGTGGGCCTCCTCAAGAATCAACTCCCGAAGACCATCTATATTAGGCACACGTATCTGGCACTGCATCCTCAACACACCGTCACTACCAATAGTCACATCCCTAGCATCACCACTCTGAACCCTATCCTATAGAATGAGTAAGTGGGGGTCATCATACTGGCGCTCCCTGATACGGTCATAAAGAGAAGACCTGGAGACCACACAAGCCAATACCCGACTAGGCTCCGAAATATCCAATCTCACAAGCTGGCCCGCTAAGGCCTAAACATCTAATGCCAAAGGTCTCTCTACTGCTGGAAGGTATGCTAAACTCCCCAAACTCTCCGCTCGGGGACTCAAAGCATCGGCCACCACATTGGCCCTCCCCGGATGGTACAAAATTGTGATATCATAGTCCTTAAGAAGCTCCAACCATCTCTACTGACACAAATTAATATCCTTATGCTTCAACAGATACTACAGACTCCGGTGATCAGTATAGATCTCACATTGAACCCCATACAAATAATGGCGCCAAATCTTCAAGGCGTGAACAATGGCTGATAACTCAAGATCATGGACATGATAGTTCTTCTCATGGGTATTCAACTGGTGCGAGGCGTAGGCAATCACCTTACCCTCCTGCATCAAAACACAACCAATGCCTATCCTCGAGGCATCACAATACATGGTGTAAGAACCTGAAGCTGATGGCAGAACTAACACTAGAGATGTGGTCAAGGCAGTCTTGAGCTTCTGAAAGCTCTCCTCACACTCTTTCGACCACCTGAATGGAACACCCTTTTGGGTTAATTTGGTCAAGGGCGATGCAATAGATAAAAATCCCTCCACAAAGCGGCGGTAATAACCCGCCAAACCAAGGAAGCTCCTAATCTCCGTGGCTGAGGACGGTCTAGGCCAACTCTGCACCGCCTCTATCTTCTTCAGATCCACCTGAATACCATCATTGGACACCACGTGCCCCAAGAATGATATTGAACCGAGCCAGAACTCACATTTGGAGAACTTTGCATAAACCTTCTCCTCCCTCAATCTATGTAATACAATCTTCAAATGCTGGGCCTGCTCCTCTTGGCTACGAGAGTACACCAGGATGTCATCAATGAATACAATGACAAATGAGTCCAAATAGGGCTGGAATACACTGTTCATCAAACGCATGAACGCTGCTGGGGCATTGGTCAGCCCAAAAGACATCTCTAAGAACTCATAATGGCCATATCAGGTCCTGAAAGCTGTCTTAAGAATATCTGAATCCTGAATCTTCAGCTAGTGATAACCGGACCTCAAATCAATCTTGGAGAACACCCTCGCTCCCTGAAGCTGGTCGGCAAAGGATACTTATTCTTGACTGTGACCTTGTTCAACTGCCTGTAATCAATACATATTCTTATGGAACCATCTTTCTTCTTCACAAATAGAATGGGTGCACCCCAAGGTGACACACTCGACTGAATAAGCCCCTTATCAAGGAGTTCTTGAAGCTGTTCTTTCAATTCCTTCAACTTCGCCAGTTCCATATGATACGGTGGAATAGAAAGGGCTGAGTTCCCGGCACCAAATCAATACCAAAGTCAATATCCCTGTCAGGCGGCATGACCGGCAGGTCTACAGAAAACACATTCGAAAAATCACGTACCACCGGAACAGAATGAATGGCAGGAGTCTGTGCACCAACATCCCTCACAAAAGCCAAAAAAGACAGGCAACTCTTCTCAACCATACGCTGAACCTTCAAATATGAAATCACCCTACTTGGTACATAATCTACAAAACCGCTCCACTCAACCCTCAGAAATCTCGGCATAGCCAATGTCACGGTCATTGCGTGACAACGTAGAACAGCATAACATGGAGATAGCCAATCCATACCTAATATTATATCAAAGTCAACCATACTGAGAAACAATAGATCCACTCGGGTCTCCAGACCCCCAATAGTCACCACACATGACCGATATATGCGGTCCACAATAAAAGTATCGCCTACAGGAGTAGATACATGTACAGATAAAACTAAAGACTCATATGGCATATCCAGAAAATAGGTGAAATACGAGGAAACATATGAATACGTGGAACCAGGGTCAAATAATACTGAGGCATCTCTATGGCCAACTGAGACAATACATGTAATCATGGCATCTGAAGAAATAGCATCTGGTCTAGTAGAGAGGGCATATTAACGGTCCTAGCCACCCCCTGATCTGCCTCCCCCTCTAGGGCGACCCCTAGGTGACTAACCTCCACCCCGAGCTGACTGGGCGGGTGGTGAGGTAACTGGTGCTGAAGTCGGAGGCTGACTCCTCTGCTGAGATAGACCTCCATGACGACAAGGACAATGCCTCCACATATGCCCAAACTCCCCACACTTAAAACAACTCTTTGGTGCTGGTGGCGGGAACTGAAGGGAACCCCTAGCACCGGGATAACTGGTAGAAGAACCTGGCATAGAGGAACCCTAAACAGGTGGAGCACGGGACGAACTCTGAGCTGGAAGGGCACTAAGTGATGAGTGGCCCTGATGTGAACTGTGTGAACCATGGCCATATGATGCACCACGGTGAAATGGCCGAGCTGACTAAGCCTGTCTGAAATGACGACCTTTATCGTACTGGAACTGACCCCCAAAAGGAGCATCTCTGAATCCACCCTGACCACGAGGCCTCTTGGCCTCCCTCTCAACCATCTCCTAACCGCTAACCATCTCAATCTGTCGAGCAATGTCGACAACCTCATCAAAAGTAGCACCTGAAACCCTCTCTCTGGTCATAAGCAACTGTAGTTGATAAGTGAGACCATCAATAAACCTCATGTTCCTCTCCATGTCTGTGGGAACCAACCAGATAGCATGACAGGCCAACTTAGAGAACCTTATCTCATACTGTGTAATAGACATATCACCCTAGCGAAGCCGCTCAAACTGTCTGCGCAGCTCCTCTCTATGGGACCGAGGCACAAACTTCTCCAAAAAGACCATGGAGAACTGCTGCCAAGTAAGGGGTGCTGCGCCAGCAGGCCTACGCCTCTCGTAAGTCTCCTATTACACCCTATATTTTCGTATGTAAAAATGCGTCGTAAGCAAACTAATGTAGGACAAAAAAATGAGATAATATTTAAAAGTATATAAAGTAAGTTAATCATGTTACCTCTGAGGTTACAAATATTAAAGATCATGAACAACAAGTACAAAGAGGGTTGGACAGTTCAGAAGCTAAAGCAATTAAATAAAACAATGTTTCATCGAAAGTCGACAAGTTGGGAATGTTATAACATGTACCTTTGGGGTGAGACTAGGGTGATTAACATGATAAAGAGATTATGTTATGATTTATATTAGTCTTATTACATCCGTGTGTTATGTTTTTAAGTCAAGCGAGTTGTGGAACAAAAGTCGATGAAAGTCATCACAAGTTACATTCATAAGTTTTACTGAAACTTTGGGTCAAATGTAACTGCAATTTTCTCCCAATATACTTAGAGTTATGGTGTGTTCCACCCATCAAATTAAAGATCTATGAGTCTATTTTCCAACGCATTAAACCATTTGTCAATACGACATTGGAGTAGAGAGATATGTGCATTTTTGCGATACTGCGCAAGCTGCTAGGTGACAAGTAGGTGTGTCACCTACTTGCTTAAATGAAAGCCCAAAAATGGGCCATTTCGGGTCGTCCAAAGAGGCCTTTTAAGGGCCTATTTTCTTCATATATTAGACTTAAAATAGAGCATAATAACCAGACATAAGCTCTGCAAAGAATCCTCCCAAAAATTTCCCACAAACCCTAATTGATTTTCTCTCCTTTCAAGTTCCAATTGGAGGTAAAACTTAGAGTTTGAAGAACCAAGATAGGAGCTGAGTTATCCAACAAATAAGGTGAGTTTACTGCTCTCTTTCATCCATTTTTTCTTCTGTAAATTCATGGTAAGTCGTTCTATACTTGTAAGAACTCACGGGATGGTGATCGGAAGCCGTGAGTTCGAGTTATTCACTTGTAGCGGACTGTTTTGTGGACTGTTTTGTGTTGCTGTTGGGCTGCGTGTTTTATTACTATTTTGTGGAGTTTTGGAGGAGGAAGGGGGTTTATAAACACCATATAAATGTAGGGTGGTTGGCTGGTCGTTCGTCATAATATTTTCGGGTCGTTTGACACTACTACGGTGGTCGTTTTGTGTACGAAGAGATTGGGGTGTGTTGGGCTGTTTTGTAGTATTTGATGGTGTATATAGGGCTGGAAAATGATGTATATATGTTGTTATTGTTCTGTCCTTGTATTGTTGGTGTTATCTTGAAGTTGGAGGAAGGGCATATTATAGGGGAGATGCTGCCCGTTTTAATACAAAATAGGTTTGTCGTTCGTTGTGCGATAGTTGTACCTTTCGTAACTTAACGATAGTATTATTATTATTCTAGTAGATTAAGGTGCGAAGAGGTGAGTTCAACTTGGTGATTGAAAAGATTGTGATAAGGTATGTTAAGGCTAAGCCTTCCTTCATTTTGGCATGATCTCGTAGCTACATGTGTTAGTAATGAGACAAAAGAGAAGTTCATATTCATGAATTTATTCACACTATTCTAGTCTCATAAGTTACAATATTATTCCTTATCGAGACTCTATATTCAATTTTAGTATTGTCTTCTTCCAGTCAAGAGAGCAGCAAGCCTATATATACAGTATTACAGTATTTTCATTACCATCGAGCTATAATCGATGGGCAGGCCCCTATTGGGCAACCTCTGATCAGATGGAAAGTTATATACCAAGCCTACTGTGGCCGAGCGCCTATGAGCGAGCCCAGCATGGTCGAGATACATAGCCTAGTATGGCCGAGCGCCTATGAGCGAGCCTACTATGGCACAACAGTTATATATACCGAGCCTTATAAGGCCGTACAATTATTTTACTTACTATATTGAAGGAGTTGAGTCAGTATCAACAAGTAAGTATATCTCCAGATCATCTTTGACTCCCAGTTAATTTCAGTTATCATATTATCAGTTCAGTTTCAGATTTCAGTTATTTTATTGCCTTACATACTCGGTACATTATTTCGTACTGACGTCCCTTTTTTGGGGGCGCTGCATTTCATGCGTGCAGGTTCAGACAGACAGACGGGTAGACCTCCTCAGTAGGTGTTTTCCGAGTTCCGCCTGATCGGTAAGCTCCACGTCTTTCGGAGTTGCCAGGACTAGAGTTTTGTGTACATCTTATGTATATCTGTATATATGTTATGGGTAGGTCGGGGCCCTGTTCCGATCACAGTACATCTATCAGTAGAGGCTTGTAGGCATATCCTGTTGGTTAGTGCAGTATGTTGGGTTTGTATAAATTGGTGGTTTGTCAGCTGTAGTAGCTATGACGGCCTTGTCGGCCTAGCTTTATATTGATATTTAGTTAGTGCTAGTTTCCATTCAGTTTTATATTTTGCTTCGCAAATTGTCTTGCAAGGTGGCCCCATGGCCAAAGTATGACATTATGTGTTCAGAGTCCCTTAGTCGCAATTTGGTACGCCAGGTTAGGTGAGGCACGGGGTGCTTGTCTCGCTCCTAGGTTCGGGGCGTGACAAACTTGGTATCAGAGCAGTTCTGTCCTAGGGAGTCTACAAGCCGTGTCTAGTAGGGTCTTGTTTATAGATGTGTTGTGCACCACATTATATAAGCAAGGAACTACAGGGCATTTAGGAGTTGGTTACACTTCTTTGAAATCTAAATCGTGCTATAGAACTGAGTTATAGGAAATTTGAATTAAACTTATGTGTTGGTGTTTGCATGCACAGATGACGGTGACTAGGAAGACTACGGCTAGCCAGAGGAGAGATACAGTAGTAGGTGAGGGGACCAGCAGGGTACCCCCAGTAGATGGGGCCCAGTCTGAGGCTCAAGGTGAGACCCCTACTCAGCCATTACCGGCTCCTCCACCAACTACGGAGATTCCTAGGGAAACCGCACATCCAGTTCCCCCTCCACTTCCATCAGATCAGGACTTGAGAAGTGTGGTGCATTTGTTGACACAGTTGGTAGCTACCCAGCAATAGGCTAGGGCATTAGCTAGTGCAGGAACTTCTGAGGGGTCTGGGAGTTCAAGGGTCCGAGAGTTTATTGCTTTGAGTCCCCCAGAGTTCACGGGGACAGATTAGAGGGAGGACCCGCAAGATTTCATAGATCAGCTTCACAGGATCTTTCGTGTTATGCATGCCACGGAGAAAGAGGCAGTTGAGCTAGCAGCTTTTCGACTCCGAGATATAGCCATCCGTTGGTACGAGGGATGGGAGAGGTCCAGGGGACGTGATGCACCTCCAGCTATTTGGGAGAATTTTTCAGATGCCTTCCTTGACCAGTACTTACCACGGGAGATCCGACAGGCTCGAGTCGATCGGTTTCTAGCCCTCAAGCAGGGTAATATGAGTGTTCGAGAGTATAGTCTCCGTTTTGACTCATTGGCCAGATATACACCATCCATAGTTTCTACTATGCGGGACAGGATTCACAGGTTTATAGCAGGGTTAGCCCCAGAGTTAACCGAGGCATGTGCCACTTCTGCATTGCAAGATAGTATGGATATCTCTCGGATTCAGGCATTCGCCCAGAATATAGAAAGGGGCAGGCGTCGGCAGCAGGGTACAGAGAGGGCTGAGCAAGGGCAACGTAAGAGGATGAGATTTCCTAGGTCTCAGGAGCAATCTCAGGGTAGTTATAGGACCCAGTACTTCGGATGGCCACCTAGGCCTCCGCCACCTCGATTACAGGGTTACAGGTATGACCGCTATACTCAGTCAGGACCAGGTGAGAACTCACGGGCATCGGGTTTGCTGCGACAGCGAGGATCTGCACAGACATGGTCATTTCCTCCACGGTGTGACATCTGTGGTAGAGGAAACTTGGGCCAATGCCGAGCAGGTTCTGATGCTTGTTAAACATGTGGGCGTCCAGGGCATATGATGCGGGATTGCCCAAATAGAGATTCGGGGGGAATAGCACAACCAGCGAGTTCAGCAACAGGATCATCTATGTCCGTGCATCCTTCGGGGCACGAGTCTCAGTCTTCGGCTGGTAGAGGTCGGGGCAGAGGTAGAGGTTCCAGTTCAAGTGGTAATCAGAACCATATCTATGCTTTAGCGGGTCGACAGGACCAGGAGTCTTCACCAGACGTTGTGACAGGTATATTAACCATTTGCTCTCACGATGCTTATGCTTTGATAGACCCAGGATCTACTTTATCGTATATTACCCCATTTGTCGCGAGGAAGTTTGGTATAGTGCCTGAAATACTAAGTGATCCTTTTGCGGTATCTACACCGGTCGGAGAATCGATTATTGCTAGACGGGTTTACCGAGGTTGTACGGTGACAATTTGTAGTCGTCAGACCTCAGCTGACCTAGTTGAGCTAGAGATGATGGACTTTGATGCTATCATGGGCATGGACTGGTTGGCAGCTTGCTATGCCACAGTTGATTGCCGAGCAAAGGTAGCCAAATTTCATTTTCCGGGTGAGCCAGTCCTTGAATGGGTAGGTAATACACCAACACCTAGAGGTAGGTTTATTTCCTATCTGAAGGCGAGGAAAATGATCGCAAAAGGGTGCATTTATCATATTGTGCGAGTTAGAGATGCAGATGCTGAGATACCTACACTTCAGTCTATTCCCATAGTCAAAGAGTATGCAGATGTGTTTCCAGATGAGCTTCCAGGTATTCCTCCAGAGCGAGAGATTGATTTTAGCATCGATTTGCTTCCAGGAACTCAACCAATATCCGTCCCTCCGTATAGAATGGCACCTGCCGAATTGAAGGAGTTGAAGGAGCAGTTAAAAGATTTGCTGGAGAAAGGTTACATTAGGCCCAGTACCTCACCTTGGGGTGCACCGGTACTATTTGTGCGGAAGAAAGACGGCTCGCTGAGGATGTGTATCGATTATAGGCAGTTGAACAAGGTAACTATTAAGAATAAGTATCCACTTCCAAGGATCGATGACTTGTTTGATCAGTTGCAGGGAGCTAGATGCTTTTCCAAGATTGATTTGAGGTCGGGGTACCACCAGGTCAGAGTTCGGGAAAAAGATATTCCGAAGACAGCCTTCAGGACCCGATATGGCCACTTCGAGTTCCTTGTCATGTCCTTCGGGTTGACTAATGCACCCGCTGTATTTATGGACTTGATGAATAGCCTATTCCGGCCATTTTTAGATCTGTTCGTGATAGTATTTATTGATGATATTCTGGTTTATTCCCGTTCAGAGGATGAGCATGCGGACCACCTGCGAGCGGTACTCCAAACCCTCCGTGATCGTAAGTTGTATGCTAAGTTTTCTAAATGTGAGTTCTGGTTGAAGTCTGTAGCATTCTTGGGGCATATTGTATCAGGTGAAGGGATAAAGGTGGACACTCAGAAGATTGAGGCCGTGAAATCTTGGCCTAGACCTACCACTCCGACAGAGGTTCGTAGCTTTCTAGGCTTAGCAGGATACTATCGGAGGTTCGTAGAGGGTTTTTCTTCCCTTTCGGCACCATTGACGAAGTTGACACAGAAAGAAACTAAGTTTCAATGGACAGAGGCTTGTGAGCGGAGTTTCCAAGAGCTTAAGAACAAGTTGACCTCAGCTCCAGTTCTAACACTTCCAGAGGGTCTAGAGGGTTATGCCGTGTATTGTGATGCATCAGGTGTCGGGTTAGGATGTGTCCTGATGCAACATGGGAAGGTAATTGCATATGCTTCAAGGCAGTTGAGGAAGCACGAGAGGAATTATCCGACCCATGACCTCGAGTTAGCTGCGGTTGTCCATGCACTTAAGATATGGCGGCATTATTTATATGGTGTTCATGTTGATATATTTACTGATCATAAAAGCCTACAATATATTTTCAAGCAGAAAGAGTTGAATTTGCGACAGAGGCGATGGCTTGAGTTATTGAAAGATTACGATGTTAACATTCTCTACCATCCAGGGAAAGCTAATGTTGTAGCAGATGCCTTAAGTCGCCGATCTATGGGTAGCTTAGCACATGTAGAGCCCGAGAAAAGACAATTAGCTAGAGATATTCATCAATTGGCTTCGTTGGGGGTTCGGTTAGTAGATTCTGAGGATGGTGGAGTTGTAATCCAAAACACTGCAAAATCATCCCTCATAGCTGAAGTCAAGGAAAGGCAGTACGAGGACCCAGAGTTGGTCGAGTTGAGAGAGCGAGTTCCGCAGCAGAAGAAGCCATTGTTAGAGCTCAAGGGAGATGGGGTTCTCAGATACAAGGGTCGTTTGTGTGTTCCAGATGTAGCAGGGCTACGAGACAGGATTATGTCAGAGGCACATTATTCATGGTATTCCATCCACCCTGGATCGACGAAGATGTATCATGACATTAAGGATATGTACTGGTGGAATGATATGAAGAAGAACATTGCTGAGTTTGTCGCCCAATGTACTAGTTGCCAGCAAGTGAAGGTAGAACACCAGAAGCCCGGAGGGCTAATGCAGACTATAGAGATCCCGACATGGAAATGGGAGGCGATAAACATGGACTTTATCATGGGTTTACCTCATTCTAATCGTAAGTTCGATTCCATATGGGTGATAGTCGATAGGCTCACGAAATCAGCTCACTTCCTAACGGTCAGATCTACATATACAGCAGAAGATTATGCAAAGTTATATATTAAGGAGATAGTGCGGCTACACGGAGTACCAGTTTCTATTATATCTGACCGTGGGGCTCAGTTTACAGCACATTTTTGGAGGTCATTTCAGAGAGGTCTAGGGACTCAGGTGAATCTCAGCACAGCTTTTCATCCACAGACTGATGGACAAGCCGAGCGCACAATTCAGACGCTCGAGGATATGTTACGAGTATGTGTGTTGGATTTTAAAAGAAGTTGGGATGAACATCTACCTCTTATCGAGTTTGCATATAATAACAGTTACCACTCCAGTATCCAGATGGCTCCGTACGAGGCTTTGTATGGGCGTAAGTGCAGATCTCCTATAGGGTGGTTTGATGTTGGAGAATCTGGGTTACATGGGCCAGACCTGGTTCAGCAGGCCATAGAGAAAGTAAAGGTTATCCGGGAGCGACTATTGACAGCTCAGAGTCGTCAGAAGTCATATTTTGACGTGCGGCGACGAGACTTAGAGTTCAGGATTAATGACTGGGTATTCTTAAAGGTATCACCTATGAAGGGCGTGATGAGGTTTGGCAAGAAAGGAAAGCTTATCCCACGGTATATTGGGCCTTATAGGATCATTCGGAGAGTGGGCCAACTAGCTTATGAGTTAGAGTTGCCCTCAGAATTGGAGTCTGTCCATCCGGTTTTTCACGTATCTATGCTACGGAAGTGCATTGGCGATCCTACCCGAGTGGTGCCCACGGATGATGTACAGATTACAGAGGACTTGTCATATGAGGAAATTCCAGTTGCCATCCTAGACCGACAAATCCGCAATCTACGAAATAAGGAGGTAGCTTCCGTAAAGGTTTTATGGAGGAGCAAGAATGTAGAAGAGATGACGTGGGAATCGGAGGAAGAAATGAAGTCTAAATACCCCCACCTATTTCAAAATGAAGATATGGTTCGAGATGGGACGCTACAACATAGCTCTATGTAGGCTAGCAGGTCATCAGGTAAGCTTTTATTTTTCACTTTCAATATTTATGATTTACGGTCGGTGAGGCAAATTGCTGCTATTTATAAAGATTGGCCATGTGTGGCATGCATAGTATGTTTCTGGCTACGTGCAGGTTGGTTTTAACCTAGTGTACGAAGGATACTCTGGAAAAAGTTTCCAAAGTCTCCAAGAGTAAACATTCGAGGACGAATGTTCCCAAGGGGGGAGTGATGTTACACCCTATATTTTCGTATGTAAAAATGCGCCATAAGCAAACTAATGTAGGACAAAAAAATGAGATAATATTTAAAAGTATATAAAGTAAGTTAATCATGTTACCTCTGAGGTTACAAATATTGAAGATCATGAACAACAAGTACAAAGAGGGTTGGACAGTTCAGAAGCTAAAGCAATTAAATAAAACAATGTTTCATCGAAAGTCGACAAGTTGGGAATGTTATAACATGTACCTTTGGGGTGAGACTAGGGTGATTAACATGATAAAGAGATTATGTTATGATTTATATTAGTCGTATTACATCCGTGTGTTATGTTTTTAAGTCAAGCGAGTTGTGGAACAAAAGTCGATGAAAGTCATCACAAGTTACATTCATAAGTTTTACTGAAACTTTGGGTCAAATGTAACTGCAATTTTCTCCCAATATACTTAGAGTTATGGTGTGTTCCACCCATCAAATTAAAGATCTATGAGTCTATTTTCCAACTCATTAAACCATTAGTCAATACGACATCGGAGTAGAGAGATATGTGCATTTTTCCGATACTGCGCAAGCTGCTAGGTGACAAGTAGGTGTGTCACCTACTTGCTTAAATGAAAGCCCAAAAATGGGCCATTTCGGGTCGTCCAAAGAGGCCTTTTAAGGGCCTATTTTCTTCATATATTAGACTTAAAATAGAGCATAATAACCAGACATAAGCTCTGCAAAGAATCCTCCCAAAAATTTCCCACAAACCCTAATTGATTTTCTCTCCCTTTCAAGTTCCAATTGGAGGTAAAACTTAGAGTTTGAAGAACCAAGATAGGAGCTGAGTTATCCAACAAATAAGGTGAGTTTACTGCTCTCTTTCATCCAGTTTTTCTTCTGTAAATTCATGGTAAGTCGTTCTATACTTGTAAGAACTCACGGGACGATGATCGGAAGCCGTGAGTTCGAGTTATTCACTTGTAGCGGACTGTTTTGTGGACTGTTTTGTGTTGCTGTTGGGCTGCGTGTTTTATTACTATTTTGTGGAGTTTTGGAGGAGGAAGGGGGTTTATAAACACCATATAAATGTAGGGTGGTTGGCTGGTCGTTCGTCATAATATTTTCGGGTCGTTTGACACTACTACGGTGGTCGTTTTGTGTACGAAGAGATTGGGGTGTGTTGGGCTGTTTTGTAGTATTTGATGGTGTATATAGGGCTGGAAAATGATGTATATATGTTGTTATTGTTCTGTCCTTGTATTGTTGGTGTTATCTTGAAGTTGGAGGAAGGGCATATTATAGGGGAGATGCTGCCCGTTTTAATACAAAATAGGTTTGTCGTTCGTTGTGCGATAGTTGTACCTTTCGTAACTTAACGATAGTATTATTATCATTCTTGTAGATTAAGGTGCGAAGAGGTGAGTTCAACTTGGTGATTGAAAGATTGTGATAAGGTATGTTAAGGCTAAGCCTTCCTTCATTTTGGCATGATCTCGTAGCTACATGTGTTAGTAATGAGACAAAAGAGAAGTTCATATTCATGAATTTATTCACACTATTCTAGTCTCATAAGTTACAATATTATTCCTTATCGAGACTCTATATTCAATTTTAGTATTGTCTTCTTTCAGTCAAGAGAGCAGCAAGCCTATATATACAGTATTACAGTATTTTCATTACCATCGAGCTATAATCGATGGGCAGGCCCCTATTGGGCAACCTCTGATCAGATGGAAAGTTATATACCGAGCCTACTGTGGCCGAGCGCCTATGAGCGAGCCCAGCATGGTCGAGATACATAGCCTAGTATGGCCGAGCGCCTATAAGCGAGCCTACTATGGCAGAGCAGTTATATATATCGAGCCTTATAAGGCCGTACAATTATTTTACTTACTATATTGAAGGAGTTGAGTCAGTATCAGCAGGTAAGTATATCTCCAGATCATCTTTGACTCCCAGTTAATTTCAGTTATCATATTATCAGTTAAGTTTCAGATTTCAGTTATTTTATTGCCTTACATACTCGGTACATTATTTCGTACTGACGTCCCTTTTTGGGGGCGCTGCATTTCATGCGTGCAGGTTCAGACAGACAGACGGGTAGACCTCCTCAGTAGGTGTTTTCCGAGTTCCGCCTGATCGGTAAGCTCCACGTCTTTCGGAGTTGCCAGGACTAGAGTTTTGTGTACATCTTATGTATATCTGTATATATGTTATGGGTAGGTCGGGGCCCTGTTCCGATCACAGTACATCTATCAGTAGAGGCTTGTAGGCATATCCTGTTGGTTAGTGCAGTATGTTGGGTTTGTATAAATTGGTGGTTTGTCAGCTGTAGTAGCTATGACGGCCTTGTCGGCCTAGCTTTATATTGATATTTAGTTAGTGCTAGTTTCCATTCAGTTTTATATTTTGCTTCGCAAATTGTCTTGCAAGGTGGCCCCATGGCCAAAGTATGACATTATGTGTTCAGAGTCCCTTAGTCGCAATTTGGTACGCCAGGTTAGGTGAGGCACGGGGTGCTTGTCTCGCTCCTAGGTTCGGGGCGTGACATCTCCCACCATCTGAGTGCAGCCCCGTAAAACTGAAAAGTAGTGAATGAGACCCCACAAGTCTTTAGAATACCAGCAGTACACAGTATCCTCTAACATCTGTCCAAGAAGTCCTGAGCATCCTCACTCTATGTGCCACTGAATGGTGGTGGCTGGAGTCTCCCAAACCTCTCCAACCTATGCTGATCATCCTCAGATGTTTGAAGTCCCTGAACAACCTGCTCGGGTGTGCGAGCAACGGGAGTCTGAGTGCCTCCCCCGGCCTGAGAAGTGGCTGCGACCATCAAGATAGAGACCGCCTGAGCAAGGCCAGTACACACTGTCAGAATCTGAGCTAGGGCCTCCTGAAGGCCTGGAATCACAATAGGCACAGGTGGTGCCTGCGCTAGTGCATCAACAACTGGAATATGGTCCTGATCTGGGACAACTGGTAGATCTGTAGGTACTTCCCCAACTGCGGTAGGGGCTGCACCTCTACCCCTACCACGGCCTCTACCGTGGCCTCGGCCTCTCACGGCCCTGGTTGGTAGTACTGGTGGCTGGTCCTCCTGACCGGTAGTACGAGTCCTCACCATATGTGAGAGAATGAAACAATAGATGTTTAGTTACTAGAATCAACATATTCATACGACAAGAATTCAAGAATGTGGAATTTTCCTAAAGGTTCTACAACCTCTCGAAGATAAGTAGAGACGTCTCCGTACCGATCCGCAAGACTCGACTAAACCCGCTCATGACTCGTGAGACCTATGTAACGTAGGCTCTGATACCAATCTGTCACGACCCAAAAACCTAACTTGTCGTGATGGCGCCTATCATGGAACTAGGCAAGTCGACTCATTTCCATACAAACCGATATTTTCATTTCAAAGATAATTTCAATGCTATTTAACATAAAACCTTCGTTAAGGAGTTAAAATCAAAGAAAACAAAAGTGCGGAAAAGAAAAGCCCGACATCGGGGTGTCACTAGTCATGAGCATCTACTACAATTTGTCTAACAATATCAAGGCTAACCCAGCCTGGAAAATAGCTAAATACAACTAAAGGAAGATAAAAGGGAGAAGAGCAGGGGTTACGGTCGCCAAGCAGCTACCTTGCTATCCCCAAGAAAATCTGCAACCAGAATAATCAACAACCACTATCGTGTCCAGCTACGCTTGGATCTGCACACAAGGTGCAGGGAGTAACGTGAGTACGCCAACTAAGTAAGTAACAATAATAAATAAATACTAAGCAGTAGTGACGAGCAATAAAGCATATCAAGTTCATATCATAAATATTCACTAAAGTACATCATGCTTTAGAAATCAGTGTTTGAATCAAATCATCTCGTTTAAACCCGGTTCCAGTAAAAATCATTTAGAGATATTTTTCGACAGTTTTTCAAACAAAAGCTCAATACAAAGGTGAGCAAAAATGATGAAATCATAAACAGCCCCTCGGGCAAAACATCACTCATATACAGCCCCTCGGGCAAACCTCACAGTCACTCGTGCCACTCGGGTATACCTCACAATCACTCTTGCCACTCGGGCATACCTCACAATCACTCATGCCTCCCAGTCACTCAGCACTCGGCACTCGGCACTTGCACTCAGTAGGTACCTGCGCTCACTGGGAGTGTGTACAGACTCCGGAGGGGCTCCTTCAGCCCAAGCGCTATATCAAGCCAAATCATGGCATAAATCACTCAGGCCCTCGGCCTATATCCAACATGCTGCGGCATGCAGCCCGATCCCATAAATATCCTCACAAATCAGGCCCTCGGCCACACTCAGACATAAACCTCTCAAGCCACTCGGGCATTTCGCTAAAACAGGTTGCTCAGCCCAAAACAACATTTATATGCATCAAAACCAAGTAATAAAAACTGTGTTATGCAGTAAACAGGTTTAACCATGACTGAGTATAGATTTTCAATCGAAAACAGTGAGAGGATAGTAAGAAAAGTCCCCTAAGGGTCCAAACAGCACTGGCATAAGGCCCAAACATGGCATTCAGCCCAATTTACATAAACTCTTTCTAAAACATATATGTATCATATAGTTTCAACAAAGTATGCAACTTTACAGTTGCTACGGGAAGGACCAAGTAACAATCCCCAACAGTGCACGCCCACACGCCTGTCACCTAGCATGCGTGCCACCTCAAAATAATAGAATGATACAAAATCCGGGGTTTCATACCCTCAGGACTAGATTTACAATCGTTACTTACCTCAAACCGGTCAAATCTCTACCCCGCAATGCTCTTGCCTCTTGACTCGGCCTCCAAATGCTCCGAATCTATTCACAATTAGTACAATACCATCAATATATGCTAATGGAATGAATTCCACAAGAAACGCTACAAAATTAGACCAAAACCCGAAATTGGCTCAAACCCGGCCCCCGGACCCATGTCTCGAAATCCGACAAAATTTACAAAATTAGAAAGCCCATTCACTCATGAGTCCGTACATACAAAATTTATCCAAATCCGACATCATTTGGTCCATCAAATCCTTAAATTACTTCTCCCAAAATCCCAAGCCCTAACCCCTCATTTTCACTAATTACATGACTAAACGACGGGAAATCACCATATATGCGATTATTAGGCCTCAAGAAACTTACCTCACTGATAGCCCATGCATCACCCTTCAAATATCACTCCAAAAGCTCCAAAACCCGACTTGTAAATGGTGGAAATGAACCAAATTCGCGAAGGGTTCTATTTATGGTTTCTGCCCAGGTATTCGCACCTGCAAACATATTCCACGCTTCTGTGCCACCGCACCTGTGGAAAATCCATCGCAGGTGCGGAACTCACTTTGGAGCCCAGATTCCACATCTGCGGCCCAAAACCACACGCCTGCGCATTTCCTCCGCTTCTGCGAAGCCTGCCCAGCGTCTCCCTTTCTGCATATGCGCCCCAAGTTTCGCACCTTTGGGCTCGCATATGCGACCTCCAACTCGCACCTGCATATCCTTCATAGCCTAGCACTACCCTCTCCTGTGGTCTCCCTTTGCGCACCAGCGATCTTGCACTTGCGACTCCTCCTTCCGCAGGTGCGAAAATAGTAGAAGTGGCAGCTTCAGCTGTATTTTCCAACTTCGACAAATCCGTTAACCACCCGAAATCACCCCGAGGCCCTCGGGACCTCAACCAAAAATACCAACAAGTCATATATCAACACAGTAACTTTATCGAACCTTCAAATAACTCAAAACAACATCCAGACACTAAATTACCCTCGGATTCAAGCCTAAGAACTTCTAAATTTCCTAATTCGGCAACCGATGCCGAAACCAACCAAACCATATCCGAATGACCTCAAATTTTGCACACACATCAAAAATGACACTACGAACCTACTCCAACTTTCGGAATTCCATGGCGACCCCGATATCAAATTTTCCACTGCCGACCGAAATCGCCAAATTTCCAATTTCGCCAATTCAAGCCTAATTCTACCACGGCCCTCCAAATCACATTCCGGATGCACTCCTAAGTCCAAAATCACCTAACAAAGCTAACTGAACCATCATAATTCAAATCTGAGATCGTTTACACATAGGTCAACATCTGGTTGACCTTTCCAACTTAAGCTTCTACTTTAGAGACTAAGTGTCTCAATCCACTCTGAAACCACTCCGGACTCGAACCAACTAACCCGATACATCATAATATAGCTGAATAACACAAAAAGAAGTAGAAATGGGGGAAACGGGGCCATAACTCTCGAAACAACCGGCCGGATCGTTACAAGGAGCCACATACACCGGAGAGAAAAAGAGTGGCTCAAGAAGGATCTCAACACTAGGCTGCTTTACATTAGATATGATACCACATAGGTAAATATTATGATGGTGCGTGCATAGGCACAAGTGAGCAGATGTTATCCATTTGAATCAAATTGCTCTGTAACAAATTCTTCAGGTATAGTCCCTTGTGCCTATGCACGTACCATCACAAGTGAGCAGATGTTATCCATTTGAATCAAATTGCTCTGTAACAAATTCATCAGGTATAGTCCCTTGTTGAGAATTTAGGGAAGCAGTGGGAAGTATTTACCCAAGGTTATAACCCAATTCAAGGAACTCATTATAGAACTCAATTTCTCAAGAGGTTATAAATATAAGGAATTTGGATAAAGAGGCTTCACGAATACTACGTCTCATTCAAAGAGTAGATACAGAGAACGACTCGTAAAGTCATTCCGGTTCTATCCCAACTTTCATAATAACATAAGGAGTGACATATGACAAAGTGGAACTGGGATAAATAAGAGCATACACATCATGTTATTAGACAGTCAATATACCTTCAACCACATCTGGAGAAGCCTAAAACGTTTGACGCCTCCTCATAGCATAAAACCTGTTGGGCCCTTCCGAGCTCTGAATACCACCCCTAGCTATTCCACGCCTTGCGGGCGGTATGGTGCCTCTAGCTGGGGGAGGCATTGTGGATGTAGTAGCTATAGAATTAGATGGTTGTGTCGCACCCCCGCCTATGCTTTGGCGAGATGAATGATAATCTCTCTGAATGTGAGCCCTCATACCACACTTGTAACATACATAGGTACCATAGTGACATACTTTCGGATGACATCTCCCTCACTTCACACAACGGGGATGAGGTCCGCTAAACTGACTCGTCCCACTAACCTGATATTTACCCTTTTTGCATACATCATAAGCATACCCCTTATCCTTCCTACAAGCTTCCAATGCATGAGTAACAATTCCAGCATCAGATTGTTGTGTGGGTCTTTGGAATTACCCATAGCTACCACCCCTAACACGCTGTTGAGAATACTCACAGCATAACGCCAAATGTTTCTTCCTTCATGTCAGACAGAACGGGATGGGTGTACCCAACCTAAGGCATTTGTTCTTCTTGTTCCCCCTCATTCCACAGCCATAACATATTTCAAGGGTCATCCAACATGTTCCCAAGTGTCGCTTGCTGCAAATCACACAATCTGGTTCGTTAGCACCAACAACCCTCTTTCATTTCTTAGAATCTCTCACCACACAATCTGGTGGTGCGGTGACATTGGTAGGAACAAGGACATTTCCCATAGAAACAAGTTCTTCCAATCCCTCCACGGCTCGACGCATTCTTCCAATGAAATCTTGTGTAATCTCCCCCAGATTCAATGGCACGGTCATTCCCTCCTCGCTATTTCGAACTCGTGGATAACTCATCTAAAAAATGAGACATGGCGAGGGAATTAGCTCCTTAACTTGGGATCTATCGCACGATCTGGAGTATCAAAGATGTGTGAAATTCCTAAATGTCCAAGTAACCTCCTCATTATGGATGTGGTCGACAACACACTAATAAGAAGGACTCTACTAGACACGGCTCCGAGATATCCTAGGACACTTTAAAACCTTAGGATCTGATACCAAGTTTTTCATGCCCCAAACGCGGGGAGTGCGACCGGCGCTCAACCGAGTGAAACTGGCCGAGCAAACCTGTTAGATTTTCTTCTACCCAAACTCATCCATGAATAAAGAGGAGATGTACTACATTAATCAAACGTTCAAAAGATTTCATTAACAACTCACATTTCATATTCATTAGCAACTCCATTCATAATTTCCAAAATATTACAAGTATATATATATAATGAAAAACATATTTTCCAAATACCAACATTTCTAGTTCAATTCCCCACATCAAACACCACCCATAATCTGTCTACGGAGCCTCAAAGTACAATAGAAGAGTAATATGTAAATGCCGGCAACAAGGCCCCGTCTATACCTCAAAACACAGTACATGAGAAACAAAAGATACATGACCCTGAAATGAAGTAGGGCTCACCAAATCAGCTGAAAAGAGTATATTGCTATCACTGATCAATGCCGCCTGTTGTAGAACCACCTGCATCCATTACAAATGCAGCGCCCCAGGCAAAAGGGATGTTAGTACCGTCGAATAGCACTAGTATGTATAGCTAAAATTCCTCTATCAAAATAAAATGCCCATATAAGAAAAGGAAACACATAGAAACAGCAAGTCAAAATCAACAATATCCAAATGTCCAGTTAAAACATAAAAATTGTCCAAAATACGAACTTCATATATAATTTTGGTCGGGAGATTATTAGCACCGATATACCACCGTCTTTGTTAGCACAGAGTCCGATCATGACCGATCGACTAGTCCATCTCGCCACGAACAATGTGGTTTGACATGTGATGCGAAAGAAAATTGTTACCAAGAGTAGTACCGCCATGTGCGCAACATAGCGTCTGATCTCCACCCGATCAGCTAGGCCGCCTTCCCACAAATGCCGTGTGGGTTGACTTTTTCAATTCATAGTTATTACCAGTTTCATCCCAATTAAGGGTAATAATATCATAATTTCTCCAATATTTCAATTTTATCCCAAATAAAGGGAATAATCTCAATCCAACCCTACACCAACACGTGTAGTTTCAGGTGTGAGACTTATGACCCACCCTTCCTCGGTTTTGCTAATGATGCTTCCAAAAATATTTTTTATTTGATTTGCACACAGAGGTAACATAAATACAATAGTACTCACCTCAACATCTTTCACACTGCATAAATTCTCGTTATTATTTCCATTCAATCACAACGACAATATTTCCTTGGCTCATTTGGTCATTCACAAGATTCTTTATTCATGGAACGATGGCCGTATTTCATATTCCACACTTTTACCTCTTTCAATTTCAAATATCACCATCAAATATCAACATATAGAATATTCCAGAAATCACAACTTTAAGTTCATTAGAAATGAACAATTTAAGCACAATAGATTTCATTCTGAGAAATTGAGTAAAATAATTGGCAATTGATGCGCAAGTTACAATCATCAACAAGTAACACACCATTATTCTTGAAATACTTTTCCACAAAAAGGGCACTACACAATTTCCACTCTCGAATATGTAAGAACGCAAAATACATTGAAAATACTCACGAAGCATAGTATTTCTTAAAAAGGCCACATATGGCATGACTTGAATACAAAAGTTTTTAGGCAATTCTATTTTCGAAGTCATTTTAAACAGTTGAGTCGAGGCTCATTTCATATTCTTTATCAGATCATCTCACCTCATTGGCACCATTGGCCACAAGTATTTGTTAAAAAAGCCACATATAGCATGACTTGAATACAAAAGTGTTTAGGCAATTCTATTTTTGAAGTTATTTTAAACAGTTGAGTCGAGGCTCATTTCTTATTCTTTATCAGATCATCTCACTTCATTGGCACCATTGGCCACAAGTATAACCTTCACTCTTGGCACGTTAGCCACACTTTATATCCCCAATTCAATTATTTCACTTCCAACTATCTTTATAGATTATCAACAATAAGACATTTCCAATCAAGACTTTAGGTACACATATGAGCAATTAAGAGTCTTAAACATATTGCGTTTTCTCACACAATTTGGCATCATAACCTTCATTTGAAACACAACTCAAAGACATAGCATTTTAATACATATATCATTCTTCAACACATTCCCAAAAGATAACATAATGTGATAGGAACATTCGGAACAAGTTTTGAATACATAATTCTTGACAATTTGCTTATTCAGGACAATCGAATTTATTGGGGACAACTCGGAACATAGAATAAGTAACTTGGGACAACCATACTTGGAACTTACGGGAACATCATGAAATTCAATTCTAAAAGAGAAAGTTTAGCCAACATACCTGGAATTCTCCCCTTAATAATACTACGACGTTCCACCACACTAAACACCTTCAATCTACAACAATGCAACACAATTGCACCAATATTAGGAAGATTTCTTTACTTTAAGTCATTTAGACTTTTTATCCATCTAGTGTGCATATCTTTCTACAACCCCCTCCAATGGAATTTTTGCACCTAACAACCACCTTCCACACCAATGATTCATCTCACAATCTCATCTAGGCCATCCACAACTTCCATTAGTACATGCATGCCCAACAATTTAATCCCAACCCATCAATCTCATCAATTAAACCATTTTACAATCTCTACAACACCAACACAACCTAAGTTAGGCACTTATGGCTTCTAATCACCATCCCATAAGTCATAACACATATTTCGTACATAAATAATCACCATAGATTAGTTAGAGATGGTGGACATACCTCTTGTAAACCAAATCTTGAAAGACAACTTTTGGGGTGTTTTTGAGATTTGGAAGAAATCCTATTGAATCCAATCAAAACCTTGTTGTAACTAGTGATTGAGAAGTAAAATCAT
This sequence comes from Nicotiana tabacum, assembly GCF_000715075.1. Lineage (NCBI taxonomy): Eukaryota > Viridiplantae > Streptophyta > Magnoliopsida > Solanales > Solanaceae > Nicotiana > Nicotiana tabacum. The sequence continues at coordinate 98,563,006 of NC_134083.1, read as the reverse complement.
CATAAAACCACACTTAAAATCTCACCTTAGGTGTGTATTGGAAGCCTTGGCCGGATGGGTGACGGAGAGAAAGCCCTAGTCTTCAAGAAATGCCTTAGCCCCTCTCTCTACCCATCTTTGGGGTTATTTGATGGGCTCCTACGTGTGCGGCCGCGCACCTGGGCAAGTGGCCGCACATTTGGCCGCGCACCTGAGGCAGAGACGCTGAAATATGCGCAGTCACGCATCTGGGCGCGCATATGACACATGTGCAGTAAAATGGCCATAACTTTCTGTATACATATCCAAATGACGAACGGTTTGATGCGTTGGAAATAAAACTCAAAGGGATTTAATTTGATAGGTAGATAACCAATAAGTCATTATATTTAGGTAGTTCTATTCATTTGAAGTCGGGTCTTGTGCCAATTGAAACATTCTTTCCACGTAATGTATCCAACTTGTTCCACCCAAATTCTTGCCATTCACAAAACTCCTTAGTATGTTCCAACACACCTTAAACATACATTATCAACTCAAAATGATGTGGCTCTATCCCATAGGTCTCCTTTAATACTCAAATACGTTATTACCAAATACCGTTGGCGCACTTTAAAATGTTAAATCATTAAGAAATGTTTTTACGGGGCCTTACGTACAACTCAGTTCAAACTCGTGTCATGCGCAAGGACATACACAACATGTGAGATAACATATAAAAAGTTCACAGAGATAGAGATATATCATGGGGATATAATATCATGAATGAAAAGTATGACTGCGACTAAGACAAATGGCTCAACATAGCAAACATAACCCTATCATGTCTCAAACAGGTAAGCAAATACCCTAGACATGATTTCTAGCATAAATAGTAGCTCACGTAGTCATACAAATGGAGAAAATATGATATCAAAGAAGCATGATAGCAAAACAAGGCATATAATAGCCTAACAACTACCCATATCATGAATAACCATGGTGCACGCATATATGCTCGTCAGCTCGCATATATGTCACCCCCAACACATAACAAATATCATAGCCAACGAGGATATTACCCTCAAACCAAGCTTAGGCAAGATACTTACCTCGAGCTAATCTTCAACCTTGAATCGCGTAAAAACCTCGATCTAGCCCTCCAATTATGCAAATCAAAGCCAAACATCATCCTTGAAAGTCAACAATGCCATAGAAAGCGATCTCAATCCATAAAGCATCGATCTTTGAAGAAATTCCCAAATGTCAACAAAAGTCAACCTGGCTTACGTGCACGAAATCATAAACCAATAGCAAAATTCGATTACCCATAAACTGCCGAATCGAAATATGTAATTAGTTTCTATAATCGAGTCCAAATCGGTACTCAAATCCCAAAAATACACTCTCTTAAAGTGTAGATAAAATCCCCAAATTTACTTTCAAAATTCCAAATTTTAGGTGTAGAAATCCATGGATAATCAATATATAAAATCAAATCCAAGTGAAAATCACTTACCTCCAAGGTAGAAGTAAAATTGCTCTTCAAAATCTCGCCTTCTCGAATTCTAGGGCTCAAAATATGAAATAATGGGTAAAATGCTGAAAGTGGAAACTTCAATGCACTGCCCACCAGTACACTAAGTGATTAGGGTAGTACCCTTGGAATCACAAAGGTCAAACTGCCTCCAACTTAATGCTGCCCACGCAAATACGAAGGATAAAACCCCGCCTGACAACAAAACTTCATTAACGGGATGAGTAAATCGCCAGTTAACCAAAACACTATACGCGAACGCAACACGCTGAGCGCGAACGCGAAGAACATCATAACACCATAAGATCAACTATGCCAAACTCAATCGAAATGGTCTGAAACCACCCCGAAACTCACCCGAGCCCCACAGGACCCCATCTAATCATACCAACAGGTCCAAATATATCACCATATCCAAGGGCTCCAAAAACCATAATTGACATCAAAACCAAGTATCGTCAATCAAGATCAATCTCTTACGTTCATAAACGTCCAACTTCAAACCAAGCATCGGATTCAGGCATAACCAATCCAGAATGAACCCGAACTTTACACACAAGTCCCAAATGATGAAGGGGACCTATTCCAATTTTTGGAACAACAATTCGACCACGATAGCCTCAAAATCAACTCCCATTCAAACTTATAATCTTTCTAAGCCTTCAAATTGCTAACTTCGCTAAATAGAGCAAAACCCTACTAGGAACATCCAGATTCAAATTAGAACATACGCCCAAGTCCTCACCATACAAACCTATTGAAACTGTCAAATCTCGTTTTTGAGGTCTTTTACTCAAAAGTCAAACCTTGGTCAACTCTTCCAACTTAAAGCTTCCGAATTGAGAATTATTCTTCCACATCAACTCCAAACCTTTCGCAAATTAAAATTAACTATACACACAAGTCATGGTGTATAGTATGAAGCTACTCAAAGTTTTAAATCCCCAAATGAAGTGCTAAAGCTCAAAATGACTAGTCAGGTCGTTACATTCTCCCCCGCTTAAATATATGTTTGTCCTCGAACATACCAAGAGTCATTCCCAAGTTGCCAAAATCACTATAGGACACGTCATACACATGCCTGTGGGTGATATCATGCCACCTCAATCCATTTGATCCCATTAACACAATCTTGACTGAAAATTCTTCCTTCAACATTAGCTTGCAATCCTCATAACAAAATTCCAATTTGCTGAGTTCTCTCTAAGATCTAATTCTTATATATAAACACACACATTATATCAATCTCAACAAGTTGTATCAAAGCATAAGCATACTCCCAAGATATGAACACACGATGTATCGCATAACTCATATGCCCATAGAAATATCTTCCCACCATAATAGCCGCTCGTTACCAAATTTGGTACTGGTAATATACTTCATGACACATAAAAAAACCTTGTTCCAACCCTCACAATACTGAAAATGATGAAAGAAACTTGTAGAATCTCATAATCACCAATCAAATCAATAACTCATGTAATCCTCTCGCTCGACAAGAACCATCACCAAATTCTATGTTGATTAATGCCATTCTTCTTCCAAATATAGATTATACAAGTCTGACTACACTGGTTCTAGATCCAATAACCTCGACTCATCCCAATAAAAGCTGCTCTACTAACAAACAACACTAAATACCATCAAGAATCATGTATGACGCAATCCGTGCACCAATAAGAAACCGCTCAAATACGAACAATAATGGTAAGAGAACCAAAAAGGGAACCATACACCAAGATTTAACAGATACAATAGTAAAGCATAATGCTATGAATCCATCCCATAATGGAGAAACAAAACACTCAAAATGAGCAGTATGAATCGTACCCAACATAACTTGTTGCAACGTGTAACCCGATCCACATATAATACCATTACGGCATCCAACCCGATCTATATATAATACCATCCACATGGGAATACCCATCAAGCCATACTGCTCATGCCCACTAAACACAAGTGTATCAACACAAAGCACGTCAAGTGCATAAACATAACCACCGAGAGACAGATATGATGCGCTACAGAAAAGCCCAAACACGAGTAAGGTGCAATAAGCAAATCAACATCCGAAGAACTATCTCGATCAAATACCGTCACGAGGCCTAAACAAAACCACAACATACATGTGAATAATCACGTAGTTTCACAATCTATCATAGCATACGGAAATAACACATGGAACAGATCAAGGCAGTAATAACATCCATTCTGCCCGATGACACACCCATAGAAAATGCTATTCTGAATGAGCGAATCCAATCCAATGTAGATTATGTCTTCTCATTAGGTCTACCAATGGGCCTCTAAACCGATTCGAGCCATTCCAAAATAGTATCACTAGCCTTCCAAAATTCCGCAGTGACCCCATCCACGACACACACAATCAGCTATCAAATCCTGAATTCACTTCCACTGTCTGCAACCATAGGTACAGTCCACCTCTCAGAAATCTAATCTCTGAACCACAAGGTACCGAAATCTCCATACCTGATCTATAAATATCTCTTAAATGATTGACGTGTCACACACACACAGTCATCCCATGGGAGATACTCTCATAACCTTAGACACCAAGTAGAAAAACCTAAACATCAGTGGCTACTAGCCATGTGGTTCCTGTAGTACTAGTCAAGCATCCACAATCATTATACAATGCATCTTCCACAAATTACACACTTCTTAGGCTATACAAAAATAGTGCTAGCATTTTCTTAAACATCCGACATTTTCCATGATGTCTAGAACTCAGAACATTGCTTTTGAAATTGAACCGCAACCTCATTCATGCAACCACAATTCCACACAACGCGCAATATCTATCATGCTAATATGCAAATATACGAGAACCCTAGTACCAAATCTGAATCACAACTAGGATACTTACTGCATTAACCAAAAACCTCCCAACGAACTCAATCACATCACGCAACCAAATTTCCACGCATGTAGAAGGCACCAACCGTAATCCATGGTAAAAAAAATCACAAACTCTTTAGAAACCACATGCACATAATCGAGTCAGCTGAACTGCATCCCTCTGAATCACCCAAATCACACAGTTTACCAGCCCAACAGTATTACCACAAAACACTTGTAAATCCATATAATACCAAAGGAACTTATCGTCGCTATTACCATGTTAACCCAATCAACTGCAAAATGGACCCAAATTCTTCCGATTACTCATGACCCACCTTAACGGAAACTTTACTCTTCCCAAGTGCATTATGGACCTCATTCAAAACTCATCCCAAGTGATCCCAACATGGAATCTCGATGTCCTAAGATTCGTGAGCTACTTTATTCCCACTTATACATCAAATAGTACCACAAACCAAAATAATAGCTATGGAAAGATATTCTATGTATCTAAAGTGTTTCTTCCGTCTGTTAAATATTGCCTCACAAAACCAATAAAGATGCAGAAATGCTCCAAGTCTCTTTCACAAACCAACACCAATTTTGAATCTTCAGTCACATACAAATATGAAAAACTTCAGATACTACTTATTTCATCTTGAATCCATTAGGACCTTCTCGACAATCATCCATTATGTCCTAGTCTTAAATATATAGAGTTAATAATGCCAAAAATTAGTGCTCTGTTAGCACATGAATACTCCAAAAAGAAAACAAGTGCTCGAATCCTTCTCTTGCACGCTACCTCCACATAAGATTATGAATCATGATTCCTACCACAACCTCCATAAATTACCAAGGTGGAATATGACACACACTTCATAAATTCCTTGGTTAAATCATCTTCGAAGTCATTCCCCTAAAACTATATCTAATCCACAAACATCCCTTAGTCCAGAGTTCATGACAACACATGACTAGGTAACCCAATCACCAATGGTAGACTCCTCCACTTGGATTTAGGGCACAATCACATAACCCAAGAACCCATAATGACCACTCATATTTAATTGCCATGATCCCACACTTCTACTCAGCTGAATTTATCATAAGCTCTTGTTGTGCCAACCATAATGCATCCCAAATAATCAGCCTAAATTCACACTCAATGTCGTGATAATCATGACATCTTCCTCAAGTAATCCGAACCCACATCGTAGCACACACACTCCATTGGATAGAAGATAAAACTCTTCATAGGAACCTCATAAGAAATTAGGCAACCCCTAACTTCCTCACAAGAGATGGCCCACCTGTATGACCTAAAATAATTATCTTTCTGTCAGGCCTCGACCTTGAGGAGCACGATTGTGCTCAATCTGAGATAACCCTGCCGAGCAAGCCTATACAATACCTCCTACCTGAACTCCCCCAGGAATAAAGAGAAGATTCATTAATTAGACAATGAGAAGATCATGTGAGCAACACCAATTCATTACCATTAGTTACATCATTAATAAGTCTCAAAATACATACACTTTCCTAGTTTGAATTGGGACATGTGATACAAATACAACATTACTAGTTTGACTTTTCCGACACCAACATACATCCCACACTATGTCTACAGAGCCTCTAATAGATACAAAAGAGTACAATAATAGTGCCGACAATGCCGGCTATACCTCAGAACATAATATACAAAGAACAAAATATATATGACCCCGAAATGGAGTGAGGCTCACCAAGTCAGCTGGGAAGAGGGCGTACCGCTATCACTGATTAAAGATGCAGCGCCCCCGGTAAAAGGGACATTAGTACAAATCTAATAGTACTAGTATGTAAACCAAATACCCCCTTTGAGGATTGGAAGTACAACATGAATGTGATGAATCATGGAAGCAATAAAAGAGCTTAAATAGCCATCAAAACAATAACAAAATTCATTTAAAGCTTTCAATAACATTTATAAATTTCAAGTTGGAGATCCTCTGTAACAACCTATAATCACAATGCCACAATCTCTACACAAAGTGGCCCTGCTGCCTCACCCCAATCTGTACGGGTAGAGGTGTAATCACAATCCCATAATCTCTGCACAATACGGCCCTTCCGCCTCACCCCAATGTGTTCGAGTGGAGGTGTAATCAAAATACCATAATCTCTACACAAAGCGGTCCCACTGCCTCACCCTAATATGTGTGGGTGGAGGTGTAATCACAATCCCATAATCTCTGCACAATGCGGCCCTTCCGCCTCACCCCAATGTGTTCGAGTGGAGGTGTAATCAAAATACCATAATCTCTACACAAAGCGATCCTACTGCCTTACCCTAATGTGTGCGTGTGGAAATGAAATCACAATACCACAATCTCTACACAATGCAGCCCTGCCGCATCACCCCAATATGTGCGGGTGGAGGTGTAATCACCATGTCACAATTTGGATTCTCAGAACTATAATAGTTTGTACAAAAGATTTCCTTTCAAATCAAACCCTTTGTCACCATTGGCCTTAACAAATATATGTTCATAAGATTTCACCATATGAGATATAAGAATTTTATCACATTGATTTCGTACAAAACTATCTTCCCAAAAGGGGTATAACATAACTATGTCAAAATAGAGAATCATTACAACATGAGGGTTCTAACACATTATGCAATTTGGGAATCCATTTACTAGCTTGAATATCCTACCTCAATGGTGTTGCAAGTTCGAACTACACACGATAGAGTTTTATAAAAATACGGGGGTTCCGATACTAGAATAAGAGTTCAGCCTTCATACCTCGGAAGAGCTCTCAGTGGTGTAACAATAACGTCCTAACACTCCTGACGATGCCAATCTATAGAACAAAGGAATATTAAAAGCACGATTAGAGGAATTCATATGGCAAGAGCTGATACAATGACAACCCACCCTTTCCCCAACCAATTCAACAACAAAACAACCCAAGATTGATCAACAACCTCCCCACGATCCCTATTAGCTCGTGTATGTGGTAAGTCTACTCTCATCACCCATAACCAACCCAAATCCGAAATTGGAGAATTGGGAGAAGAAATTCTTTTAGAAACCCTAGCAAGTTCCTCTTGATGAAATTCCAATGCTTGATCAGAATTTAGTAGTGAAATCCTTGAATCCTCCCCTTTATCTCTCTAGAATAATCTTTTCTCTCTCTAAAATATTTGATAATCCCCCAAAAAATGACCCATATGGCTAGATAAAATGAAATAGGGTCGGCTTATGAAATTAGAAAAATGAAGCCCCGATATAGATCTGCGATTGCATATGTGACTATATAACACTTCTGCGGTCCGCAAAATGGAGCGCATAATGTCCCTTCGGGACTGGGCACTTCTGTGCAGGTATGCGATTGCATAATGGACCGCAGAACCTCCTTCCATAATTTCTCATGTTGGTTCTACGATAGATGTGCGGCCCGCAAAATTCTTATGCGGTCGCATAGCACCGAAAAACATCCTCCAAAATTTGGTCATTTCTCTGTTTCACTCCGCGGCGGATATGCGGTCCGTGGAGTAGTTCTACGGTCCCATAATGAAATGTAGAAACGCCATGTTCTGCAATAATTTTTCTTCAACTTTCCAACACACTGTTTAACCAAAATGTCCGCATCAAATATATTAGCCTACCTCGGTACCACGAAACCTCGGGTTTTAGGTAAAATCTTATGAGGCCTTACACTTTCTATGACCTTCCATGGTACAATGCTATATCGTCAATGACACATCCCGAATCCACACTCGTCCACAAGTTGCAAAAATCTATTTTATTCCACCAATGACCAACTAGAAGTCCCTTGAACACCTCCCAACACAAGACAGTATGCACACCAAGATGATAATCAAACATTCACAATCCCTTACTAGCTCAAGCAAACCCTTCTCGTCAAATTCGAACTCTCAAAATGTAAGAAGTCGCCACCAATATGAAATGTCATCAATGGTCTATAATGACCTCATAACATCAAATATCATCAACATTCTTGGCAACCCTACCACAATACCTAAAATGATACATTCTCACTTCCACATCAGTATAGACATCTTTCGAAGTAAACCACTCGGTCTACGATGCTCATTTTTGACATACAGACAATCAAATACCGTGAAACTTGCCCAATAGTCACTACTAGAAATTAAGCCTATGGAAGCCCTTTCAAAATCGTACCTATAGATACTGTAACCGTCCCTGTAGGGCTAATGGGATGGTTTAGGATGCGTTCCAAGATTCAGCGTTACAATAGGTAAACTGGAACAGTTAAGTGTAACGGTTTAAAAATTGTCTCCGTATATGGCTATTGTAACGGTTATAACTGCAACCATTGACCAGTCCATGGGAACGGTTTTCTGTTGTGTTGGAACGGTTATAAACCGTTGTGTTATAATTATACTAACGATTTTTAAGTCTATTGGGACGGTTTTCATGATATATTGTAATGGTTTTGTTATATATTGGAATAATTATCTGTATCATATATCCGGATATTGCAACATATTGCAACAGTTATTAGAGGGTTGATATTGTTGTTTGCTAGGTCTATTGGAACAGTTATATTGTCTATTGCAATAATACACTATTGTAATTTCAATATTTTCCTATGCAATAAACATTTATACACCATAACTTATAGAAATCAATAAATAAGATTAAAATATCTAACTCGCATTATCCATATATAAAAATAAAATATGAATACATTGTTTGATCAACAATTCAAAAGTCAAAATAGATGACTTTTAATTTGCATACAAAAAGTTCTAAACTAAAATATGCTTGATCATGATGATAGAAAGTCTAACAACGATGAACAAAACTCAAGTAAGGTCTTCATCACTACTTTCATCCGCAATCGATGCACCTACAATTCAAAAATAGTGTTATATGACTAATTTGTAACTCAAAAATATTCTAACTCTCTAAATTTTTAAAATTTTCGGCAGAGTTTCCTTTATAAATACGACTATCCCAAAAATTTTAACCTGCTCAAAATAACATTATGTTATACACAAGAATAATTTTTAACTCTCCCGTCTGTTACAATGATATTTAATTTCTTTAAAAACATACAACAAACCAGAATCAGCAACAGACAAACCATATCAAACAACTCTCCAGACTATTAATTCTTTAAGCAACAATCTGCCTTAACATCTTCGAACACTATTACATCACAAAACAACATCACAACTAAATTATTCGATGAGTTGATTCAAAACAAGAAGACAAGGGAGCAACTTTATAGTGAAACTATCAACTCTATAACTCCCATAAAGTTAAGAAAATTTATCCACTGCTAACAATCAGTCACTAATCAACCATGGTCACTTTGGATTTGTCCAAAACTGCTACACCAAGTCAAGTTAGACTATCAAAGTCTGAATGCAAGGCTATAAGGGATGTGGTACCGGTATAGGTATAAGAAGTGAGTGGGAGATATGAGCAAGATCAAACAGCTCTACTAGTGGCACTGTTGGCCAACCAGACTACTCGCCATCACAAGGAGTGATAAGGCTGAAAGCAAAGATATTAATTAGTCCCCTTTGGGAGGCCATTCTGGACAGATAGGAACTCTCATAAGAATAAAATCCCACTTTCTACTGGGGCAATATGCATATGATAATAAATGAATTTGATTCTGAATATGACACATGCCAAAGAGTCAGAACTAAAAGTATTCCCTATCCTGGACTATTCCAGCCTTTACCAATATAGCTCAACAAGCTCGAAAATCAATTAACATGGATTTATTGAAGGCCTTCCAACATAAAAAGAAAAGGATACCATACTTGTGATATGGAGAGATTCACAAAGTATGGAATTTAATTGGTCTCAAACACCTCTACACTCAGGTGCCACTCCCATCTTGAGTTGATTTACAACTAAATTGCTCAATGAGTTAATACCTGGAATGAGTTGGCCTTCTTTGTTGGTACTAGTAGATAGACGACGGATTGGTTGCAATGTTGTTTGCTGAGCAGATGAAGTTTCTCCCAATGAATTATCACCCAATGTCGCTAGAATAATGTTAGCATTAATATCAATTCCCGAACGTTAAAGTTGCGCAAGGACATCTGCAATAACTTCTTGACAGATAGTTGCCTTTTGTTCCTCATTTTTTTCCTCCATTCTTTGTATCTTCTCCTCCAATTTTTCTATAGAGTTTGAAGTATTCGAAGAGGGTTAAAAATATCCTACTTTCCCTCTTAAAGAATTTCTTGTAACCCCCCATCCATACAATCTCAGACGTCCCAGATGTTCAGGTCCCATGACAGATGCAAATGCCTCTACCGACTCATTGTCATTTTCATTTTGTTGTGCTTCAATTTCCTCGATTTCAGCCTATAAAGCAAATTCAAAAAAATATAATCCAAGTAAATAAAAAGTAAACAAATAAAAAAAATAATTGATCTCGATATAACATTAGTTAAATAAAATTCGCACAATTTTACTAGTGTATCTTCATCCGAGGACTTGTATGATCGCCCAACTTTTCTTTTTCCTATAGCTACAAAGACTTCCTTTGCTGATAAAGGATCCGAAGTTTCCTTGTCATTTTCATAGTTACATGAAAGTGTGTTAGCATTCCTAGTGATCTGCCATGAACTAAACAAAAGCTAAAACTAAAATATTTTTTTCCATGATTTGCTAGTTACAAACCAACTTAGAGTGAACTAAAGCAAAACTTCTTTTTCCAGCAGTGTGAGGATTCTTCAATTTTTTCCAATTCTCAATGTTAGTTTTAGACATTTTCTGCAAATAGAAAGAAATATCAAACAACATCTTACAAGTAGGACTTGAGAATTATATATTAAACACAATATAAGAGAAATGGAAGAACATTGAAAGAAAGAAAAAAGAGCAGCAACGAGGAGTATATGCATCAGTGTTGACAAAACAAAACTAGCAATAGAATGTGTGGTGGTGGGCTATAAAAGGGAAGAAGTTATGGCGGTGGGCTATAAAAAATCAGCAATAGATCTTGTTGTTGAATGTGCTGAAGCAAATCAAGGTAAATATTTCTGTTCATTATACATTCATACATCAAAGAACACAGTACTCCTTAACAAAGATTTCTGTTCAATGCATAGTTTCTCCTTTAATCTTCATCAGCAACTAGATATTGTCAAAGTCCATAAAAGGAAATTAAATTGTGGTTGTTGACATGAGTACTATTCTTATATTGCATGAAAATGCTAGCTGTTGTCGTAGTTATCATATTGATTAATCAACTCTAACATACTCATAATTGTCCATATAACTGCTTGTAGGACCTAAAGGCCAAATCTAGTGCATCATTTCACATGGGACAAACATAAGTGTCATATATATTGCGACAGAGAAGAGGAGCTTAGAAGTTAATCGAGTCCTATTTGGTATGGAAACTTCCACTGGAAAATTATGGAAGTAAAGGCATGATATTTTGAGTATGTGTATATGTAATTTAAAGCAAGGAATGGATAGGATGTACTCCTATAATGAAGCATCTAGCAATTGAAAACATTTACAGTAGCATCCCTGAAGCAGAGAAAGAAGGGAAAGACAACAGCAATGGCCAAGAAGAAGGAGAAAACCATAAAGAAGAAGAAGAAGAAGCAGAAGAAGAAGAAGAAGAAGAAGAAGAAGAAGAAGAAGAAGAAGAAGAAGAAGAAGAAGAAGAAGAAGAACAACAACAACAACAACAACAACAACAACAATAACAACAAGAGGAAGAATAAGAAGAATAACTTTAAGAAGAAGTTCAAGAAGATGAAGAATAACAAGTAACAAGTCACATACCTGGAGTTTCTCAGAGTTCCAATACCTAAGAAGCTCCATAAACTGAGAAACTGGAATATCTTCAGGGATATGTTGCATTCGAGTTTCATCATTTTCATAAGTGTCAAAGTGATCTTTTTTCAATCTACTCTTGTGCTTTCTCCAAGCAGCTTGAACTGATACCAAAGTTCATTGTTTTCCAGCTTCGGGAGTATCATATTTATCCTACAATTGGTGTCAAATCTGTTAGTGGAGAAAATATGAAAGATTTTTAACCAAAAATTAAAAATTAAGAAGTTCAGACCTTAGTATATTCCCATAAATCCTCTTTTGTGTCCATCTTCCTCCAATCCAAAATATCAAGAGGGCATAGAGTCGCATTCCTTCCCAATGTACCGAGGAAGCTTCCAAACTCTATCATAATTGCATCACTAGGACCGACGGGTTGATTTAAGTTGTTTAGTAAAATCAATTTATGCTCATGTCGTCCATGTACACTTTTCATCTTTGTCTTACCCCTTTTTCTTGTTTGATTAGAAGGGCCTTCAACTATTTGAACCAAAGAAAACCACCAAATCACTATTGTTGATACATTTTTTATGACTGAAATAGGATGTAAATAATTTTAGATAAAGTCTATATGTTCTTACGTTGTTCTTCACATTGTTCATCTGTGATAGGGGTTGTAGAATCCAACTGAACTTGTTCCTCTATTACTTGTGTTGCAGGAGTGGTTGATCTTGTTTGTACATGGGCTGCTACTCCTGAATATTGTGGCACTAGCATATTCTCTTCGCTTATATTCGGACGCTCTTTGTTTGATTGTCTAGCAGGAACAACATATTTTGCAGAAGTGGTTGATCTAGTTTGTGCATGGGCTACTACTCTTTGATATTGTGGCAGATTCTCTTCAATAATATTCGACCGCTCTTTGTTTGATTGTCTAGCGGGAGCAACATATTTTTGGATAAAAGAAGTCCTTATTTGGTTTGCCAAAGATGCCATTGTTCCAGGTTTTGTGTATGTCGCGCTTGTCTTTCTTTTGGGCTTTGAAGGTCTTTCTTGACTCATGTCTATCAGATCTGATGAAGAATACAAATAAAAATAGATTTATTAGGTATTATATAAATGACAATAGTAGAATGACTTTTAGCACGGAGTCCGATCTCAGCCCAATCGGCTAAGCCATCTCACCAGAGACATCCAATCATAACAACTTCTACACAAAGCGGCCCTGCCGCCTCACCCCAATGTGTGCGGGTGGAGGAGTAATCACAATCACAATCACCACCATGTGTGCGGCATGGCGTCCAATCTCAACAATATCTACACAAAGAGGTCATGCCATCTCACCCTAATGTATGAGGGTGAAGGTGTAATCACAATACCACAATCTCTACATAAAGCGGCTCTTCCGCCTCACCCCAATGTGTTCGGGTAGAGGTGTAATCACCATGCCACAATTTGGATTCTCAAAACTATAATAGTTTGTACGTAAGATTTCCTTTCAAATCAAACCCTTTGGCACCATTGGCCTTAACAAATATAAGTTCATAAGATTTCACCATATGAGATATAATAATTTGATCACATTGATTTCGTACAAACCTTTCTTCCCAAAAAGGGTATAACATAATTAAGTCAAAATAGAGAATCATTACCACATTAGGGTTCTGATATGTTATGCAATTTGGGAATCAATTTGCTAGCTCGAATATCCATCCTCAATGGTGTTTCAAGTTTGAACTACACAATGGAGTTTTGTAAAAATACGGGAGTTCTGATACTAGAAGAAGAGTTCAGCCTTTATACCTCAAAAGAGCTTTTCATGGTGTAACAATAATATCCTGACACTCCTAACGATGCCAAACTATAGAAAAGGGGAGAATTATAAGCACGATTAGAGGAATTTGTATGGCAAGAGCTGCTACAATGACAACCCAACCTTTCGTCAACCATTTCAACAACCAAACCACCCAACATTGTTCAACAACTTCCCCGCAATCCCTATTAGCTCATGCATGTGATAAGTCTACTCTCATCACCCATAACCAACCCAAATCCGAAATTGGAGAATTGGGGAAAGAAATTCTTACCTTTTAGAAACCCTAGCAAGTTCCTCTTGATGAAATTCCAAGGCGTGAACAGAGTTGAGTAGTGAAATTCTTGAATCCTCCCCTTTCTCTCTCTAGAATAACTCTTTTCTCTCTCTAAAATATTAGACAATCCATCAAAAATGACCCTTATTCCTAGATAAAACGAAATAGGGTCGGGTTATGAAATTAGAAAAATGAAGCCCCGATGCGGATTTGTGGTCTCATATGCAACTGCATAACACTTCTAGGGTCCGTAAAATGGACCGTATAATGGCCCTCCGAGACTGGGCACTTTTGTGTAGGTATGCGACAGGTCTGCAGTCCGCAAATCAATTCTGCATTTGCATAATGGACCACAGAACCTCCTTCCGAAATTTCTCATTCTCGTTCTACGACAGATGTGCGGCCCGCGAAACGCTTATGCGGTCGCTTAGCTAACTGCAAAACATCCTCTAAAATTGGCTCATTTATCTGTTTCACTCCATGTCGGATCTGCGGTCCGCGAAGTAGTTCTGCGATAGCATAATGGATCGCAGAAACGCCATATTCTGCAATAATTTTTCTTCAACTTTCCAACGCATTATTGAACCCAAAAGGTCCTCATCAAATACATTAGCCTACCTCGACACCACGAAACCTCGGGGTTTAGGTTAAATTTTACGTGGCCTTACACTTTCTATGACTTCCATGGTACAATGCTATGTAGTCAATGACTCATCCCGAGTACACACTTGTCCACAAGTTGCAAAAGTCCATTTCATTCCACCAATGACCAACTAGAAGTCCCTTCAACACCTCCCAACACAAGACAGTATGCACACCAAGATGATAATCAAACATTCACAATCCATTACTAGCTCAAGCAAACCCTTCTCGTCAAATTCAAACTCTCAAAACGTAAGAAGCTGCCACCAATATGAAATGCCCTCAATGGTCTATAATGACCTCATAGCATCAAATATCCTCGAAGTTCGTGGCAACCCTACAACAATACCTAAAATGATACATTCTCACTTCCACATCAGTATAGAAATCTTTCGAGGTAAACCACTCAATCTTTGATGCTCATTCTTGAACTGCTGACAATCAAATATCATGAAACTTACCCAATAGTGCTGCCTCGAATAACAATACCTCTTTGTTATAACAACTAACCCCCACCAATGTTTACTCACACGACGTCAAGACCAATGCGTGGATCATCACAATATACTGTATATGGCTCCGAACACGTAGGCAACACCAATACTAGGGCTTCAATAGATGACAACTCGTCTACAAAGCGACAATAGTGGTCTGACTTCATAACACGAGGAAAGACATCCCGCACCACCAATGTATCATCATCACTACTCTCAGGTGCCCAACTGACATTGAGTCCTAAACATTGCGTATGGACGAATGGGATAAAACTAAAGATATTGGATTTACGCAGAAATAAAGTCGCACAATAAGGAATCAAGAAAGGGAAAGTTTCCTAAATCCCTATAGCCTCTCGAAGGTAAGTACAAGCATCTGCGTACTGATCTGTAAGACTCTACTAGGCCAACTATGATTCGTGAGACCTATGCAACCTAGTGCTTTGATACCAACTTGTCACGACCCAAAATCCCACCGGAGTCGTGATGACGCCTAACATCACTAGCTAGGCAATCCAACAACAAATATGTAGAAATAGACTTTAACAAAGATAAGAAATAGTCTCAAAAAATGGAATAGTATGTTAAAATTCAAATATAAAGGAATTCACCCTAAAATTCGCCGTCACTGAGTGCATGAACTCTATAGAGTACTATATACAAAGTCTGAACGGAATACATTACTGATTGGGAGACTGGACAGTAAGAACATAAGATAAAAGATGTGACTTCAAGGCCTGCGAATAAAACAACATTACTACCTTAAAATCTCCAAGATGATCTGAATCCGGTTCACGGGCAACAACCGCGATCAGCAGTACCTAGATCTGCACATGAAGTGTGGAGTGTAGTATGAGTACAATCGACCCCATGTACTCAATAAGTAGCAAGTCTAACCTCAGGAAAAGTGGTGATGATCTTGGCAATGCCAATCGATCCTATTTCGATTATACGACTGGGTTCTAAACCAAAAAAGGGCATTTGAAAGCAGAGCAAGTATTTTGCATACTTTCCATAGCCAACAACAACAATTACGACAACGCAATAACATATAGGGAAAAACTGCTCAAATAATATCACGCTCAACTGTGACACAATAAAGTGAGAAATAGGCACGCTTTTCAGATATGACAGTCAATGCATTAACTCTTTTACATAATTCACTTAGGCATGGATTTAACAAGATAAAATTGTAACATCATGCTCTAAACATCACGTAGAGACATCAAATATCAATTAGCATGAGGAATAATACAACTCTATGTTTGCATGTCATCTATACATAATTGAGCCCCTCGATGAATCTGCGAACTCCCTCTCTGACTATAGACACCAACGCAGGTGCGTGTCGGGACAACTCACTGAATCTGATGGCATACTCTGATATTGTCATAGTCCCTAATGCAGTTCATCAAACTCTGTGTGTCATGCATCTCCAAGGGTCTAGGGAACAAACTCTCTCAAAAATATCTCTAAAAACAAAGCCCAAGTGAGAGGGGTTGCATCAATTGTCCAATTCTCCTCGTAAGTGTGCCACCTCCACAATGTGCATCCTTAGTAGTAAAGGCAACTCCACTCACCTCCACAATACCCATGGCGCGGTGAATACGGTGGCACTTCACAACAAAACCATGTGCATCCTCAGTAGTTGCGCCACTATAAGTAGGAAGATGATACTTCTAAAACCTCTCAAGTCCACTCTCCTACTCCATAGATGCCTCTAGCCTCACCTCAGGCTGAACCAGAATATTGGATTATGCTGGTATGACACTTGAAATCTGATCAATGTGGACCTGCTGCTCTGGAGTACAGGCCGCGGGAGTCTGAGCTCCTCCCCCAGCATGAGATATAGTTGGTGCAACGGGGATCAATCCTGCCTGATCTAAAGTGTCGAACATGCTCAACAACTGTGCTAGGGTCTCTTGAAGTACGGGGGTAACAACAGGTCCCACGGGTGGCTATCCCCCAACTAGAGCTACTGGTGACTCCTCAATCGCTGCTCGGGCAGGTGCTCTGGCTGCAGCATGTGCCACTCCTTGGCCTCTACCCCAGCCTCTGCTTCTCGCTCCTCTAGCAGGGGTCACGGGTGTCTGATCATTTGATCTAGTAGTGTGTGTCCTCACCATATGTAAGAGAATAGAAAGACAAAGGCTCAGATTTCGAAATCAATAAATTTGCGTGATAAGAAATCACAAGTGGAATTTTCCTAATAGTTCTGTAGCCTCTCGAAGATAAGTACAAGTGTCTCCATACCGATTTTCAATACCCTACTAAACTCACTTATGACTCGTAGCACCTATGAACCTAGCGCTCCGATACCAACTTGTCACAACCCCAAAATCCCACCTGTGGTAATCGTGATGGCACATAGTCTCTAAGAGTAGGTAAGCCTAACATACAAGAGAATCTGATGGCAATAATGACTAAAAAATTTAATAAAACTAATAAGTCTCATGAATACATCAATATTGAATATCAATCACAATATTTTCCAAAACCTAGTGGAACTGAGTCATAAGCTCTAAGAAGTACAATAGAAGTCTCAAAATACAACATTGTTTGATATGAAAATAAACTGTAGAAAAGACAGTGGTAGAAGGTGACTCTGAGGCCTGCATGTATCAAGCAGGTATACCTTGAAGTCTCCAAAATAGAAGGTCCAATCACTGACGTCCGACACGAGAGGAAGAACTTGGATCGGCACAAAAAGGTGTACAAGCGTAGCATGAGTACACGACAACGGTATCCAGTAAGTATCAAGCCTAACCTCGGTAGACAAGTCCAGGTCAAGACACCTACTAGGACAAAGAAAACTAAATAGAGTATACTATAATCTAATAACGGAGAGCAAGGAAATAGATGACAACAAAGTAGTACAACAATGTAAGGCTAACAACAGATATTACAACAATAAAGGACAACAAGAATGAGATTATGATAAGAACAACAAGTAATCAAATACAGTAAAATACAAGAAAAATAAATTAAGGAATCACAAAAAACATGTTCAACCAACAATCCTTTGTACCATAGAATGCACAACAAGAATCACAACCGAGGCACCACACCTCATATCCACATTTCATAATTTTTCCTTATATCGCCGCGTGAGCCTTGCATTTGTATTTTTGAAAATATTCTTCCTGAAAATAGCTACACGCGCTTTAGCCCCTTTTCTCACTGTCTGGCTTCAAGTAACTCCTTTACAAGCAACACACGTATAAATCCCACCTTATATCGCCACATGCACATCAACCCCAATCCTTATATCATCGCATGCGCATCAATATCACATCACAATAATCAACTCTTACCACACGTGCCCATATGCCACAACTTTGCCAAAATCAACAATACCAATGTTACCACAACACATAGCTTGTGGCTAAACCACAATATGTATAAGAATCTCAATAACAACAAAATAAATGAGAAATCACTCAACAAGGAAAGATATATCAATAATCAACAACTTTAACCTTACTATGTTAGTATCTTTCACAACAACAACTTCAATAGCCCGCAATATTAGGTATTCTCATGAAATGGCAACTTCCAAATTCAAATGCAAAACATAAGCTTAACAATAAAAGAGATAGCATGAAATAGCAAATAAGTTTAAATGCATGAGAATAACTCATAAATAGAAAGAATGGCATGGAACAACAATTACACATAATGCATTTAACTTTGACAATAGAATCTAGAACATGCAATGACAACTTCAATTTAGGCATGTAAGAATAAAATTTACAATGAAAGGTAGAATAGATGATAACAAAGTCACTTAAGTTCTTATGAGTAACGTAAGATTCAGGCGATTCTAGGGCAATTCTAGGGCTACTCTGTGGCGATTCTACGTGAAGCTTCTCCCATGGCCACGTCAGCCACTCGCCAGCCTCCAATGGAGGTTGGTCAGTCATCTCTCACTTCCAAACATCCCACCCAAACATCCACAAACCCTAGTTTGATCCCTAACTATGCAAACCTTCTACAACTCCAAGCATTAAATGCCCTTATGCACTTGACGAATGTAAACTTGAAGCCACTTGAATATTTACATGATGAACCCATGGTACGATGGAAGAAAACTAAAGTTCAACAATCAATTGTGCAACAAGGATTACATCTTGTAGTTATGGGAAATGTTTCCTATGGAAAACCTGGGATTCAAGAGTTGAGGAAAGTTAACCCCATCCAATGCGGTTAAAAGGTCCGTGTTCGATAGGTTTGATTGAGGACACTTATGTTCTCATCAAATCGTCTTTAATGGAGGATTAAATTCACTTGTTATCCAAACCAGCATTTTATTTGAAGCCCCAAGGAGACATGTGGCAAATGAGATATACAAAGTGGAGTGGATGGTGGAAACCTGAGGAGGAAACAACAATTGACATTGCCTTGATATTGTTTCTTGACCTATCTCCTAATATTTTGGTAAGGAATTTGTATTCTCTCTTACTAATGCAGTTGGTAGGCCATTACATGTTGATTTGGAAACTCAAAATGGTACACAACCATGTTGTGCTAAGGTAAAAGTTGAAGTGAATTTACTAGGCACTTTGCCTCAAAGAATTAAGATAATTGAAGAGGAGGATGAAACTGGTCCGGAGAAATCAAAATGGATTAATATCAAGTATGACTGCATGTCTAAATATTGTAGAACTTGTTAGAAGCAAGGCCACAATGAGAGTGAATGTTGTATAATTCACCCAGAATTGCACAGTAGATTTGATGAAGAAGGTGAAGAGCGAATCAAGGAGATGGTGGTCACAACTCAAAGTGATGTTGTAGGTAGAGCAACAGCTTCTACCAAAGTGCTGGCAAGTGGTAAAGTTCTGGGAAAGCCAGTTACAAACACAAACAAGAATGAATGGATGCAAAGAAGAAAGAACAAATACCAACGAAATAGTATAGGTTATATCATTTATGCTGGTGGAAACAATGTTGTTGAGACAACACAAGAGAAGAAGGAAACAAAAAGGAAGCAGATAGTTGGGAAGGAAGGTGCTACCAGAAAAATTCAATCAAACGTGCAAGTGCAAACTAGTAATAAGTTTGCACTATTAAAAGAGGGTGAGATTGAAATACAAAAACAAATAAATAAATAAGCTGTGGAGAATTTTCTAAATAAAGAGAATGTTGAGGCAAAGAAGGCAACAGATGTAGATCCCACTTCTACTGGGAAAGCTACTCCAAAGAAGATTGTGACACAAATTGCAGCTACACAAATCCCTAATACTAATGAAGCTAGGATTGATAAGGCAAGTAAAAAGGAGTCTTCCATTCAATGGTTTCATAGGATATTTGCTAAAAGCAAAGAAGAGTTGAGGAAACTCAATGTCACTGTTAACCACCCATGCAATGAAATTCCATCGCAAACATT
Organism: Nicotiana tabacum; assembly: GCF_000715075.1. Lineage (NCBI taxonomy): Eukaryota > Viridiplantae > Streptophyta > Magnoliopsida > Solanales > Solanaceae > Nicotiana > Nicotiana tabacum. The sequence continues at coordinate 98,542,238 of NC_134083.1, read as the reverse complement.
TGATGATTCTGAAGAGAAGGGTGCAAATAATGAAGTAATGTCAGGTAGAGACTTATGGAGTGATCAAGTAGAGAAAACAGATCATAATATAGCTACAAAATTTGGTCCTAGGAGCAAGAAGGAATGAGAGACGACACAGGAGCAACCGGCAGCTACTTTGAGCCCTAATGCTATAGTAAACCCTAAGGTTCCACAAACTAGGGTTGAAGTTTATGAAGGGTCTAGCAAACTTCAGGATAAGCCATCACTTGGAGCTGATAAAGGATCATATAATGAGGCTAGTATCATTGGTGGATCAACAATTGAGGCTTCAGCTAAGAAGAAAGCCAATGGAACAATAAACCCTAGTGGTACTGTCCAGTTATTGGCTAAGATTGGAGGTGATCCGGTGAAGTTTTTAGACGGAGATCAAGCAGGGAATGTTCAGGTTGGAATTCTAGATAATATAGTAAGGTCACCTCACCAAACAGCTACAGGCAAGGCATCAAAAGGCAATGGAACAGTAACTCTTGCATTTTCTGCTACAGTAAACCCTAGTTTGGGTGATGCCTCTAATCTTTAGTTCAAGTTGGCACAAGAGGCAAAGAGTGATAGGGAATATAAAGCTATGGTGTTAAAAAAGGTTACAATACAGACATATGATCTAATTGAACTTGCTACCAAGGCTGGTAAGTTTGAAACGGGTTAAAGTACTAATGCAATTCAAATTGTTACTCCTGCATTTGATGATCCTGGAACCCTAGCTGGGAAGACCATTAGTGTTACAAGTGGTATCTGGCAAAGGGTATTCTTATTAATAATATGGGTCAGAAGGAATTGGGAATGATAGCTAAGAACCATGAACCAAATATTTTGTCTCTCCAGGAGATAAATGATGACAAAGAAGAGCACGAGGATCTAGATGAAGATATTGAGGAAGAATCAACGGCAACTAATTTTCAACAAGTTGCTAGAGTGGAGGCATTTCACCTAGGAGTGTTGACAAGAAGGAATCAGTAGGAAAACATATAAAGAAGCAAAATGAGAAGACTGTACCTGTAAGGGTGCAACAAAAAAGAAGTGGGATCTCTATTACCAAGTAATCTTATGGATAATGATTTTGTAACACCCCGGAAAATTTCGGAGTATTTAAGAATAGAGCCCCATAAAATTTCACAAATGAATTCAAGGTTTCGAGGTGGCAGAGTAGGTATACGTGTTTAAGGATTTTTGGCAGAAAAACGTGTTTCTGTGGTCTATTATGCGATCACAGAATCACTCTGCGGGCCGCATAATCGCCACAGAAGTGAGATAGGAGAGGGCCAGTCTGGAAGCAATTATGTGGTCGACTATGCGACCACATAACTATTCTGTGGTGCATTATACGACCGCAACATAGTTATGCGGACCGCATAGTGACCGCAGACACAAACATATGTTTTCCAGTGTTGGACACCGATTATGCGACCGATATGCGGTCCGCATATCGATTATGCGATCGCATATCGCAAACCTTGTTCCGGAGCTCCATTTTTTGAGTTTTTAAAACCCGGTCCTACTTCGTGAAATACATACTTTGGGCTATTTTTGAGCAAACATATGATGTTTTAGAGAGAGGGAGAGTGTTTTAGAGAGGGAGGAAACCCGAGGCTAATTATTCATCAAGTCTTGCTCAAATCTTGAAAGATTAACAAGGAAAACCCACAAGTTCTTCATCTAAGAGGTAAGGCTCCATACCCTAGTTTTCAATTTTGAATTTGGGTAGAAGATGGTTGATTAGGAGTATAATTCTTGGGTATGAGAGTATTATCTATACATGCATGTACCAATAATATTTGTGGGAAGATTGTTAAGCTTAAATAAGTAAGGATTGGGTTGTGTAGTGAAGAAAATCTTGTAGAAGAACCTTGTGGTTAAATTTGCACACCTAGTATTTGATAAAATGCTCAAATGAGCTAAGACCATGAATATCTTCCTAATTATTGTTCAATTTTTTTATGTCTCAAAATAGATTGGGATTGCTAGAATTTCCGGAATGTTGTAGTAATTTACGGAAAGCTCAATTGAGGTATGTTGGCTAAACTTTCTCTCTTGGAATTGAATTCCATGATGTTCCTGTAAGTTTCAAAGTATGGGTTGCATATTAAAATGTTTTGGTTTTGAGTCGTGTTTTAAATGAGAACTAGTATACCAATTGGGTGAGAAAAACTCGATATGCTTAAGACTCAAAATTGCTTATGTGTACACCTAAAGTCTTGATTGGAAATGTCTTATTGTTGATAACCTATAAAGGTGGTTGGAAATGAAATAATTGAATTAGGAATATAAAGTGTGGCCAACGTACCAAGAATTTAAGTTATGACTATGGCTAGTAGTGCAAATGATATGAGAGAATGCGATAAAGAATATGAAATGAGCCTCGACTCAACTGTGTTAAAAGTGATTTGGAAAATTAGAATTTGCCTAAGAGCTTTTGTACTTAATTCATGCCCATTAGTGGCTGCTTTAACTAATGTTTTTCTTTATAAATATATCTAGTGTGATTCGTGTTCTATATACTCATGTGTTGAAATTGTACATTGTCATTTTTGGGGAAAAGTATAGCAAGAATAAATGGGGTGTCACTTGTGGATTATTTGAACTTGTGCATCAATTGCCAATTATTTACTCCATTCTTTTGGAAAGAAATCTATTGGTCTTAAATTGTTCATTTTTAATGAACTTAAAGTTGTGATTTACGGAATATTCTATATGTTGATATTTGATGGTGATCTTGAAATTGAAAGAGGTGAAAGTGTGGAATATGAAATACAGCCATCGTGCCAGGAATAAAGAATCTTCTGAATGGCCTAATGAGCCAAGGAAATATTGTCATTGTGAATGAATGGAAATTCTAATGAGAATTTATACAATGTGAAATATGTTGAGGTGAGTATAATTTTATTTATGGTACCTCTGTGTGCAAATCAAATTAAAATTATTTTTGGGAGCATCATTAGCAAAACCGAGGAAGGGTGGGTCATAAGGCCCACACCTGAAACTACACGTGTCGGTGTAGGGGTGGATTCGGATTATTCCCCTTATTTGGGATGAAATTGGAACCTTTGGGAAATTGTGATATTATTTCCCTTAATTGGGATGATACTGGAACCTTTGTGGATTGAAAAAGTCAACCCACATGGCATATGTAGGAAGGAGGCCTAGCTGATCAGGTGGAGGTCAGACACCATATTGTGCATATGGTGGTACTACTCTTGGTAACAACTTTCTTTCACATCATATGTCAAACCACATTGTTCGTGGGGAGATGGCCTAGCCGATCAGGCATGATCAGACTCCGTGTTAACAAAGACGGTGGTATATTGGTGCTAATGATCTCCAAACCAAAATTGTATATGAAGTTCGTATTTTGAAAATTATTATGTTTTAACTGGACATTTGCATATTGTTGATTGTGACTTGCTGTTTCTATGTGTTGCCTTTTCTTAAATGGGCATTCTATTTTGAAAGAGGATTTTTAGCTATACATACTAGTGCTATTCGACAGTGCTAACGTCTCTTTTGCCGGGGGTGCTGGTGCTGCATCTTTAATGGATGCAGGTGGTTCTACAGCAGGCGGCATTGATTAGTGATAGCAGTACACTCTTTTCAGCTGATTTGGTGAGCCCCACTTCATTTCGGGGTCATGTATCTTTTGTTTCATATGTACTGTGTTTTGAGGTATAGTCGGGGCCTTGTTGCCGGCATTTCCATATTACTCTTCTATTGTACTTAGAGGCTCCGTATATAGGTTGTGGGCTGTGGTTAATGTTGGGAATTGAATTAGAAATGTTGGTATTTGAAAATCATGTTTTTCATTAATTCTATAAACTCGTAATATTTTGAAAATTATGAATGAAGCTGCTAATGGGAATGATAAGGAAGTTGTTAATAAACTCTTTTCAGTATTTGATTAATGGAGTACATCTCCTATTTATTCGTAGATGAGTTGGGTAGAAGGTAATTTAACAGGCTTGTTCGGCCGGGTTCTCTCTGTTTAGCGCCGGTCATGCTCCCCGAGTTTGGGTCATGACAGATTTTGTATGGAATGTGAGGTCTATAAACACACAAAAACTTTCCAAAGGTTGCTTAACCTTCATAGAAAGTACAATTTTTATTTGATTGGATTGATGGAGCCTTGGCAAGACATTAACAAGCTAATTTTAGTTCATTTACATCTCATCGATGTTTTGATTATGTTGTTTCTTTATTACTCGTTTACTACTTGCTGCCATGTATATTTCTATTACTTAATTGTTGGTTGTAAATCAATAATTTTTCTGTTGTTGGTCTTACATTGATGTTCTTTCCATTGTTAGATTTATGTATATCTTGAACAGGTTTCTATATCTAGTAGGTGTCTTGACCTGGCCTCGTCACTACTCTACCGAGGTTAGGCTTGATACTTACTGGGTACCGTTGTGGTGTACTCATGCTACGCTTCTATACATTTTTGTGCAGATCCAGGTATTCTGATTGAGTTGTTGAGAGTTGCGTCTACGCGGTGGGATACTTCAAGGTATACGTACTTGACGTTCGTAGGCCTCGGAGTCACCATCTTACTTTATTATGCTATTGTTAAATTGTAATTCAAAATATTATTGTGTTTAGAAATTCTAGTGTGTTTTAGTAGTGCTTATGACGCCGTACTACCGATTTTGGTAAATGTATAACTATTGGCCGTATGCGACTATGTATGTAATTTAATGGTTTATAATAAATTATTAAATAGTTCAATTCTGTTATTAAATTAGCATGTGTTAGGCTTACCTAGTCGTATAGACTAGGTGTCATCACGATATCCTAAGGTGAAAAATTCGGGTCATGACAATTTGGTATCAGAGCTCTAGGTTCATAGGTGCAACGATTCATAAGCAAGTTTAGTAGAATCTTGCGGATCAGTATGGAGATATTTGTACTTATCTTCGAGAGGCTACGAAACTATTAGGAACCACTCCTTTCATTCCTTACCGGGCGGCATTGATTCAGCTTGAAGCATATATCTTATATCCCTTCACATCTACTCATATATGATGTTGCGCGTTTGGTATCAATTATGCTCCAGCGGTTTATAATGTTGCGGATAGGCTATGAGGGGGCCATAGATGCTCGATCATTGTCTCAAGGTATTTTCCAGACTAAGGACGCGGACATGTTGGTAGATCTTCAGTTGCTCAAGTGTGGGATGCAACCGGTTCGTGTATCTGATTGGTGTTGTACGAGCTTATGAAGGTTGGTTATGTGGATCATTGAATGTTGTGCCCTATGACTCCGCGCCAAGTAGGGGAGTCTACTATTGACGATCAGATTGCATGGGCAAGTGTCATATCAGTCTTGGGTCTGAGGTATATATGCAGTGTTGAGGGGTTCTCCAGAATTGTACATGACTAAGATCTAAGATTTTCATGGGATGTTGCTGTAACTTGCGGTATTTCTGTATCATTGCTAAATCTACATTCCAGTATCAGAGAGGTTAGATAAACATCTTCAGATTCACAGAAGGTCTCTTCAGAGTGGGTATCTCGGTTGCAGTATTGTTGGGTGCTCCAGAGGAAATACAACGGTTTATGGGTTTTCGGACGACATGGTTCGTGCTAGGGTCTTCCGCAGTGATCTTTGACTTAGGATTATTGTGTTCCAATAAGGGAAAGTATTGACCTGAAGACAAGTCGAGGAGAATTAGAAGAAATGGGTCAGCTCGGTGGTGTTGGGTAAGCATAGCAACAAAGGTAACTGGTATTTTGGTGTGGTAACGCTTCACCAGCGTTCTGTGGCAATACTCTTTGGTTTGATAGCTTGCGTGACTTGGTTGAGGTAGGGAATTTTAGTTTTGATGTCTTTGTGACGTGCGGACTGGCCTTGAAGAGTTCTTGATAGTGTCGACCATAGCTTGAGCTAGATGTCTGCTATCGGCATAAGGAATGCTTTGCGTGTAATGATTTACGCCTGGATGGGGTCACGAGTTTAAACAGCATGGACAATTTCAAATGTTTAGAAGAATATATGCATTATTTGATACCACCTAAGAAGGGTGTGCACTCCAGAAGGTGCTTTGTATTTTGACTTGCAGATGTCTGACTGGTATTATGGTAATCGCATGGTTGATCGACTGCTGATGTCCAGATTTTGCTTTGTGGAACGAAAGAATTGTAGAAGTGCTTCTCGTGGGATGACCATATGTGAGGAATGTGCTTGTTATTTGAGTAGTGTAGTTGTGATCGGATATGGAGATTCTAGTATTCTAGGGATTTGAAGACTAAGGGGGTTCTTTAGGCAGATTGTTCCATGGTTATGAACGGTGAAGATATGTTAAGAGGTTGGAAACTGATGGTATGTACTATATATATGTTATTGTGGGCTTTTCGGAGGCTATCTATCTACTTTGGAAGGATAGGAATTGATTTGGAGGCTACTAGTAGGTCTAATAAGGATGTGTGTTCTAAATCAGGTCAGATTTATCTACTCAGCACAATTATTATGGAGGGGTATGTTATCGGTTAGGGTGGATCACATTCGTGTTCTAATATGTCTCATGTGTTACTCTCCTATGCTGCGATGGGTTGTGATCTGTTGGTTATCTGCACACCGATGCGATTATGTTTGAGCTTTGTAGCGAAATTCGAGCGAGATTGCTCTTGGGGTGTTGAATGGTTAATTGTGCCTTAGTTATGGTATTCCTGTTTCTGCTATATAGTGATATCCATATCTCCATAGATATGGTTATGCGCTTCGTGTGTTTGATGTTGATATGCTTATGGTTGTTGATTGTGAGTATCATAGCTCGAAGTATTCCAGGTGGACCGGTGTCAGAATGGTTCATGCATCGCAATGGCTTTATGTTAGGATATGATCCTTTGTGCTTATTTTGTGTGTTATGTATCCCCTTGTGTGGTGAATTTATATCATTGCGCTTCGTGGTGGTATCTGTTTAGTTGGCGGGATGGTTTCTTAATTTCCATTCTCTTTCCATCATTGGGTATATTTGAGTTATTGTTCGTTGGTGCATGAATTGCATGGTATGTGGCTCTAAGTAGGATCTGTGTGACATGTCGGTCGAGTAGTTTGTAATGGATGAGTTGAGGCTATTGGGCCTGAAATGACTGCCATCAGATTTGATTAAGGTATGTTTGCAAGAATTGCGTCACTAATCGGCTTAGATTTTATCTATGGTTCATATCGGGCAAGAGAGCTCCACGACTTGTTAATTTGATGGTTGGTTATGAGTTTTTGTATGTTTCTTTCATCATTGGCAGTGTACGAAGGTTTCGAACAAGGTTTTAGTTGATATGAGGTTTGTTACCGGTGTCGGGTTGGTTATCGAGCAGCCATTGCGGTCAAAAGTTATTGCTATAAGTATTTGAGTTATTTAGTATATCATGTGATTATATCTTGAGATATGGTTATGGATTGATACAGCTTGTTCTAAGTTATACAGTGTATAGATGCAAGAATCGGGTCATATAATGAGTTCTGGATGTTGGGATTTGAGTTTTAAGGTTTATTGACTAAGGTTGAAATAGGGATCCTCTGTTAGGTGGTGTTTGTCACGCCCTGACCTAGGGGAGCATGACCAACGCTCAACTGAGGTAACCCGGTCGAACAAGACGGTACAATGCCTTCTACCCAAACTCACCCATGAATAAATAGAGAGAGACATATTTCATTAATTAGGAAATGGGAAGGTTACATGAACAATCCAAATTTCATTACCGTTAGAACTTCATTCAAGATTTCTCAAAATATTACGTTACACATTCATAGTTTAGAAGTGGAAACATATGATACAAATACAACATTTCTAATTTGACTTTCCAAAACAAAGGTACCACCCATGCTATGTCTACGGAGCCTCTAATAGATACAAAAGAGTAGCATGATGGTGCCGGCAACAAGGCTCCGACTATACCATAAAGCAATATACATAGAGGACAGGAGATACAAGACCCGAAATGAAGCGGGGCTCACCAAGTCAGTTGAGGAGAGGGTGTACTGCTATCATTGATTAATACTGCATGTTGTAGAACCACCTGCATCCATTAAAGATGCAGCTCCCCCGGCAAAGGGGACGTCAATACATATGGAATAGTACTAGTATGTAAAACTAAGCACCCTCTCACTAGAACGAGTAACAGTAAAATGAGAAGGGAACATGAAATCAATGAGAGCCTCAAACAGTATCAAGGTATCAATCTAGGAGAAAGATAAATTTCAAGTAAGTTTCAATATTTTTAAGTTGGGAAATCTTTAGTACCGATACACCACCATGCTTTTAGTACAGAGTCCGATCTCAGTCTGATCGGCTAATCCATCTCACCCCGAGATATCCAATCACAACACCACCATGTGTGCGGCATGGCGTCCGATCTCATCCCGATCGGCTAAGTCGTCTCACAACAATGCCGTGTGAGTCGACATCACATCACATCTCGCTAGCAATAATCTCATCCTATTTAAGGAAAAATATCTCAACACATCAATCTCATCCCATATAAGGGGAAACAATCTCATCACATTAACACGGGGATTTACCCCTCAATCACTCCTACACCGGCACGTGTAGTTTCAGGGTTAGGTTATTTTGACTTACCCTTCCTCGATGACTAAATAATACTCCCAAAGCAATTATTATTTAAAGGATTTACTTTCCATTTTATTGGCACTAGTGGCCACAATTGTAATATCATCCTCGGTACGTCGGCCATATTTCATATTTCATACTCACCCCTATAACTTTCAAGTGTTACCATGGTTTATCATAAATAAGAGAATTTCAAATCAAGACTTTAAGTAAACATATGAGCAAATAAGAGTCTTAAGCACATTGAGTTTCTCTTCCACAATTAGGCATACTAGCTTGCAATTGAAACATGATTTTTAAATCACAACAACTTCGGTACATTGATCATACTAGATTAAATTCTCGGAGGGAATCATGATATGATAGGAACATTTGGAACACATTTTAGATACATACATCCTTCAACACAACACTTATTTTAGGATAATCGAATCTATTAGGAAGGACTCGAAACATGAGACATAAGAAATTGAGCCCATCATAATCACAACTTACGAGGACATCATGGAAATCGGGTCTACAAGAAGAGTTTAGCCAACATACCTCTCTTGAGCTTCCTTAAATTACTAAAATGTTCCGAAAATCCTAGCGACTTCAATCTATTAGAAATATGAAAAATTTGAACCATAATTAGGAAGATACTCTGGGTTTCAGCTCATTTGAGCATTTTATCAAGCACTATGTGTGCATTAAGGTTTCAAGGTCCTCCTATGGTGGATTACTTTACCCCACAATAAATTCCCACTTCAATAGGCCACCTACAAATACTCCACAGCCTCCCTACCACCTTTATTAGTAATGCATGCATAAATAACAACTCTTATTCTCAAAATCTTCTTCCCCATTACCTATTCCCACCCCAAATTTGAAATTGAAGACTATGGCTAGAATCTTACCTCTTGGATGAAGACCTTGTGAGTTAACCTTGTGAATACTTCCAGACTTGAGTAAAGATTGATGAACAAATAGCTTAGGAATTCCTCTTCTCACTCTAGACCACTTTCCTCTCTCTAAAATACCACTTTGAACCTTCTAAAATTACCCCTAAGGTTGTTTTATAAAAATGGGATCCGGTTTTAAAAATCAAAAAATGGGCCATCTGAACTCGACTCTGTGGTCGCAGAGTGCACCGCAGATCAAGTCTGTGGCCCACAAAATGGACAGCAGAAATGGTCCCAAAAACTGGGTGGGTCTAGACCAATCTGCGGCCCGCATATAAATTATACAGCCATAGAATCGACCTTAGAATCTCCCTTCGAAAATCTTCATGTTGGTTCTGTGATGGATGTGCGGCCCATGAAATGATTATGCGGTCGCATAGTTGACCGCAAAACAACCTCCAAAATTGGCCCATTTAGCATCCAATGTGACCCAATTGTTACTTCATAGACCAGCAGTTCCAAATTTTGACTAACTCCCTAAATTTTCAGACAATTTGCCAGAGTCTCCCCTGTAATTGGGCCTATCCACCTGCCAGAGAATCCCAAAACCAGCCCTAACAGCATAACCATAACACACGATGTAAAACAACTTGGAAACAACACCGGACACAATGCCATAACATTACATTACCAAGAAGAAGTATCCTTAACATAAGCTGTACAAGGGAAACATAATTTGTAGAAAGTTAGCTTTTAACATCATGGACACAACTACATAGCCATTCAAGAAAATGAGGATACTTCTTTTTCATCTCTACCTCGGCTTCCTAGATGGCCTCTTCGACCTACTGGTTTCGCCATAAGACTTTCACGGAGGCAATCTCTTTTTTCTCAGCAGTCGGACTTGCCTATCAAGAATGGCAACTATAATCTATTCATAAGTCAATTCCTCATTAACCTCTATAGTCTCAACCGGAACAATAAGCAATGGATATCTAATCACCTTCTTCAATATGGATACATGAAACACCGGGTGCACTAAAGACATCTCTGGAGGTAGTTCATGCCTGTAAGCCACCTGACCAATCCTTTGAATGATTCTGTATGGTCCGACATACCTCGGACTCAATTTTTCTTTCTTCCCAAACCGCATTATACCCTTAATGGGGGGAACCTTCAAGAATACCCAATCATCCTCTTGGAACTCCAAATCCCTATGACGTACATCCAAATAGGACTTCTGACGACTCTTGGCAGTTTTCAACCGTTCCTTAATGATCTTAACCCTCTCCATAGCCTGATGCACGAGGTCTATCCCTATCAACTCCGCTTCACCAATCTTGAACCACTCAATGGGAGATCTACATCTCTTACCATATAAATCCTCGAACGGTGCCATTTGAATGCTAGCATGATAACTATTGTTGTAGAAAAATTCTATGAGTGAAAAATGATCATCCCAGCTATCCTTGAAGTCAATAACACAAGCTCACAACATATCTCAAGCGTCTAAAGTGAATTGTGTACCTAACCCTTGCTGAAATTTCTTCCAAAACATTAAAGTGAATTGTGTGGTCGCTCAGAGATAATAGAAACTGTAGTGCCATGCAACTTGACTATTTCCTTGATATACAACTGAGCATATTGTTCCACTGTGTCAGTAGCCTTAACAGGTAAGAAGTGTTCTGATTTCATGAGTCGATCCTCAATCACCCAAATCGAGTCGAACTTTCGAGGAGTGCAAGGTAGTCCTACCATAAAGTCCATATTGATCATCTCCTATTTGAACATCGGAATTTCTATGTTCTGTGCCAACCCACCGGGGCTTTGATGTTCGGCCTTTACTTGTTGACAATTTGGGCATCTTGCCACAAAGTCCGCTACATTCCTCTTCATACCATTCCACCAGTAGACTTTCTTAAGATCATAATACATCTTTGTAGAGCCTGGGTGCACGGAATACCTAGAAGTGTCAGCCTCGGTCATGATTCTTTCCCGGAGACCATCTACATTTGGAACACATAGCCGCTCTTGGTACCTTAGTGTACCATCATCCATGCCAAGATAAAAAGCCATGGTCTTATGTTTTTGAATCCCCTCCTTCAACTGTACCAACAATGGATCATCATATTGTTTCTCCTTGACTTCCACAACAAGCGATGATTCAGCCCTATTTTGCACAATCACCCCACCTTCCCTAGAATCCGCAAGATGAACCCCCAAACTAACCAACTGATGAACCTCCTTGGCTAATGGCATTGATATGCCTTCAAGTGAGCCAAATTACACATAGCTTTCCGGCTAAAAGTATCCGCCACAACATTAGCCTTCCCCGGATGATATAGAATATCAATGTCGTAGTCTTTGAGTAACTCAAGCCACCTTCTTTGCCTCAGATTCAGTTCCTTTTGTTTGAAAACATATTGAAGGCTCTTATGGTCCGTTAATATATCCACATAGACCCCATACAAATAATGACGCCAAATATTTAATGCAAAAACCACTGCCGTGAGCTCTAAGTCATGTGTTGGATAGTTCATCTCATGGTCTTGAGTTACCTAGAAGCATAAGAGATCACCTTGCCATGTTGTATCAATACACACCTTAGTCCGATTCTTGAAGTATCAAAATATACTACAAACCCATATGTACCCTCCGGTAAGGTCAACACCGATGTCGTAGTCAATCTTGATTTCAACTCTTGGAAGCTCTTTTCACAAGTATCTGACCATTGGAATTTAACTGCCTTTTGCGTCAATTTAGTCAACGGGGAGGCAAGAGTAGAGACCCCCTCCACAAATTTTCTATAGTACCCAGCTAAGCCCAATAAACTACGAATATACATTGGTGTTATAGGTCTTGTCCAATTCTTCACCGCTGCGATCTTCTGCGGATCAACCTTAATTCCTTCTCTGGAGACAACATAACCCAAGAATGTGACAGATTCAAGCCAAAATTCACACTTCGAAAACATCACGTACAACTTGTGCTAATATAGAGTCTGCAGAAATGCCCTGAGATGATCGATATGGTTCTCTCGACTTCGTGAATATACAAGAATATTGTCAATGAACTCTATCACAAAGGAGTCAAGAAAAGTCTTGCAAACTCGATTCATGAGATCCATGAAAGTTGTCGGGGCATTTGTTAGCCCAAAGGACATTACCAGAAATTTGAAGTGCCCATATCGGGTCCTGAAAGCTATTTTAGGAATATCCTACTGTCTGATCTTCAATTGGTGATACACGGATCTTAAATCAATTTTGGAGACGTACTTAGAACCCTGCAATTGGTCGAACATGTCATCTATCCTTGGCAGTGGGTACTTATTCTTGATCTTGACCTTGTTGAGCTACCAATAGTCAATACACATTCTCAGTGACCCATCTTTCTTCTATACAGAGAGAACCGGTGTGCCCCAAGGTGACACGCTCGGACGGATGAAACCCTTCTCTAACAAGTCCTTCAACTGCTCCTTCAGTTCATTCAATTCTACCGGTGCCATTCTGTAGAGTGGAAAAGATATAGGTTGCATGCTTGGCATCATATCAATCCCAAAATCAATCTCCCTGTCTGGTGGGATCCCAGGGAGCTCATCAGGAAAGACCTCCAAAAATTCATTCACCACTAGCACAGACTCAATTGTAGGTACCTCAGCATTGGTGTCCGTAACCCAGACCAAATAGCAAATACACCCCTTATTGATCATCTTCGTGGCCTTAAGGTAGGAAATAAACCTACCCTTTGGCACTACATCATCCCCCTTCCATTTAATAACTAGCTCATTTGGGAATTCAAACCTAACGGTCCTAGTTTGGCAATCAAGCTTTGTAAAACATGAATAAAGTCAGTCCATCCCCATTATTACATCAAAATCGACCATTCCTAATTCAATGAGATCGGTCATGGTGTCCCCACCATGCACCGTGACAACACAATCCCTATAAAATCATGTGGCGATAGTAGACTCACCAACTGGAGTAGATACAGAGAATGGCTCATGAAGTTGTTCCGGTTCTATCCCAACTCCCATAGCAACATAGGGAGTGACATATGACAAAGTGGAACCGGGATCAATAAAGGTATAAACACCATTATATTAGATAGTCAATATACCTGTGATAACATCTGGAGAAACCTCTGAACTCTGGTGACGCCTCATAGCATAGAGATGGTTGGGCCCTCCCGAACTCTGTTCACTACCCCTAGCTGCACCATGCCCTGCGGGTACTGGAGTGCCTCGAGCTGAAGAAGGTGTTACGGATGTAGTGGCTGCAGAACTGGCTGGCTGTGTCGTACCCCTGCCCACACTCTGGCAGGATGAATGGCAATCCCTCTGAATTTGACCCCTTATACAGCACCCATAGCATATGGGCTAGTCCTTGAAGTAAGCCCCAAAATGCATCTTCCCACTCCTAGGGCATGGGGACATTCGTCGTTGCTTGATCTCTATCTAAGCCGACCCTACTAGTAGGATTCCCTATTGCTCTGACTGGGCCTGAAACGGCTCCACTCCTGCTAACTGGGCCCTGCTGGCTGTGCACTTACCAAAGACTGAGCAAAGGACTGGGATGTCCCCGATGACCTTCCCCTGAATGTTGTCCTATCACCACCACCATCGGAAGAAATACCAAAGTTGCTCGCGGACCGAGCCTTATTGCTACCCTCTCACACCATTCTATTCTTCAATTTGCGGGTCTCCATGGCTTGAGCAAATGCCATCATCTTCCTATAGTTCATATCAGAATTCAAGGCAGCTATAGCAGCCTCATTGATAACCAAGGGGTTGAGGCCCTACACAAACTGGCGTACTCTTGCTTAGGACCATTCGTCCTCGAATGAGAGTCAAAATTCTCCATTAGCATCCAATATGACTCAACTGTTACTTCACACACCAGTAGTTCCAAATTTTGATTAACTCCCTAAATTTCCAAAACTTTTGCCAGCATCTCCCCTGTAATTGGGCCTATCCACCTGCCAGAGAATCCCAAAACCAGTCTTAACAGCATAACAATAACACAACGATGTTAAACAATATAGAAACAACACCAGCCACAATGCCATAAACATTACATTACCAAGAAGGAGTATCCTTAACATAAGTTGTATAGGGGAAATACAATTTGTAGAAAGTTAGATTTTAACATCATGGAACTACATAGTTTTTCAAACAAATGAGGATACTTCTTTTTCATCTCTTCCTCGGCTTCCTAGGTGGCCTCTTCGACCTGTTGGTTTTTCCATAACACTTTCACGGAGGCAATCTCTTTGTTTCTCAGCTTTCAAACTTGCCTATCAAGAATGGCAACTGGAATCTATTCATAGGTCAATTCCTCATTAACCTCTATATAGTCTCAACCAGAACAATAAGTTACGGATCTCCAACCACCTTCTTCAACATGGATACATGAAACACCGGGTGCACTAAAGACATCTCTGGAGGTAGTTCAAGCCTGTAAGCCACCTGACCAATCCTCTGAATGATTCTGTATGGTCCAACATACCTCGGACTAATTTTCATTTCTTACCAACCGCATTATACCCTTCATGGGGAAAACCTTCAAGAATACCCAATCATCATCTTGGAACTCAAAATCCCTACGATGTACATCTGAATAGGACTTCTGACGACTCTAGGAAGTTTTCAACCGTTCCTTAATGATCTTAACCTTCTCCATAGCCTGATACACGAGGTCTAGCCCTATCAACTCTGCTTCCCCAATCTTAAACCACCCAATGAGAGATCTACTTCTCCTACCATATAGAGCCTCAAACGGCACCATCTGAATGATAGCATGATACTGTTGTTGTAGACAAATTCTATGAGTGAAAAATTATCATCCCAGCTACCCTTGAAGTCAAGAACACAAGCGCACAACATATCTCAAGCGTCTAAATAGTCTGCTTTGCTTTCCCGTCGGTCTGTGGATGGAAAGTTGTACTACGATTCACTTGTGTACCTAACCCTTGCTGAAATTTCTTCCAAAACTTAAAAGTGAATTGTCTGCCTCGGTCGGAGATAATAGAAATTGGAGTGCCATACAACCCTACTATTTCCTTGATATATAACTGGGCATATTGTTTCACTATGTCGGTACCCTAAACAGGTAAGAGGTGTGTTGATTTAGTGAGTCGCTCCACAATTACCCAAATCGAGTCGAACTTTCAAGAAGTACGAGGTAGTCCTACCACAAAGTCCATATTGATCATCTCCTATTTCCACATCAGAATTTCTATGTTCTGTGCCAACCCACCAGGCCTTTGATGTTCGGCCTTTGCTTGTTGACAATTTGGGCATCTTAACACAAATTCCGCAACATTCCTCTTCATATCATTCCACCAGTAGACTTCCTTAAGATCATGGTACATCTTTGTAGAGCCTGGGTGCACGGAATACCTGGAAGTGTGAGTCTCGGTCATGATTCTTTCCCAGTGACCATCAACATTAGGAACACATAACCGCCCTTGGTACCCTAGTGTACCATCATCCATGCCAAGATAAAAGGCCATGGTCTTATTTTTATGAATCCCCTCCTTCAACTGTACCAACAACAGATCGTCATATTGCATCTCCTTGACTTCCACAACAAGCGATGATTCCGCCCTATTTGCACAACCGCCCCTCCTTCTCTAGAATCCGCAAGACGAATACCTAAACTAGAAAACCGATGAACCTCCTTTGATAACGGCCTTTGATATGCCTCCAAGTGAGCCAAACTACCCATATCTTTCTGGCTAAGAGCATCTGCCACAACATTAGCCTTTCCTGGATGATATAGAATATCGATGCCATAGTCTTTGAGTAACTCAAGCCACCTTCTTTGCCTCAGATTCAGTTCCTTCTGTTTGAAAATATATTGAAGGCTCTTATGTTCCGTGAATATATCCACATGGACCCCATACAAATAATGACGCCAAATCTTCAATGCAAAAACCACCATCGTGAGCTCTAAGTCATGTGTTGGATAGTTCTTCTCATGATTCTTAAGTTGCCTAGAAGCATAAGCGATCACCTTTCCATGTTGCATCAAAATACACCTAGTCTGATTCTTGAAGCATCACAATATACGACAAACCCATATTTACCCTTTGGTAAGGTCAACACCGGTGTCATAGTCAATCTTGATTTCAACACTTGGAAGCTATTTTCACAAGCATCTGACCATTGGAACTTAACTGCCTTCTGCGTCAATTTAGTCAACGAAGAGGCAAGAGTAGAGAACCCTACCACAAACTTTATGTAGTACCCAGCTAAGCTTAATAAACTACGAATATATGTCTTGTCCAATTCTTCACAGTTGCGATCTTCTGTGGATCAGCCTTAATTCATTCTCTGGAGACGACATGACCCAAGAATGTGACAGATTCAAGCCAAATTTACACTTCAAAAACTTCGCGTACAAATTGTGCTAACATAGAGTCTGCAGAACTGTGCTGGGATGATCGACATGGTTCTCTCGACTTTATGAATATACAAGAATATCATCAATGAACACTATCACAAAGGAGTCAAGAAAAGTCTTGAAGACTCGATTCATGAGATCCATGAAAGTTGTCGAGGCATTTGTTAGCCTAAAATACATTACCAAAATTTTGAAGTGCCCATATCGGTTCCTGAAAGTTGTTTTTGGAATATCCTACTCCCTGATCTTTAATTGGTGATACACGGATCTTAAATCAATTTTGGAGAAGTACTTAGCACCCTGCAATTGGTCGAACAAGTCATCTATCCTTGGCAGTGGGTACTTATTCTTGATCGTGACCTTGTTGAGATACCAATAGTCAATACACATTCTTAGTGACCCTTCTTTCTTCTATACAAAGAGAACCGGTATGCCCCAAGGTGACACACTCGGTCGGATGAAACCCTTCTTTAACAAGTCCTTCAACTTCTCCTTCAGTTCCTTCAATTCTACTGGTGCCATTCTATAGAGTGGAATAGATATGTTGCGTGCTTGGTATCACATCAATCCCAAAATCAATCCCCTGTCTAGTGGCATCCCGGGGAACCTCCAAAAATTCATTCACCACTAGCACAGACTCAAGAGTAGGTACCTCAGCATCAGTGTCTGTAACCCATACCAAATGGTTAATACACCCCTTGTTGATCATCTTCGTGGCCTTAAGGTAGGAAATAAACCTACCCTTCGGCACTAAATCATCCCCTTTCCCTTCAATAACTGGCTCATTTGGGAATTCAAACCTTAATGGTCCTAGTTCGGTATCAAGCTTTGCAAAACATGAATAAAGTCATTCCATCTACATTATTACATCAAAATCGACCATTCCTAATTCAATGAGATCGTCCATGGTTTCCCCACCATGCACGGTGACAACACAATCCGTATAAACCCTCTCGGCAATAGTAGACTCACCAAATAAAGTAGATACAGCGAACGGCTCATGAAGTTGTTCCAGTTCTATCCCAAATTCCATAGCAACATAGGGAGTCACATATGACAAAGTGGAACCGGGATCAATAAAGGCGTATACATCGTGAGATTAGACAGTCAATATACCTGTGACAACATCTGGAGAAAGTCCATATTGATCATCTGCCATTTCCTGATCGGAATTTCTATGTTCTATGCCAACCCATCGGGCCTTTGATGTTCGGCCTTTACTTGTTAATAATTTGGGCATCTTTCCACAAAGTCCGCTACATTCCTCTTCATTTAATTCCACCAGTAGACTTCTTTAAGATCATGGTACATCTTTGTAGAGCCTGAGTGCACAAAATACCTGGAAGTGTGAGCCTCGATCATGATTCTTTCCCAGAGACCATCTACATTAGGAACACATAATCGCCCTTGGTACCTTAGTGTACCATCATCCATGCCAAGAGAAAGATCCAGGGTCTTATGTTTGTGAATCCCCTCCTTCAACTGTATCAACAATGGATCGTCGTATTGCTTCTCCTTGACTTTCACAACAAGCGATTATTCAGTCCTATTTTGCACAACCACCCCTCCTTCACTATAGTCCGCAAGACGAACCCGCAAACGAGCCAATTGATGAACCTCCTTAGCCAATGGCCTTTGATATGCCTCCAAATGAGCCAAACTACCTATAGATTGTCGGCTAAGAGCATTCGCCACAACATTAGCCTTCCCCGGATGATATAGAATGTTGATATCGTAGTCCTTGAGTAACTTAAGCCACCTTATCTGCCTCAGATTTTGTTCCTTCTGTTTGAAAATATATTGAAGGTTCTTATGATCTGTGAATATATCCACATGGACCCTATACAAATGCTCTATTCTGCAATAATGTTTCTTCATACTTTATCACCATACTTTATCATCCGTAAAAGTTTTTATGTGGTAGATGATGCCTTGAGTAGAAAGATTGAGAGCATGGGGAGTCCTGTGTATATTCCAGTTAGGGAGAGACTGTTAGCATTGGATGTTCAGGATTTTGCCAATCGATTTGTGAGGTTGGATATTTTGAAGCCTAGTCAGGTTCTTGCTTACGTGGTTTCACGGTCTTCTTTGTTCGAGCACATCAAGGTGCATCAGTATGATGATCCCCACTTATTTGTCCTAAATAACATGGTGCACCGCGGTGAAGCTAAGGAGGTTACTATTGGAGATGATGGGGTATTGAATATGTAGGGTTGAATCTATGTTCCAAATGTGGATGGGTAATGAGGGTTGATACTTAAAGAGGCCCATAGTCTGCGGTATTCCATTCATCCGAGTGCCACAAAGATGTATCACAATATTAGGTAGCATTGTTGGTCGCGCAGGATGAAGAAAGATATGGTTGAGTATGTTGCTCGGTGTTTGAACTATCAGCAGGTGAAGTACGAACATCGGATACCAGGTGGTTTGCTTCAGAGATTTGATATTCCGAAGTAAAAGTGGGAGCGTATCACTATGGATTTTGTAGTTGGACTTCCACGGACCTTGAGGAGATTTGATGTAGTGTGGGTAATTGTGGACAGACTGACCAACTCTACACAATTCATTCCAATTATGTCAACCTATTCTTCATAGAAGTTGGCTCGGATTTATATTCGTGAGATTCTTCATCTTCATGGTGTGCATGTGTCCATTATCTTTGATCGAGGCACTCAGTTGGCATCACATTTTTAGAGGGCAGTACAGCGAGAGTTGGGAACTAAAGTCTAGTTGAGTACAACATTTCACTCCCAGACGGACGGATAGTTCGAGCGTACAATACAGATCTTGGAAGACATGCTACGCGCCTGTGTTATTAATTTCAGGGATTCATGGGATCAGTTTCTTCCGTTAGTAAAGTTCGCCTAAAACAACAGCTATCAGTCGAGTATCCAGTTGGCTCCTTATGAGGCCTTGTATAGGAGGCGATGTCGTTCTCCGGCTGGTTGGTTTGAGCCCGGGTAGGCTAGGTTATTGGGCATTGATTTGGTCAGTGATGCTTTGGAGAAGGTAAAGTTGATTTAGGAGTAGCTTAATACATCACAGTACAGAAAGAAGAGTTATTCCAATAGGAATGTTCGTGATGTTGCATATATGGTGGGTGAGAAGTTTCTACTCAGATGTTTGCACGTGAAGGGTGTGATGAGGTTCGGGAGGAATGGCAAGTTGAGACCTCAGTATATTGGCCCTTTTGAAGTGCTTGAGAGAGTTGGAGAGGTGGCCTACAGAGTTGCCCTGCCACCTAGTTTATCGGGAATTCACCCAGTGTTTCATGCATCTATGCTCCAGAAATATTATGGTGATCCATCAAATGTTTTTACTTCAGTACGGTATAGTTAGATGGAGATATAACTTATGATGTGGAGCATGTGGCCATTTTGGATCGGTAGGTTTGAAAGTTGAGGTCAAAAAGTATGCATCTGTGAAGGTTCATTGGAGAGGTCAAACGATCGAGAAGTCTACTTGGGAGACCGAGGGGGGAGATGTGGAGCATATATCCTCACCTTTTTTAGACTCCAGGTATGATTCTAGACCCATTCGAGGACGAACGTTTGTTTAAGAGGGGGAGAATGTAATGACTCAGCTAGTCATTTTGAGTACTTTAGCCCTCATTTCACCAATTCGATGCTTTACTTATGTGTATATGATGTTTTGTGACTTGTTAGGGTAGTTGGTTTGGCTTCGGGGAAGTTTCAAAGTGAATTGGGACACTCCTTAGGTTGGAAGCTTAAGTTGAAAGAGTAGACTGGAGTTTAGATTTTAGTGTAGACGACTCTAAAATGTTATTTTGATGATTCCAATAGCTTTGTATGGTATTTTGGACTTAGGCGTGTGCCCGGATTTCGATTTGGAGGTTCGTAGGTTGGTTTGGTTATTTTTTGCGAAAGTTGGAAAGTTTGAGGTTTGGAAGGTTAAGAGGTTTGACGAGAGTTGACTTTGTTGATATCGGGTTTGGATTTTGGTTTCGGAAGTTGGTATAAGATCATTATCATTTAGGACTTGTGTGCAAAATTTGACTTCATTCTGGGTTGGTTCGATGTGATTCGGCATAAGTTTCAGAAGTTGGAAATCCATTAGTTTCATTAGGCTTGAATTGGGGTGCGTTTCATGATTTTGATGTTGTTTTATGTGATTTGAGGCTTCGAGTAGGTTCGTATTGTGTTTTAGGACTTCTTGGTATGTTTGGATGGGGGCATGGGGGCCTCACGTGTGTTTCGTATTGGTTTCGGCTTGTTTGGATTTGTGTTGCATGGCTCAAGGACTGCTGAAGCTAGTGCATTCGCACCTACAGAGGACCTGCCGCAGGTGCATATCCGTAGGTGCGAGCAAGGATTCGCAGAAGCGGGCAGAGCTGGAGTTGAGGAAGAGCGCAGGTGCGAGGGAGTTGCAGCATCTGCGAGCCCACAGATAAGGACGAGTGGGCGCAGAAGCAGACTTGGAAGGAGTCCTGGGAGTTCACAGATGCGAAGGTGGTTTGCAAAAGCGGTCTCGCGGGTGCGGAGGAGGGACCGCAGATGCGGTAGGTCGGCTGAGGAAGGAATCTTGCAGATTCGAGCTTGATATGGAAAATGCGGAACCGCAGATGCGGTTAAGTGACCACATATGCGGATTCACTAGCAGACTTCATATATTCGAAGGGTTTTATTATATTCTCATTTTGGAAGTTTTGGAGCTCGGGTAAGGGCAATTTTTGGGAGACCTTTCGGTGCATCATAAGAGGTAAGTGAAGTTTATTCAATTTTGATGATAGATATTGATTACCCGTTAATTATTACACCTAGTTTATGTGAATTTGAGGTGAAATTTGAGGATTTTAGGCTATGTTATTGGAGAGTGAGATTTGATGATTTGAGGGTCGATTTTTGGTTGGAATTGGATGAAATTAGTATGGTTGGACTCGTATTTTAATGGGTGTTCAGAATTTGTGAATTTTCTCAGGTTCCGAGGTGCGGGCACGAGTTATCTTTGCTTATTTTATTCAAGACCTTAGCGTTATCATTTGAATTTATTTTCGATGACTTCTATTGTTGATATTAAGTTGTTTTGGTTAGATTCGAGTCTCTCAGGGGTCGATTCGCTGGGGAAGGGCTTTTTGGAGTATTGATCTCCGTGTTTTAAGGTAAGTAACATATCTAAACTTGGATTTGAGGGTAATTAACCCTGGGAACTATGTCATATGAGATGTATTGGGGTGACGCACGCGCTAGGTGGAGGGCGTGTGTGCGTGCACCAGAGTATTTATGATTTGAGGTAGCTTTTAGACTATTATGGGATTTGTTTTGCTATCATGCCTCGCTATATCCGTGTTTTCTAAACCTGTATGATTATTTGAGTTCTGATTCATGTTAGAAATCATGTCTAGGCTATGTACTACTTGTTTGAGACATGATAGGGCTATCCTTGTTGTTTCTGAACTATTTGCCTTAATTGTACGCATACTATCAGTCATGATACTATATTCGTGTATGATATCTGTGTCTCAGTACTTATTTCTCATATGCAGTTGATGCCTCATATGTGTAACACTATTGAATTAAGTATTGTGAGATATGGTTAACTAAGACTTGAGTGGTTGATGATCGAGCTTGGGATATATTGATGATTTGGTATTGATTTTGCATTAAGCGTACGCCAGGCTTATATTGGTCAAAGTGTTACTTATTTGGGGTGACGCATGCATCAGGCTCCACTATTGGGCTATGTGTTTTGATTAGCACTTCGGCCAAGATCCGCCCCTCTGGAGTCTTACATGCCAGCAATGAGCGCGGGCACAGTGTTATATATATATATATATATATATATATATATATATATATATATATATATATATATATATATATATATATATATATATATATATATATATGTGTGTGTGTGTGTGTGTGTGTGTGTGTGTGTGTGTGTGTGTGTGTGTATATGTATGTGTGTGTGTGCGCGCTTTGGTGAAGGGCATTTATGCCAAACACCCGTACAGTGCTAAGTGTTGTTCTGTGTGATGGTGAGGGTCTTGTGCCAGGCGTCGTGAGTGTGCTAAGTGAGGATATTCTTGATGGTTTCACTGTGATGATATTGAGTTGAAATGTAGGCATAGAGGTGTACTTTCATCATGCTAGCTGATAAATGAAATATTTTATCTGTGTTGGGCTTTAACTGTTATACTTGGAAAGCATGTCTAAATTCCTGTAATGTGAACGAGCTAAACATGATATCATTGAGTTATTTACTTACACTATATCCCTTATATCCTGAGTTATTACTCGTTATCGATATTGGTCACTGACTATTTCTTCTGAACATGTCACTGCTTTCAGCCCATGGTTAGGTTTGTTACTTATTGAGTACATGAGTCGGTTGTGGGTCGATTGTATTCATACTACACTCTACACTTCTTGTGCAGACTCTGGTACTTTTGGAAACATTGATTACTAGAGTTGTGCGGGTACCAGCTTTGGGAGACTACGAGGTAGTTGTTATGTCATCCGCAGACCTTGTAGTTCTCTTTCATTTATGCATGCTATTACTATTCTATTGTTCAGACATTTGTATTGAGGATTTGGCCTTGTATTTTGATATTTAGTAGAGCTTATGTACTCGTTGACACCAGATCTTTAGGATGGTTGTCAAAGTATACTACTATTGTTTTGTTATTATTTCCTAATATCTCCGCTGTTGAGTTTATTAAATTTTTTTTACTGAATTTACTATTATTGTAGAACTGTTGCCTTGCCTAGCAAGTAGTGTTAGGCGTTGTTGCGGCTCCGGTGGGAGTTCGGTCGTGACAAGTTGGTATCAGAGCACTAGGTTGCTTAGGTCTGACGAGTCATAAGAAAGTTTAGTAGAATCTTGCGGAACGGTACGGAGATGTCTGTACTTATCTTCGAGAGGCTAACAAACTATTAGGAAACTTCACTTTCTTGCATTCATGTCGTGCGAATTTGTTAATTCCAAAGTCTGAATGGATCCGAGGTAGGTACCACCAGTCAGGGCCATAGGTACCACCAGTCAGGGCCATAGGTACCACCAATCAGGGTCATAGGTACCACCAGTCAAGGCCGCGAGAGAATGGATGCGAGGTAGAGGCCAAGGTGGAGTTCACACTATAGCTAGAGTAGCACCTGTTGAGCAACAAGTTGCTCCAGTGGAGGATCAAGTTTTGGATACTATTAAGCCGGTGGGACCAGCTCGAAAATCGGTGGTACCTATGGTGATACCTGATTTTCATGAGGCTTTAGCTCAGATTTTGAGTGTGTGTACTGGCTTGGTTCAGTCAGTTGCAATGCGAGTTGCACGAGCTACCTTACAGCCGGGGGGAGGAGCCCAGACTCCCATCCCCCATACTCCAGAGCAGCTAGCTTAGGGTTATCAAACACCATGGGTGTTACCAGTTCAGCCAATTGTTGTTGCTCGGGCCGAGGTTGGTCCATTGATGGCTGATGAGGAGTAGGGAAGGTTGTAACAGTTTCAGAAGCTTGATCCGCCCAAGTTTAGTGGAGGAGAGTCGGAGGATGCTCAAGATTTTTTGGACCGGTGTCTGTGGATTCTTCGTACTGAGGGTATTTTGGACATTAGTGGAGTTGTGTTTACTACTTTTCAGCTGAAAGGGGCAGCCTACAGATGGTGTCAGGTTTATGAGTTGGGCAGGAAAGCTGGCGCAGCACCATTTTTATGGATGAGTTCTTAGTTCTCTTCTTAGAAAAGTTTATTCCCCAGACGTGTAGAGAGGAGCTGCGTAGAGGTTTTGAGCAATTACGCCAGGGAGATATGACTGTGACTCAGTACGAGATGAGGTTTGAAGATTTGGTCCATCATGCCATATAGTTGGTTCTCACTGAGATAGGGAGAGGATCAGGAGGTTCAATAATGGCCTCAACTATGGCCTATGTTATAGTTTGGCTCAAGAGGCTGAGACGAATGCTAGGTTTGATTAGGTGGTCGAAATTGCTAGGCGTTTGGAACAGGTTCGTAGGCTTGAGCATGAGGAGAGAAAGGGCAAGAGGCCCCGTGGATTAGGTGGTATTAGTAGGAGGTCAGTCACATCACAGAAGATGTCGTCCTTTTAGTCTCACTCACATAGCTCGCCAGGTTCCTCATGATTCATCATCTAGCCACGATTCATACAAAACTCGTTCGGTTCAATCATATTTTAGTGCACTCCCAGCTCAGAGCTTGTATTGTACTCCATCACATCAGGGTTCGTTAGTACTGGGTTGTACCAATAGTTATTCTAGTTCTCGAAGTCTGATTCAGGCCCCACAATCATTCCAGTTTGATGTTGCAATGATTGTGGAGAGTTGGGGCATGTGAGCAAGTATTGCACCCATCATTACAGAGGTCCAGTGTAGCAGGGAGGCCAGACTATGACTCCTGCACCATTTACTACACCGCTAGCGCAACCAGCTCGAGGTTGAGTTCGTACGGGTCGAGGCCACCCTAAAAGGGGTGGTCAGGCCCGTTTTAATGCATTTCCTACCAGACCAGAGGCATTTGCTTATAACGTTGTGATCACAGGTATTGTTTCAGTGTGCCACAAGGATGTTTCACTATTATTTTATCCTGATTCCACTTATACATCTGTGTCATCATACTTTGCTCGTTATTTGGATATGTCGCGTGATTCTTTAGTTATGCATGTTCATATGTCTACACTGATGGGTGATTCTATGTTGATGGACCACATATATGTCACTACCCAAAATCCTACCACAGGTGTCGTGATGGAACTTAGTCTCTAAGACTAAGTAAACCGATTATAATTACAATTCAAGCCAATTCTTTTTTCAATAGATAATTGAACCCAACAGCGGAAATAATTACAAACGACCTCCCAAGACTGGTAATATTGAGTTACGAACTCTAACTGAATACATGAAATGATCTCAAGGATTGAATACTCAATATTGTTTGATTAATAATTAAGAGTACAATAAAATGGAAAGACTCCAAGGGACTGTGATGACCAAGCAGCTCTACCTTAAATCCTTGCGATCACACTCTAACTCTGTCCGAGTATATTATAAACTTGAACCTGATAGCTTATTCTGACACCGTCATGGTGCCCTGACGCAACCGTTCAAACTCAGTGCGACACGCATCTCGGAGAGTCTGGGGAACAAACTCTTTCAAAACATCTCTGAAAATTGAGTCCAAGTTGGTAGTGTTGCATCGACTGGTCTATCCTCTTCATAAACTTGCCACCATTGATACACTGCTCTTGACAGCTGAAATGTAGTAAAGGAAACTTCGCTCGCTTCTACAATACCCATGGTACGGAGAATACAATGGCACTTTTCTAGAAATCCCTGGTCATCCCCGACAGTTGTGCCACTAAAGTAGGTTGACTATATCTCTTAAACCTCTCAAGCCCCTTTTGTTCTTCTTCTAATACCTCTGGCCTGACCTCAGACAGGACCAGAATAATAGCTTGTACTAGAACCACACCCAGAACCTGACCAATGTAGACATGCTGCTCTGGAGTACGGGCGGTAGGAGTCTAAGCTCCTCCTCAATCTGTGAAATAATTGGTGCAACGGAGATCAACCCTGCTTGAGTTAATGTACCAAACATGTTCAGGAACTGGGCTAAAGTCTCCTGAAGTCCGGGGGTAACAACAGATGCTTCCGGTACCTCTCCCCTAACCTTAGCTACTAGTGTCTCCTCAATTATTACTCTGACAGGTGCTCTAGCTATGACACGTGCCCTTTCTCGGCCTCTACCTCGGCTTCTACCTCGGCCCCGGTCTCTTGCGGCTCTAGCAGTATGCGCGGGTGTTTTCTCAGCTGACCCTGTAGCACGTGTCCTCACCATTTCTGAGAAAATAGAGATACAAAGGCTCAAATTCCGCATGACAAGAATAAAAGAAGTGGAAATTTCCTAACAGTTTTGTAGCCTCTTGAAGATAAGTACAGACGTCTCTGTACCGATCCGCAAGACTCTACTAGACTCATTCGTGACTCGTAGAACCTATGAACCTAGAGCTCTGATACCAACTTGTCACGACCCAAAATCCCACAACAGGTGTCTCGATGGCACTTAGTCTCTAAGACTAAGTAAGCTGATTATAATTACAATTCAAGCCAAAAAAAATTTAAATAGATAATTGAACCCAACAAAAGAAATAATTACAAATGACCTCCCAAGACTGGTAATACTGAGTCGCGAACTCTAACTGAATACATGAAATGATCTCAAGGATCGAATACTCAATATTGTTTGATTAATAATTAAGAGTACAATAAAATGGAAAGACTCCAAGGGACTGCGATGACCAAGCAGCTCTACCTTGAATCCTTGCGATCACACTCTAAATCTGTCCGAGTATATTATGAACCCGAACTTGATAGCATATTCTGACACTGTCATGGTGCCCTGACGCAACCGTTCAAACTCTATGCGCCATGCATCTCGGAGAGTCTGGGGAACAAACTCTTTCAAAACATCTCTGAAAATTGAGTCCAAGTTGGTAGTGTTGCATCGACCGGTCTATCCTCTTCATAAACTTGCCACCATTGATACGTTGCTCATGTCAGCTGAAATGTAGTAAAGGAAACTTCGCTCGCTTCTACAATACCCATGGTACGGAGAATACAATGGCACTTTTCTAGAAATCCCTGGTCATCCCCGACTGTTGTGCCACTAAGGTAGGTTGACTATATCTCTTAAACCTCTCAATCCCTTTTTGTTCTTCTTCTAATGCCTCTGTCCTGACCTCAGACAGGACCGGAATAACAGCTTGTACTAGAACCACACCTAGAACCTGACCAATGTAAACATGCCACTCTGGAGTACGGGCGGTAGGAGTCTGAGATCCTCCCAAATCAGTGAAATAATTGGTGCAACAGAGATCAACCCTGCTTGAGTTAATGTACCAAACATGTTCAGGAACTCTGCTAAAGTCTCCTGAAGTCCGGGGGTAAAAATGGGTGCTTCCGTTACCTCTCCCCCAACCTGAGCTACTGGCAGCTCCTCAATTGTTACTCTAACAATTGATCTAGCTACGACACGTGCCCTTTCTCGGTCTATACCTCAGCTTCTACCTCGGCCCCGGTCTCTTGCGGCTCTAGCAGTATGCGCGGGTGTTTGCTCAGCTGACCCGGTAGCACGTGTCCTCACCATTTTGTGAGAAAATAGAGATACAAAGGCTCAAATTACGCATGACAAGAATAAAAGAAGTGGAAATTTCCTAACTGTTTTGTAGCCTCTTGAAGATAAGTACAGACGTCTCCGTACTGATTCGCAAGACTCTACTAGACTCGTTCGTGACTCGTAGAACCTATGAACCTAGAGCTCTGATACCAACTTGTCACGACTCAAACTCCCACCACAGGTGTCTTGATGGCACTTAGTCTCTAAGACTAAGTAAGCCGATTATAAATACAATTCAAGCCAAAAACAATTTAAATAGATAATTTAACCCAACAACAGAAATAATTACAAATGACCTCCCAAGACTGGTAATACTGAGTCGCGAACTCTAACTGAATACATGAAATGATCTCAAGGATCGAATACTCAATATTGTTTGATGAATAATTAAGAGTACAATAAAATGGAAAGACACCAAGGGGTTGCGATAACCAAGCAAATCTACCTTGAATCCTTGCGATCACACTCTAACTCTGTCCGAGTCGGACATCTCCAATACGTGCCTCTGCACAAAAATGTGCAGAATTGTAGTATGAGTACACCACAGTCGGTACCCAGTAAGTATCAAGACTAACCTCAGTGGAGTATTGACGAGGTACAGTCAAGACACTCACTGGTCTAATAACTTGTGCAATATAGCATACAAAAATAATAGGAAACAAATAACAATGATGGCAACAATAATCAACTAGTGATATACACAGCAGGGCAACAAGAACACCATAAATATTGCTCAACGAATAATGAATACTAGTACAACCAATTAATCAAGTTCTTCAAAATATACATCTTTTATCTATAAGTTTTTTAAATAAAAATCTTTAGAATGTAATCCATACAATTAAATATATCTCGAATATACTTCCTTCAAAAAAATATCTTACGAATATAATTATTTCAAATAAATATCTTTCAAATATAATTCTTTCAAGTAAATATCCTTCAAATATAATTCTTTCAAGTAAATATCTTTCAAATATAATTATTTCAAGTAAATATCTTTCAAATATAATTCTTTCAAGTAAATATCTTTCGAATATAATTATTTCAAAATAAAAGTCACCACGTGACACCTCATTTAACTTTCCCGGTGTGAGAAATATATTCAACATATCACATCAAATTCTTTCAAATAAAAGTCACCATGTGACACCTCATTTAACTTTCCTGGCATGAAAAATATATTCAACATATCACCCAATATATTGTCTCATTCTCACCCAATATATATATGTAGATCAAATCAATTGGCACGGCAACACCCTTCATGCATTTATATCTTTCTCACCGTGCATACATATAACAGTACCAACTAGGTGGGAGAAATGCCAATAACAATAAAAGAAGTAAAGTGGGAGGCACACAGTCAGCGACCACGACTACAAGTCACACAGAAAACATAAGTGCCCAGTAACAACTCAATATAAAGGCATGAATGTATACACAACAAAAGGAAATCACAATATAATATATGTCTCTCGTCCTCGCCTGCACGGAGACACCCTTCGTGCCATGAACATATGATAATATAAAAATAATGACACGGCATCACCCTTCATGCTTTTACTCTCATCCTCACCTGATAATATAAATGAAGTGGCACGGCATCACCCTTCGTGCTTTACACTCTCAATGGCACGCATCACCCTTCGTGCTTTACACTCTCAAATGGCACGACATCGCCCTTCGTGCTTTACACTCTCCCTCACATGATAATATAATTCAAATGGCAGGGCATCACCCTTCATGCTTTACACTCTTCCTTACCAAGCACATGTATATCATTAACAAACAAGGTAGGAAGCGTAAATAACATCAAGGAGAGTGTTTAAACGACAACACAGTACAACAATTCATATCACAATTTGCCCACTGACCACAAACAAATTCCAAAGATGTAGCAAATTAATATATTTCTAAAGAAATAGCTCAAGGCTCCACACAACGTAAATAAAAACCTCAAAACAATCAACAGAGATGGAAAATACTCAGTGTAGGGCAACGCCTTCATTAATCCAAAGTCTTGATAATTTAAACTTATTTAATTAATTATTTTCAGGAAATATCAAATCAACAAACTCACGAAAGTCACATAAATATTCAAGTGACAATCACATCAAATTGTCATATAAAAACAAATTCGACAAACAAGGATTAATGCATTGCAAATAGAGGATTTAATAAATGCCAACAATTATCCAATTTACTACACAATAATACCTAAGACTTTAACCCCAATAAATTTTGCACATATAAGCCCGAGTACGTACTCGTCACGTCGCGTACACGTCTTTTCATATTTCACAAAAGGCACATAAGACTTGATGCCTAAGGGGTAATTCCCCCACTCAAGGTTAGGCAAGATACTTACCTTTTTGAAATTATGCCGATATTTCAAAATCGCCTTCTTTCTTGAATTGACCTCCGAAGATTAAATCTATCCAAATTAATTGTATAACTTCATTAAAATTTATCGGAAACAATTCCGGATAATAAAACGTCGACTTATAATTTTATTCTAAAAAGTCAACCAAAGTTAACGTGGGGCCCATCTATCAGAACCCGACATAATTTTCATGAAATACGAACACCCATTCCGATACGAGTTCAACCATACCAATTTTATCAAATTCCAATAACAAAATCATCCTCCAAATCTTGAATTTCCATTTTTGAAACGTTTTTACAAAAATCCCAATTTCCTCCATTAAAATCGAATTAAACGGTGAATATAACAATAGATTTATGAAATATATTCATTTTAGGATATAAGATACTTACCCAAGTCAAAGTCATGAAGAACTCCTCCAAAATTACCCAAACACTGAGCTCCAAAATCCCAAACAAAAATGGCAAAATGACCAATTTTGGTCCTTAATGTTCCTGTCCAGAATCGCTTCTGCAGAACAAGTTGCGCATATGCGGGCTAGCTTTTGTGAGAAAAATTCTGCTTCTACGAAGGTGCACTGTCCAGGCAAAGGTCGCACCTGGGGATAGAATGTTGCATCTGCGCATATCGCTTTTGCGATGTCCAGTGCACATCTGCGATGCTTTCCGCTTATGCGCCTCCTCTGCACGCTTCTGCGATCACGTAGGTGTGGGAATTGCTTCACACCTATGACTTTTGCGCAGTGCGCTCCCAGCCGCTTCTGTGAAGAGCCTCAGGCTTTTGCGATGTCGCTTTTGCGATGTCGCTTCTGCGACCATGGCATCGCAGAAGCGATTCCACCAGTTGCTGCCGATTTTCCAGAAGTTTTCTTCAAGTCCAAATTGCTCTGTTAACCTTTCAAAATTCACCCGAGGCCCTCGGGACCTCAACAAAATATACCAACACGTCCCAAAATATAATACGAACTTAGTCGAGGCTTCAAACCATGTCAAACAATACTAAAATTACGAATCGTGCATCAAATCAGATTATGAGTTTTTAAATCTTCCAACTTCTATATTTTGTGCCGAAACGTATAAAATCCATTTGGAATGACTTTGAATTTTTTACATAAGTCATAAATGACATAATGGATTTGTTCCAATTTCCGGAATCGAAATCCGACCTCGTTATCAAAAATTCAACCTTCGGTCGAACTCTCCAAAAATCTTCTATTTCCAACTTTCGCCAAAATGCGTCGAATTGTCCTACGGACTTCCAAATCCAAATCCGGACATACGCCTAAGTACGAAATTACCATACGAAGTTATTGCCATCATCAAAATTTCATTCTAGAGTTGTTTGCTCAAAAGTCAACTCTCCGGTCAACTCTTTCCATTTAAACTTCAAAAATGAGAATTGTTCTTTAAATTAAATTCTGAATCTTCCGAGAACCAAAATCGACCACTCACGCGGGTCATAATACATATTACGAAGCTGCTCGAGACCTTAAGTCACTGAACAGGGCGTTAATTCTTAAAATGACCAGTCGAGTCATTACATTCTCCACCTCTTAAACATATGTTCATTCTCGAACGTGCCAAAAATCATCCTGAGGACATTAAATTACTGAGTGTATTCTTACACATATACTTGCGGGTGATTCTACGTCCCCACAATTTAACATGGGTCCGACAATACCATCTCAGCTAAGATTATTCCTTTTTGCCCTCCTTTATAAACTTTAAAGCCAATTCCTTACACTCTAATTAATTTCAAACGGCCTAATTTTCCATATTAGCACATTGTGTTAGTCTCAACCGGCGGTAGCAATTTCGTGCCTACACACACATTATACGTATGCCCACAATCACATCTCTGGTCATAATAACTGTTCATAATTAATTCCAACATCCTCAATTAATCTTATATTAACCAAAATCTCGTTTCAAAATTTTCACAACACTAACAACAACACGCGAAGCATGAAGACCTCATAATTATTTATCCACCGCAGCTTGTAGCCCAGTTAAATATTTCACATCATATAAATATGCGAGGATCTCATCCTCAACTCCGAGTCACAAGTAGTTTGCACATTGTGCCACTGACATTTTTCATTCCCTTTCTTAATAAATTCCGTGAAACAATTTCACAACACATAATGGAACCCCATACCAATAGGGTAAACAAATTCATAAAATTGAGATCAATTATTTCGAAATCACATAAAAACCCACTGTAGAGAGTATTAGAAAGTCACTTTTGGACTTATAATCCTCAATGGTGCACAAAATAAAAAATGATAGACACTGGCTAACATCATCGAATCTCCCAACAGGGATAACATATAAGTGATTCAAAAAATTACGAAGATCACCCATAAGCGAAGCATAATAGGAGGACTCGCCTCAATATTCAGAACCGAATCAAATTAAGGAAAAATATCCTTTTATAACAGATCAAGATCATACATGTAACGACACCATCTTGTGTAGTGACCTCAGCCACACCATAGCAAATATATCAACGGGATGGGCCTCCCCCCTAGGGCGCCCTTTACCCGTCTGTCCTCCACCTCTAACTAGTTGTGCACATGGGGTAGTAACTGCATTGGGGCCCATATCCTGAGTGTTCTGATAAAATCCACCCCTCCCAAGTCTGGGACAATCTCTCATGATGTGCCTAGTATCACCACACTCATAACAACCCCTCTGAGGTCGCGACTTCTCATACTGAGTCTGTGTCAGATAACTAAAATAACCAATATAAGAATTTTGTGTCGGTGGTGTACTATAAGAACTTACTGGAGCACCCCGAGTAATCTGATGTGCGGATTGAGTTGGTCGACTACTCGAGCCTCCGCCATAATGGGTCATAGCTGAAGAGTAAAATCCATTGAACCCTCCAGAGCTTCGAGACCTTTTGGCTACCATAGACTCCTTTTCCTCACCTAGAACACCCTCAATCCTCCTTGCAATCTCCACTACTTGCTGAAATGGAGTATCAGTTTGCAACTCTCGAGCCATGCATATTTTAAGATCATAATCGAGCACCTCAATAAATCTGTGGACTCGCTCTTTAACTGTGGGAACCAAGATAGGTGCATGAAGGGCTAACTCACTGAACCTGATAGCATATTCTGACACCGTCATGGTGCCCTGACACAACCGTTCAAACTCTGCATGCCACGCATCTCGGAGAGTTTGGGGAACAAACTCTTTCAAAACATCTCTGAAAATTGAGTCCAAGTTGGTAGTGTTGCATCGACTGGTCTATCCTCTTCATAAATGTGCCACCATTGATATGCTGCTCCTGACAGCTGAAATGTAGTAAAGGAAACTCCGCTCACTTCTACAATACCCATGGTACAGAGAATACTGTGGCACTTTTCTAAAAATCCTTGCATCCCCGGCAGCTGTGCCACTAAAGTAGGTTGACTATATCTCTTAGACCACTCAAGCCCATTTTGTTCTTTCTTCTAATGCCTCTAGCCTGACCTCAGACAGGACCGGAATAACAGCTTGTACTGGAACCACACCTAGAACCCGACCAATGTAGACATGCTGCTCTGGAGTACGGGCGGTAGGAGTCTGAGCTCCTCCCCCAATCTGTGAAGTATTTGGTGAAACGGAGATCAACCCTGCTTGAGTTAATGTACCAAACATGTTTAGGAACTATGCTAAAGTCTCCTGAAGTCTGGGGGTAACAACAGGTGCTTCCGTTACCTGTCCCCCAACCAGAGCTACTGGCGGCTCCTTAATTGTTACTCTGACAGGTGCTTTAGCTACGACATGTGCCCTTCCTCGGCCTCTACCAAGAATTCTACCTCCGCCCTGACCTCTTGCGGCTCTAGCAGTATGTGCGGGTGTTTGCTCAGCTGACCCGGTAGAACGTGTCCTCACCATTTGTGCGAGAATAGAGATACAAAGGCTCAAATTCCAAAATCAACAAATTTCGCACGACAGGAATGAAGGAAGTGGAAATTTCCTAACAGTTATGTAGCCTCTTGAAGATAAGTACAGACGTCTCCGTACCGATCCGCAAGACTCTACTAGACTCGTTCGTGACTCATAGAACCTATGAACCTAGAGATCTGATACCAACTTTTTACGACCCAAAATCCCACCACGGGTGTCGTGATGGCACTTAGTCTCTAAGACTAAGTAAGCCGATTATAATTACAATTCAAGCCAATTTCTTTTTAAAAAAAATAGATAATTGAACCCAACAGCGGAAATAATTACAAACGACCTCCTAAGACTGGTAATACTAAGTCAAGAACTCTAACTGAATACATGAAATGATCTCAAGGATCGAATACTCAATACTGTTTGATTAATAATTAAGAGTACAATAAAATGGAAAGACTCCAAGGGACTGCGATGACCAAGCAGCTCTACATTGAATCCTTATGATCACACTCTAACTCTGTCCGAGTCTGATATCTCCAATACCTGGCTCTGCACAAAAATGTGCAAAAGTGTAGTATGAGTACACCACAGTCAGTACCCAGTAAGTATCAAGACTAACCTCAGTAGAGTAGTGACGAGCTACAGTGAAGACACTCACTAGTCTAATAACCCGTGCAATATAGTATACAAAAATAATAGAAAACAAATAACAATGATGACAACAATAATCAACCAGTAATATACACGGCAGGGCAACAAGAACACCATAAATATTGCTCAACGAATAATGAATACTAGTACAACCAATTAATCAAGTCCTTCAAAATATACATCTTTTATCTATAAGTTTTTCAAATAAAAATCTTTAGAATATAATCCATAAAATTAAATATATCTCGAATATACTTCCTTCAAATGAATATCTTAGGAATATAATAATTTCAAATAAATACCTTTCAAATATAATTCGTTCAAGTAAATATCCTTCAAACATAATTCTTTCAAGTAAATATCATTCAAATATAATTCTTTCAAGTAAATATCTTTCAAATATAATTCTTTCAAGCAAATATCTTTCGAATATAATTCTTTCAAAATAAAAGTCTCCATGCGACACCTCATTTAACTTTCCTGATGTGAGAAATATAATCAACATATCACATCAAATGGCATAACTTTCCTGGCGTGAGAAGTATATTCAGCGTATCACATCAAATGGCACGGCAATACGATCATGCACTTGTCTCATTCTCACATAATATATATATATGTAGATCAAATCAATTGGCACGGTAACACCCTTCGTGCATTTATATCTTTCTCACCGTGCATACATATAACAGTACCAACTAGGTGGGAGAAATGTCAATAACAATAAAAGAAATAAAGTGGAGGCACACAGGAAGAAACCATGACTACAAGTCACACAGAAAACATAAGTGCACAATAATAGCTCAAGATAAAGGCATGAATGTATACACAACAAAAAGATATCACAATATAATGTATGTCTCTCGTCCTCGCCTGCACGGAAACACCCTTTGTGCCATGAACATATGATAATATAAAAATAATGACATGGCATCACCCTTCGTGCTTTTAATCTCATCCTTACTTGATAATATAAATGAAGTGGCATTGCATCACCCTTCGTTCTTTAAACTCTCAATGGCACGGCATCACCCTTCGTGCTTTACACTCTCAAATGGCACGACATCACCCTTCGTGCTTTACACTCTCCCTCACATGATAATATAATTCAAATGGCACGGCATCACCCTTCGTGCTTTACACTCTTCCTTACCAAGCACATGTATATCATTAACAAGCAAGGTAGGAAGCATAAATAAGATCAAGGAGAGTGTTTAGACGACAACACAACACAACAATTCATATCACAATTTGCTCACTGACCACAACTAAATTCCAAAGATGTGGCAAATCAATAATTTTCTCAATAAATAGCCCAAGGCTACACACAACGTATATAAAACCTCAAAACAATCAATAGAGATGGAAAATACTCAGTATAGGGCAACGCTTTCATTAATCCAAATTCTTGATAATTTAAACTTATTTAATTAAACATTTGCAGATGGAAAATCCATAATATAATTATTTCCAGGAAATATCAGATCAACAAACTCACGGAATTCACATAAATATTCAAGTGATAATCACATCAAATTGTCATATAAAAACAAATTCGACAAACAA
This sequence comes from Nicotiana tabacum, assembly GCF_000715075.1. Classification (NCBI taxonomy): domain Eukaryota; kingdom Viridiplantae; phylum Streptophyta; class Magnoliopsida; order Solanales; family Solanaceae; genus Nicotiana; species Nicotiana tabacum. The sequence goes on along the minus strand of NC_134083.1, from coordinate 98,505,717 downwards.
GGATTTAGGCATGGCAAATAGAGGATTTAATAAATGCCAACAATTATTCAATTTGCTACACAATAATTCCTAAGACTTTAACCCAATAAATTTTGCTCATATAAGCCAGAGTACGTACTCGTCACGTCACGTACACGGCTTTTCATATTTCACAAAAGGCACATAAGACTCGATGCCTAAGGGGTAAATCCCCCACTCAAGGTTTGGCAAGATACTTACCTTTTTGAAATTATGCCGATATTTCAAAATCGCCTTCTTTCTTGAATTGACCTCCGAAGATTAAATCTATCCAAATTAATTGTATAACTTCATTAAAATTTATCGGAAATAATTCCGGATAATAAAACGTCAACTTAAAATTTTATTCTAAAAAGTCAACCAAAGTCAACGCAAGCCTACCTATCGGAACCCGGCATACTTTTCATGAAATCAGAACAACCATTCCGATATGATTTCAACCATACCAATTTTATCAAATTTCAATAACAAATCGTCCTCCAAATCTTGAATTTCCGTTTTTGAAAGGTTTTTACAAATATCCCAATTTCCTAAACTCGAAATACACGGTGAATATAACCATGGATTTATGAAATATAATCACTTTCGGATATAAGACACTTATCCAAGTCAAATTCGTAAAGAACTCCTCCAAAATCGCCCAAAAACCGAGCTCCAAAATCTCAATCGAAAATGGCAAAATGACCAATTTTGGTCCTTAATGTTTCTGTCCAGAACCGCTTCTAAGGAACAAGTTGCGCATATGCGGGCTCACTTTTGCGAGAAAAATTCCGCTTCTGCAAAGTTGCACTGTCCAGCCAAAGGTCGCACCTGCGGACAGAATGCCGCATCTGCACATATCGCTTCTACGATGTCCAGTGCGCATCTACGATGCTTTCCGCTTCTGCGCCTCCTCTGCCCGCTTCTGCGATCATGCAGGTGCGGGAATTGCTTCGAACCTACGACTTCTGCCCAGATCACTCCCAGCCGCTTCTGCGAAGAGCCTCACACTTCTGCGATGTCGATTCGGCGACCATGGCATCGTAGAAGCGATTCCACCAGTTGCTGCCCATTTTCCAGCAGTTTTCTTCAAGTCCAAAATACTCCACTAACATTCCAAAATTCACCTGAGGCCCTCGGGACCTCAACCAAATATACCAACACGTCCCAAAATATAATATGAACTTAGTCGAGGCTTCAAACCACGTCAAACAATACCGAAATTATGAATCGCGCATCGAATCGAATTATGAGTTTTCAAATCTTCCAACTTTTATATTTTGTGCCGAAACGTATAAAATCCATTTAGAATGACTTCAAATTTTATACATAAGTCATAAATGACGTAATGGAGTTGTTCCAATTTTCGGAATCAAAATTCGACCTCGTTATCAAAAATTCAACCTTCAGTCGAACTCTCCAAAAAGCTTTTATTTCCAACTTTCGCCAAAATGCGTCGAAATGTCCTACAGACTTCCAAATCTAAATCCGGACACACGCCTAATTCTGAAATCACTATACGAAGCTGTTTACATCATCAAAATTCCATTCCAGAGTCGTTTGCTTAAAGGTCAACTCTTTGGTCAACTCTTTCCATTTAAGCTTCAAAAATAAGAATTGTTCTTTAAATTAAATTCTGAATCTTACGAGAACCAAACTCGACAACTCACGTGGGTCATAATACATATTACGAAGCTTCTCGATACCTTAAGTTACTGAATGGGGCGTTAATTCTTAAAATGACCAGTCGGGTCGTTATAATATATCATCGTGTGTGGTGACCATTGGAGGTTATGAGATGAGAGTTGATGTCTTATTATTTAGCACGTTTGATTTTGATGTGATTTTCGGCATGGATTGGTTGTCGCCATATCACGCTATCCTTGATTATCATGCTAAGATTGTGATGTTTGCGATATCGGAGTTGCCAAGGTTGGAGTGGAGAGGATCCCCGGATAATGTTTTAGTAGAGTGATTTCAAATTTGAAGGCTCAACTGATGGTTGAGAAGGGATCTTTGGTGTACTTGGCCTTCGTGAGGAATGTTAGTGTTGATACTCCTACCGTTGATTCAGTTTCAATACCGTTGATTTTGGTATTGATCTGGTGCCAGGCACTCAACCCATCTCTATTTCACCGTATCGCATGGCACCTATAGAGTTGAAGGAATTGAATGAATAGTTGCAGGAGCTACTTGATAAGGGCTTCATCAGCCCCAGTGTGTCGCCTTGGGGTGCACCGTTTTTATTTGTGAATAAGAAGAATTGTACTATGAGGATGTGTATTGACTACAAGCAACTGAACAAGGTTACTATTGAGAAAAAGTACACGTTACCGCGCATTGATGACTTATTTGATCAACTTCAGGATGTTATGGTGTTCTCAAATATTTATTTGAGCTCCGGGATTCAGATATTCCAATGATGGCTTTCAGGACCCGCGATGGTCACTATGAGTTTCTAGTGATGTCTTTTGGGCTGACCAATGCCCCAACAGCCTTTATGCACTTGATGAACAGTGTGTTTTAGCCGTATCTTGAGTCTTTCATCATAGTTTTCATTAATGATATATTGGTGTATTCACGCAGCCAAGAGGATCATGAGCAGCATCTGAGGATCATTCTCCAAACTTTGAGGGAGAAGAAGATATATGCTAATTATCCAAGTTTATGTTTTGGCTGTATTCGGTGGTGTTTTTTGGACATGTGGTGTCCAATGAGGGGATTAAGGTGGATCTTAAGAATATTGAGGCAGTTCAGAATTTGCCCAGACCGTCTTCTGTAACTAAGATTCGGAGTTTCCTTGGTTTGGCTAGATGTTATCACCATTTTGTGGAGGGTTTCTCATCTATTGTTGCACCTTTGACTAGATTGACCCACAAAGGTGCCCCTTTCGACGTGTGTGAGGACAGCTTTTAGAAGCCCAAGAATGCCTTGACTACAACTCTAGTTCTAATTTTTCCTTCAGGATTGGGTTCTTATACATTTTATTGTGATGCTTCACGTATTGGCATTGGGTGCGTATTGATGCAAGTGCGTGGAGTGATTTCGTATGCTTTGCATCATTTGAAGCCCCATGAGAAGAACTACTATGTACATTATTTGCAGTTGGAAATCATTGTTCATGCATTGAAATTTGGAGGCACTATCTCTACAGCATGTCATGTAATGTGTTCACAGATCATAGGAGTCTTCACCTCTTGTAAAAGCAAAAGGATCTGAACTTGAGGCAGTAGAGGTGGTTAGATTTGCTAAAGGACTATGATATGACCATTCTATATCATCCATGGAAGGCCAGTGTGATGTCCGATGCCTTGAGTAGGAAGGCTGAGAGCATGGGGAGTCTTGTGTATATTTCTATTGGGGAGAGACCGTTTGCATTGGATGTTCAGGCTTTGGCCAATAAGTATTTGAGGATAGATATTTTGGAGCCTAGCTAGGTTCTTTCTTTTGTGGTTTCACGGTCTTCTTTGTTCGAGAGCATCAAGGAGCGTCAGTATAATGATCCCTACTTGCTTGTCCTGATGAACACAGTATAGCACTGTGAAGCTAAGGATGTTACTATTGGTAATGATGGGGTATTGATGATGCAGGGTCGGATCTGTGTTCCAAATGTGCATGGGTTGCGAGGGTTGATACTTGAGGAGGCCTATAGTTCATGGTATTCCATTCATTCGGGTGTCGCGAAGATGTATCAAGATTTGAGGTAGCAATATTAGTCACGGAGGATGAAGAAAGATATTGTTGAGTATGTTGCTCGGTGTTTGAACTTTCATCAGGTGAAGTACGAGAATCAGAGACCCAGTGGTTTGCTTCAGAGGCTTTATATTCTGGAGTGGAAGTGGGAGCGTATCACTATGGATTTTGTAGTTGGACTTCTACGGACCTTGAGGAGATTTGATGCAATGTGGGTTATTGTGGATAGGCTGACCAAGTATGTACACTTCATTCTAGTTATGACTACCTATTCTTCATAGCATCTGGCTCGAATTTATATTCCTGAGATTGCTTGCCTTCATGGTGTGCCCGTGTCTATTATCTTTGATCGAGGCACTCAGTTCATATCACATTTTAAGAGGGTAGTATAGCGAGAGTTGGGAAAGCAGGTCGAGTTAAGTACACATTTCATCCCCATATATAGCAGACACTTTGTGCGCACTATTCAGATCTTGGAGGACATATTACGTGCCTATGTTATTGATTTTGAGGGTTTATGGGAATAGTTTCTGTCATTAGCAGCTATTAGTCGAGTATCTAGTTGGATCCTTATGAGGCCTTGTATGGGAGGAGATGTCATTCTTCGGCTGGTTGGTTTGAGCACGGGGAGGCTAGGTTGTTGGGCACTGATTTTGTCTGTGATGTTTTGGAGAAGGTAAAGTTGATCTAGGAGCATCTTCATACAGCACAATCCAGGCAGAAGAGTTATGCTGACAGGAAGTTTCGTTATGTTCCATATATGGTGGGTGAGAAGGTTCTGCTCAGAGTTTCTCACATGAAAGGTGTGATAAGGTTCGGGAGGAAGGTCAAGTTGATCCCTTGGCATATTGGCCCTTTTGAGGTACTTTAGAAAGTTGGAGAGGTGGCCTACAGACATGCCTTGCCACCTAGTCTATCGGGAGTTCACCTAGCATTTTATGTATCCATGCTCCAGAATTATTATGGTGATCCGCCACATGTTTTGGACTTCAACACGGTACAGTTAGATGGATATCTGACTTATGATGTGGAGCTTGTGGCAATTTTGGATCGACAGGTTCGAAAGTTTAGGTCAAAGAGTATTGCATCTGTGAAGGTTCATTGGAGAGGTCAGTTGGTCGAGGAGGCTACTTGGGAGATCGATCAGGAGATGCGAAGCAGATATCCTCAGCTTTTTGAGATTCCGAATATGATTCTATACACGTTCGAGGATGAACGTTTGTTTAAGAGTGGGAGAATGTAACAACTCGATCGGTCATTTTGAGTACTTTATCCCCATTTACCCTATTTGATGCTTTACTTATATGTATTTGAGGTTTCGTGACTTGTCGGGGTGGTTGGTTTGATTTTGAGGAAGTTTCTAAGTGAATTGGGACACTTAGTTCCAAAGTCGGAAGCTTAAGTTGACCGAAGTTTTACTTTTGTGTAGACGACTCCGAAATGGTATTTTGATAATTCCAATAGCTTCGTATGGTGATTTTGAACTTACGCATGTGTCCAGATTTGGATATGGAGGTTCGTATGTTGGTTTGGTAATTTTTGATGAAAGTTAAAAAGTTGGAAGTTTGGAAGGTTGAGAAGTTCGATCGAGGCTTGAATTTATTGATATCGGGTTCAGATTTTGGTTCCAGAAGTTATTATAGGATCGTTGTGTTAGTTGGGACTTGTGTGAAAAATTTGAGGTCATTCCGGGTTGGTTTGGATTGATTGGGCATGAGTTTCAGAAGTTAGAAGTTCATCAGTTTCATTAGGCTTGAATTGGGGTGCGATTCATGATTTTGTTGTTGTTTTATGTGATTTAAGGCTTCGAGTAGGTTCGTATTATGTTTTAAGACTTGTTGGTATGTTTGGATGGGGACCCGGGGGCCTCGGGTGTGTTTCGGATTGGTTTCGGCTTGTCTAGATTTGTGTTGAATGGCTCAAGGACTGCTGAAGTTGGTGCATTCGCACCTGCAGAGGACTTGTTGCAGGTGTGTGTCCACAGGAGAGGGAAAGGAGTCGTAGAAGTGGGCAACGCTGAATTTGGGGAAGAGCGCAGGTGCGAGGGAGTTGCCACATCTGCAAGCCCTCATATAAGGATGAGTGGGCGCAGAAGCGGACATTGATGGAGACCTGGGAGTTCGCAAATGCGGAAGGTGGTTTGCATAAGCGGTCCCGCAAGTGCGGAGGAGGGCCCGCAGATGCGGTAGGTTGCTTAAGGAAGGATCTCGCAGATGCGAGCTTCAGGCTACAAATACGGAACCACAGATGCGGCTAAGTGACCGCAAATACGGATTCACTACATACTTCATATATTCAAAGGGTTTGAATGTTTTCTCATTTGGGAAATTTTGGAGCTAGGCTAAAGGCAATTTTTGGGAGACTTTTTGTTGCACTTGAAGAGGTAAGTGAATTTTATTTCATTTGATGATAAATATTGATTACTCATTGATTATTACACCTAGTTTATGTGAATTTAAGTTGAAATTTTGGGATTTTAGGCTATGTTATTGGGGAGTGAGATTTTATGATTTGAGGGTCGATTTTTGGTTGGAATTGGATGAAATTACTATGGTTGGACTCGTATTTGAATGGGTGTTTGAAATTTGTGAATTTTGTCAGGTTATGGAAAGCGGGCCTAGGGTTGACTTTGCATATTTGATTCAAGACCTTAGCTTTATCATTTGAAATTATTTCTGATTGATTTTATTGATGATATTAAGTTGTTTTGGTTAGATTCGAGTCGTTCGGAGGTGGATTCACAAGGGAAGGGCTTTTTGGAGTATTGATCTCCGCGTTTTGACAGAAGTAACATATCTAAACTTGGATTTGAGGGTAATTAACCCTGGGATATATGTTTTATGGGATGTATTAGGGTGACGCACACGCTAGGTGACGGGCGTGTGTGCGTGCACCGGAGTATTTATGATTTGAAGTGGCTTTTAGCCTATTATGGGATTTGTTTTGTTATCGCGCCCCTTTATATCTGTGTTTTCTAAACCTGTATGATTACTTGAGTTCTGATTCACGTTAGAAATAATCTAGGCTATGTGCTACTTGTTTGAGACATGATAGTGATATTCTTGTTGTTTCTAAGCTATTTGCCTTAATTGTACACATACTCTCAGTCATGATGCTATATCTGTGTATGATATCTCTGTCTCAGTACTTTCTTATTTGATTCCTCACATGCTGTCAATGCCTCATATGTGTAACACTGTTAAATTGAGTAATGTGAGATGTGGTTAACTGAAACTTAAGCGATTGATGACTAAGTGTCACGCCCCGAAATCGGGGAGCGCAGCCGGCGCTCAACCGAGTGAACCCGGTCAAGCAAGCCTATTAGATACTTTCTACCCAAACTCACATATGAATAAAGATAATACATATTTTCGTTAATTAGACCATAAGGAGATCATGTATACAATACCAAATTATTACCACTAGTTACTTCATTTTAAAGTCTCAAATTTCACACACATTTTTCATGGTCTAGAATGGAACAAGTAGTTCAAACACAACATAACATTATTTGACTTCCCTAGCACCAATATACAACCCACACTATGTTTACGGAGCCTCTAATAGGTACAGAAGAGTATTATGATAATGTAGGCAACAAGGCCCCGGCTATACCTCAAATACAATACACAAGGAACAAAATATACATGACCCCGAAATGAAGTGAGACTCACCAAGTCAGCTCGGAAGAGGGTGTACCGATATCAGTGATCAATGTCTCCCGCTGTGGAACCACCTGCAACCATTGAAGATGCAGCGCCCCCGGCAAAAGGGACGTTGGTACATATGGAATAGGACTAGTATGAATGACAAAACACTCTCTCAATAGAATGATAAATAATACAAGTAAGAATAATCATAATATCTGTGGAAGCCACAACAACATCAAACCTCAAATTAGGATCCAGACAGTGTTCAAATAAATTTTCATATCTTAAGTTGGGATATTTTTATTACCAAAATGCCACCTTTCACAATACCGATGTTCACAATTTCAATACCATCGTACTCTTAGCACGGAGTCCAATCCCGACCCGATCTGCTAGGCCATCTCATTAGAGACATCAACCACAATCAAATTTTCCAGCACAATCACCACCATGTGTGTGGCATGGTGTCCGATCACGACCTGATCGGCTAGGACGTCTCATTTAATACATCAAACTTTTTATACCAATCATCTCATTTCATACTTCTTTCCCATCTTTTCATTTCATTGGCACTAGTGGCAACAATTATAAAAATCATTCATGGCACGTCGTCCGTATTTAGTATTTCATGCTCACCTTTTCACTTTCAAACATCATCATCATCAACAGCAACAACAACAATTCAATTTAGGTTTGTAGTACACATGTGAGCAATTAAATTTCTTAGGCACATAGAGATTTTTCGCAAGATTTGGCATAATAGCCTTCGTTTGAACTTGACTTGAAGTCGAAACATTATTAATGCACAGCCCATACTTTGAACACATTCTCAAATGATAACATAATATGATAAAAGCATTTTGGGATACATATTGAACATATATCTTTCAACACAAGCTTATTCGGAATAGCCACTTTCATAAAGAACAATTCGGGACTAACATAAATTACATGAATACCATGGGATTCAATTCTAGGAGAGGAGTTTAGCCAATATACCTCGATTTGAGCTTTCCTTAAATTACTACAACGTTTCGAAAATCCTAGCAATCCCAATCTATTTTGAGACATAATAAAATCTAACCCAAATTAGGAAGATATTCATGGTTTCAGCTCTCTTGAGCATTTTATCAAACACTAGGTGTGCAAATTTGGCTACAAGGTTCTTCTACAATATTTCCTTCATTCCATAACCCAATCTTTACTTATTTGAGCTCAACAATCTTCCCACAAACCTTATTGGTACAAGAATGTATAATTAATACTCTTACACCCCAAGAATCATACACTTAATCCCCCATCTTTTACTCAACTCGAAATTGAAGAATGGGGGAAAGAAATTCTTACCTATTTGAAGCCCTAGCAAGATCCTTGTGAAATCTTCAAACCTTGAGCAAGAATTGATGGTCAAATGACTAGGTCTTCACTTTCTCTCTCTAAGATGCTCTCGCCTCTCTCTAAAATATCAGATGAAACCCTTCAAAATGACCCCCAAAGGCTACTTATTAAAATGGGGTCGGGTTACAAAAATTAGAAAAAAAGCTGCCCCAACACAGGTCTGCGACCGCATAATGCTTCTGCGGTTCGCGGAATATGCCGCATAATTGCCCTCTGGAACTGGGCAAAACTGACTCAGTCTGCGGTCATTATGCGGCCCGCAGACCTGTTCTGCAGTTGCATAATGCATCGCAGAACTGGTCTCCAAAATTTCCTAAGTTTCTTCACTCTGCAGACATTATGCGGCCCGCAGAGTGATTCTACGAAATTCCTTTACGAAATTTTACGAGGCCTTACATTCTCCCCCACTAAGGATAATTCGTCCTCGAAAGAGGGTTAAATCCGTCATTAGCACTCAATGTGGCCCAACTGTTAATTCACATACACCAGTAGTTTCAAAATTTGGCTAACTCCCTAAATTTCCAAAAATTTCCCCAGAGTCTCCCCGGTAACTGGGCATATCCACCTATTAGAGAATCCCAGAAAACAATCCTAACAAATGTACTTAATTCGATAACGCAATATAACATAAAACAACACCAATTGTGGCCTCATAAGCAATATATTGCCAGAAAAAGAATACCCTTAACATCAACTGTACAAATGATACATAATTCATAGAAGGTCACTCTTAGCATTTTCATAGAACACAACTTTATAAATACATGGTTATTCGAACAAATAAGGATACTTTTTATTCATTTTTTCCTCGGTCTCCCAAATAGCCTCTTCAACCTGCTAGTTTCTCCATAACACTTTCACGGAGGTAATTTCTTTATTTCTCAACTTTCAGATTTGCTGATCAATAATAGAAACTGGAATCTCTTCATAAGTCAATTCCTCATTAATCTCAAAAGTCTCAACTGGAACAATGAGTGTCGGGTCTCCAACTACTTTCTTCAACATAGACACCTAAAACACCGGGTGCACTAATGACATCTCAGGTGGTAGCTCAAGCTTGTATGCCACCTCATCGATCCTCTAAATGATTTTGTACGGTCCGACATACCTCGGACTCAATTTCCATTTCTTACCAAATCGCATTACACCCTTCATTGGGGAAACCTTCAAGAATACCCAATCATCTTCTTTGAACTCCAAATCCCTACGACGAACATTCGAATAGAACTTCTGACTACTCTGAGCAGTCTTCAACCGCTCTTTAATGATCTTAATGTTTTCCATAGCCTGATGCACGAGGTCTGGCCATATCAACTCTGCTTCCCCAATCTCGAACCACCCAATAGGAGATCTACAGCTCCTACTATATAAAGGCTCAAACGGTGCCATCTGAATTCTAGCATGATAACTATTATTATAGGCAAATTCTATGAGTGGCAAATGATCATCCCAACTACCTTTGAAGTCTAGAACACAAGCACGCAACATATCTTCAAGTGTCTGAATAGCCCCTCTACCTGCTCGTCAGTCTGCGGGTGAAAGGTTGTACTAAGATTCACCTAAGTACTCAAACCTTGTTGAAATTTCTTCCAAAATTAGCCTTGCAATATGCCCCTGGTCAGAAATAATAGAAACTGGAGTGCCATGCAACCGTACAATTTCTTTGATATACAACTGAGCATATTGTTCCGATATGTCGGTAGCATTAACTAGCAAGAAGTGTGCTGATTTTGTGAGTCAATCCACAATCATCCAAATTGAGTCAAACTTACAAGGTTTACAAGGTAGTCCTACTACACATAAGCCTACTTCGGCACCACGAAACCTTAAATTCCTTTACGAAATTTTACGGGGCCTTACACTAAGCATGGTCCATAAAGCCGATTTGGTATTGATTTTGAGGTGATGCGTACGCCAAGATTATATTGGGCAAGTATTACTGATTTGGGGCGACACGTGCACCAGGACCCACTATTGGGCTATGTGTTTTGATTAGCGCTTGGGACAGAATCCGCCCTTCCGGAGTCTGACATGCCAGCAATGAGCGCTGGCACATTATTATATATACGTATTTTGGTGAGGGCCATTTATGCTAGGGACCTGTACAGTGATAAGTGTTATTATGTGTGATGGTGAAGGCCTTGTGCCATGCACCGTGATCATGTTAAGTGCTGATATTCTTGATGGTTTCATGGTGATGATATTGAGTTGACATGTATATTTGACATGTAGGTATAGAGATGTACTTTCCTCATGCTAGCTCATAAATGAAATGTCTTATCCATCTGAATGTTATCATGATAACTATTGTTGTAGGTAAATTCTATGAGTGGCAAATGATCATCCCAACTACTTTTGAAGTCTAGAACACAAGTGCGCAACCTATCTTTAAGCATCTGAATAGTCCGCTCTGCCTGCCCGTCAATCTGCGGGTGAAAGGTGGTACTAAGATTCACCTAAGTACCCAAACCTTGAGGAAATTTCTTCCAAAATTAGCCGTGAATTGTGCCCCCGATCAGAAATGATAGAAACTGGAGTGTCATGCAACCTGACAATTTCTTTGATATACAACTGAGCATATTGTTCCGCTGTATCGGTAGCCTTAACCGGAAAGAAGTGTGCTGATTTCGTGAGTCAGTCCACAATCACCCAAATTGAGTCAAACTTATGAGGTGTGCGAGGTAAACCTACCACAAAGTCCATATTAATCATTTCCCACTTCCATATTGGAATTTCTATATTTTGTGCCAACCCACCGGGCCTTTGGTGTTGGGCCTTCACTTGCTGGAAATTTGGACATCTCACCACAAAGTCCGCCATATTCCTCTTCATATCATTCCACCAATAGACTTCCTTAAGATCATGATACATTTTTGTAGAGCCCGAGTGCATGGAATACCTAGAGGTGTGAGCCTCGGTCATGATTCTCTCCCAGAGACCATCTAAATTTCGAACACATAGACGCCCTTGGTACCTTAGTGTACCATCACCCATGCCAAGAGAAAAGGCCATGGTCTTATATTTATGAATCCCCTCTTTCAATTATGCCAACAATGGATCATTGTGTTGCTTCTTCTTGACTTCTACAACAAGTGATGATTCAGCCCTATTTTGCACATTCACCCCTCCTTCACTAGAGTCTGTAAGATGAACTCCCAAACTATCCAATCGGTGAACTTCCTTGGCCAATGGCCTTTGATATGCCTCCAAGTATGCTAAACTTCCCATAGATTTCTGGCTAAGAGCATCTGCCACAACATTAGCCTTCCCCAAATGATACAGAATATTAATGTCGTAATCCTTAAGTAATTACAGCCACCTTCTCTGCCTCAGATTCAACTCCTTTTGTTTGAAAATGTATTAAAGGCTCTTACGGTCCGTGAATATATCCACGTGGACCCCATATAAATAATGATGCCAAAATTTTAATGAAAATACCACTGTCGCAAGTTTAAATCATGTGTTGGATAGTTCTTTTCATGATTCGTGAGTTACCTAGAAGCATACGTTTTCACCTTGCCGTGTTGCATTAATATACACCCAAGCCCGATTCTTGAAGCATCACAATATACTACAAATCCATATGTACCCTCTGGTACGGTCAACACTGGTGTCGTAGTCAATCTTGCTTTCAATTCCTGGAAGCTCCTTTCACAAGCATCTGACCATTGGAACTTAACCGCCTTCTGCGTCAATTTAGTCAACGGAGAGGCAAGAGTGGAGATATCACATCCTAAACTCGGAGAGCGCGACCGGCGCTCAACCGAGAGAACCTGGTCGAGCAAGCCTGTTAGATTTTCTTCTACCCAAACTCATCCATGAATAAAGAGGAGACGTATTCCATTAATCAAACACTGAAAAGATTTTATTAACTTCTTCCTTTTCATTCCCATTAGCAGCTTCATTCATAAATTTCAAAATATTACAAGTTTATAGAATTAATGAAAACATGATTTACAATTATCAAGATTTCCAGTTCAATTCCCAACATTAACCATAGCCCACAACCTATCTACGAAGCCTCTAAGTACAATAGAAAAGTAATATGGAAATGCCGGCAACAAGGCCCCGGCTATACCTCAAAACACAGTACATGAGAAACAAAAGATACATGACCCCGAAATGAAGTGGGGCTCACCAAATCCGCTGAAAAGAATATACTGTTATTACTAATCAATGCCGCCTGCTGTAGAACCACCTGCATCCATTAAAGATGCAGCGCCCCCGGTAAAAGGGACGTTAAACTGTCGAATAGCACTAGTATGTATAGCTAAAAATCCTCTTTCAAAATAGAATGCACATATAAGAAAAGGCAACACATAGAAACAGCAAGTCAAAATCCACAATATCCAAATGTTCAGTTAAAACATAATAATTTTCAAAATACGAACTTCATATACAATTTTGGTTGGGAGATCATTAGCACTGATATACCACCGTCTTTGTTAGCACGGAGTCCGATCACACCAGATCGGCTAGGCCATCTCCCCACGAACAATGTGGTTTGACATGTGATATGAAAGAAAGTTATTACCAAGAGTAGTACCACCATATGCGCAATATGGCGTCTGATCTCCACCCGATCAGCTAGGCTGCCTTCCCACATATGCCATGCGGGTTGACTTTTCCAATCCAGAAAGGTTCCAGTTTCATCCCAATTAAGGGGAATAATATCACAATTTCCCAAAGGTTCCAATTTCATCCCAAATAAGGGGAATAATCACAATCCACCCCTACACCGGCACGTGTAGTTTGAGGTGTGGGCCTTATGACCCACCCTTTCTCGGTTTTGCTAATGATGCTCCCAAAAACATTTTTTTTATTTTGATTTGCAAACAGAAATATCATAAATACAATTGTACTCACCTCAACATCTTTCACATTGTATAAATTCTCATTAGTATTCCCAGCCATTCACAACGACAATATTTCCTTGGCTCATTAGGCCATTCACAAGGTTCTTTATTCCTGGCACGATGACCGTATTTCATATTCCACAATTTCACCTCTTTCAATTTCAAAGATCACCATCAAGTATCAGCATATAGGATATTTCAGAAATCATATACTTCAAATCCATTTGAAATGGGAACTTCAAACACAAATGGTTTCTTCCCAAAGAATGAGGCATACTAACCAACTATAGAAACACACATGAAAAATCATAAACAATCAATAACCCATTTACTCTTGCAATACTCTTCCCCAGAAATGACAATGTACAATTTTAACACATGAGTATATAGAACTCGAATCACACTGGATATATTTATAAAGCAAAGCATTAGTTAAAGGAGCCACTAATGGGCATGAATTGAGTACAAAAGCTCTTAGGTAAATTCTATTTTCCAAATCACTTTTAACACAGTTGAGTCGAGGCTCATTTCATATTCTTTATCGCATTCTATCAAATCATTTGTACTACTAGCCACAGTCATAACTTAAATTCTTGGCACGTTGGCCACACTCTATATCCCCAATTCACTTATTTCATTTCCAACCACCTTTAAGGTTGTCAACAATAAGACATTTCCAATCAAGACTTTAGGCACACATATGAGTAATTTTGAGTCTTAAGCATATCGAGTTTTTCTCACCCAATTGGTATACTAGTTATCATTTAAAACATGACTCAAAGCCACAACATTTTAATACGCAACCCATACTTTAAAACTTACGGGAACATTATGGAATTCAATTCCAAGAGAGAAAGTTTAGCCAACATACCTCAAATTCTTCCCTTAATGATACTACAACGATGCACTACACTAATCAACTTCAATCTACAATAATAACATCCAATGAGACCAATATTAGTAACAAATCTCATAGGTTCATTGTATTCATAAATTTCATCGCCAAGATTATCACTCACCTTCTCTCTTATTTTCTTAAAAGTACTATTCATGCCATGAACTAGAATTTTATAATCCAATCTTTCAACCATTAAAACTTATAACAAATGCTTCAAATACTTCTAACTACTCATAATAAACGAGTTTGAAGTATTGGAATTACCTCTAGTAGATCAATCTTGAAAAAATACAACTTTGTTGATTTTTGTGTTCTTGAGGATTTGATGATGAAATCTTATATTTGGATGTAAGAATGATGTTAGAACTTATGTATATTGAGTAATAATCAACCCAAAATATCATTAACAACTTACCTTGATCGATTGGACTTGATTTGAGCTCAAAATCGCCCCTTCACTTCAAGAACCCTAACCCCCAAATACACAAAATACCCTCTTTACCCGACCTTGTATTTATAGGCCCAGATTTCTGGGTTTCGGATGCGGCCCTGGATGCTTCGCATCCCCACTTCACTCCTATTTGAAGCTTGTATGCGGACCTGGACGCTATGGCAGCACTTCACTGCCAGCCTCTCTTTCGGACGCGGCCTCGGATACTTCGCATCCGCAGGCTCCTCCGCCAGCCTTTGGTAATTTGGTCATAACTTCTTGTAGGAATATCCAAATGACAAACGGTTTGAAGCATTAGAAACCAGACTCAAAGACCTTTAATTTGATAGGTCATACATCACCTAACTCCTTATATATATCACAATACCATAATCCCAACACAAAGTGGCCCTACCGCCTAAGCCCAATATATACTCGTACAAAGTTTGGTCTTGTGCGTACTCATTTGGAACTTTAGTCTATCATGAAATTTCTAACTTGACTTGGACTTAGGGCTCTCCTTAGACCCCACATCACTTATAATATGACTCGTACACTTATTATCATATCCAATTGATATCAATTATATTAATAGTCCTTGTCTGCACACAAAATAGTATAATGAGTGCACATCAACTTTCTTACTAGCGCTCAAGTACTTCGATATTTTCTGGGGTGTTACAGGAGAACCCTTCCATAAACTTTCTATAATATCTAGCTAAGCCCAAGAAACTGCGAATCTCATTTGGGGTAGTAGGTCTAGGCCAATTCTTTACGACTGCAATATTTTTAGGATCAACCTTAATACCTTCACTAGAGACGACATGACCCAAGAATGTGACAAATTCTAGCCAAAATTCACACTTTGAAAACTTTTCACATAACTTGTGCTGATATAAGGTTTGCAGAACTACCCTGAGATGATTAGCAATGTCCTCTTGACTTCGTGAATATAAAAGAATATTGTCAATGAATACTATCACAGAGGAGTCAAGAAAAGGCTTGAAGACTCGATTCATAAGATCCATGAAAACTGTTGGGGCATTTGTTAGCCCAAAAGACATCACCAAAAATTCAAAGTGCCCATATCGGGTTCTAAAAGCTGTTTTCGGAACATCCTTCTCCCTGATCTTCAATTGGTGATACCCGGATCGTAAATCAATTTTGGAAAAATACTTAGCACCTTGTAATTGGTCAAACAAGTCATCTATCCTTGGCAGTGGGTACTTATTCTTGATTGTAACCTTGTTAAGTTGTCGATAGTCAATGCACATTCTTAGCGACACATCCTTCTTTCTTACAAATAGAACCGGTGTGCCCCAAGGCGACACACTCGGCCGGATGAAACCATTTTCTAACAAAACTCTAAATTGTTCCTTTAACTCCTTCAATTCTACTGGTGCCATCCTGTAGGGTGGAATAGATATAGGTGGCATGTCAGGCATCACATCAATCCCAAAATAAATCTCCCTGTCTGGTGGGATCCTAGGGAGTTCATCCGAAAAGACTCCCGGAAATTCATTCACAACAGGCACGAACTCAAGTGTATGCACCTCAGCATCGGTGTACGTAACCCAAACCAAATGGTAAATACACCTCTTGTTGATCATCTTCGTGGCCTTAAGGTAAGAAATAAACCCGCCCTTTAGAATCACATCATCACCCTTCCACTCAATAACTGGCTCATTTGGAAATTCAAGCCTAACAGTCCTATTTCGGAAATCAAGCTTGGAAAAACAAGACTAAAGCTAGTCTATCCCCATTATTACATCAAAACCAACCATTCCCAAGTCAATGATATCGGCCATGGTGTCCCGACCACGCAACGTGATAACCCACTCCTTATAAACCCGTGCAGCCAAAATAGACTCACCAACCGGAGTAGATATAGAGAATGGCTCATGAAGTCGTTCCGGTTCTATCCCAAATTCCATAGCAACATAAGGAGTGACATATGACAAAGTGGAACCGGGATCAATAAGAGCATACACATCATGAGATTGGACGATCAATATACCTGTAACAACACCTGGAGAAGCCTCTGTATTCTGGCGACCCCTCATAGCATAGAAACGGCTGGATCCTCCCGAACGTTTTGCTCCACCCCTAGATGCACCATGCCCTGGGGGTGTTGGAGTGCCTCCAGCTGGAGGAGGTGTTGCGGATGTAGTAGCTGCAAAACTGGCTGGTTGTGTTATGCCTCTGACCACACCCTGGCGGGACGAACGACAATCTCTCTGAATGTGACCCCTCAATACGCACCTGTAGCGTATGGGTAAGTCCATGTAGCATATTCCTAAGTGCATCTTTCCACGCCTAGGGCATGGGGGACTTCGCTGCTACTGAAATCTACCACCATGTCGACCCTGCTAGTAGGAGTCCATGTTGCCCTGACTAGGCCTAAAACGGCTCCACTACTGCTGACTGGGCCCTGATGGCGGTGCACTAACCAAAGATTGAGCAGAGGACTGAGATGGCCCTGATGACCCTCTCCTGAATGCTGACCTACGCCACCAGAAGAACCACCAAAGTTGCCCGGAGACCGGGCCTTATTACTACCCTCTCGCTCCATTTTGTTCCTCAATTTGTGGGTCTCTGTGGCTTGAGCGAATGCCACCATCTTCCCATAGTTCATATCAGAATTCAAGGCAGCTATAGTGGCCTCATTAATTACCAAGGGACTAAGTCCCTGCACAAACCGGCGCACTCTAGCCTCCATAGTGGGCAACATGTAAATAGCATACTTGGCCAGGTGCGCGAATCTCATATGGTACTCCCACACACTCAGGTTACCTTGCCTCAGGCTCTCAAACTCAGCGTCACGGGCTGCCTTAGTCTCGGTAGGCAAGCAATGATCAATAAAGGCAATGACAACCTCACCCCACCTCGTCGGAGGGCTACCTTCCTCACAGGACTCCTCCCATAGCTCAAACCAAGAATATGCCACCTCTTTCAGGCGGTAGGAGGCCAATTCCACTGCCTCTATCTCAGTAGCACGCATAACTCAGAGAGTCTTGTGCATCTCATCAATGAAGTCCCGGGGGTCCTCCTCTAGGTTAGTACCCGTGAACACTGGAGGATCCAACTGGAGAAACCTGTTCACCTTGGAACTAGCAGAATCCCTTGGTTGACTGGAAGGGGTGGGTGCAACATTTGATCTCTAGGCCTGGGAAGCCACTATCTGAGCCAACATCTGTATGGATCCCCTAAGATCCCCATCAAAAACACCGAAATCGGAAGCTGGGGCTGAAGGTGGAACTGGAATATCAGTTGGAGGGACTGTTGCACCATCAGTGGGTGTAGGGGCAGGCCACAGTTGTTGTTGTTTTTATTTTATATTACGTCATCGGATTATGTATATATTGTTAGGATTGGTTTCTGGTATTCCACTCCTGGGGTGACATTGGCTCTCTGGCCAGTTCTTACCTTTTTCTTTGGTGCCATGTACAGAAAATTAGAGCAACACACGAGTTAAAGGAGGAACAATCTTACAATCAGCTTTATCGCACCATCGAGAACATGAAAGAAGGGTATTATTCCTAAATGCCCAAATGGCATCCTAATTAAAGATGCAGTCGACAACACATTGATAAGAAGGACTCTACTAGACACGGCTCCGAGACATCCTAGGACACTTTAAAACCTTAGGCTCTGATACCAAGTTTGTCATACCCCGAAATTGGGGAGATCGACTGGCGCTCAACCGAGTGAACCCGGTCAAGCAAGCCTGTTAGATACTTTCTACCCAAACTCACTTATGAATAAAGATAATACATATTTTCGTTAATTAGACCATAAGGAGATCATGTATACAATACCAAATTATTACCACTAGTTACTTTATTTTAAAGTCTCAAATTTCACACACATTTTTCATGGTCTAGAATGGACACAACATAACATTGTTTGACTTCCCCAGGACCAATATACAACCCACACTATGTTTACGGAGCCTCTAATAGGTACAGAAGAGTATGATGACAATGCAGGCAACAAGGCCCCGGCTATACCTCAAATACAATACATAAGGAACAAAAGATACATGACCCTGAAATAAAGTGGGGCTCACCAAGTCAGCTGGGAAGAGGGTGTATCGCTATCACTGATCAACGCTGCTGCTGTGGAACCACCTGCATCCATTAAAGATGCAGCGCCCCTGGCAAAAGGGACGTTAGTACATATGGAATAGTACTAGTATGAATAACAAAACACCCTCTCAATAGAATGATAAATAATACAAGTAAGAATAATTATAATATTTGTGGAAGCCGAAACAACATCAAACCTCAAATTAGGATCAAGACAGTGTTCAAATAAATTTCCACATCTTAAGTTGGGAGATTTTTAGTACCAAAATGCCACCTTTCACAATATCGATGTTCACAATATCAATACCATTGTACTCTTAGCACAGAGTACGATCATGACCCAATCGGCTAGGCCATCTTATTAGATACATCAACCACAATCATAATTTCCAGCACAATCACCACCATGTGTGCGGCATGGTGTCCGATCACGACCCGATCGGCTAGGCCATCTCATTCAAGACATCAACCTTTTTATACCAATCGTCTTATTTCATACTTCTTTCCCATCTTTTCATTTCATTGGCACTAGTGGCCACAATTATAAAAATCATTCTTGGCACGTCGGCCGTATTTAGTATTTCATGCTCACCTTTATCACTTTCAAACATCATCATCATCAACAACAACAAAGCATTAAAAATCAAGGTTTTTAGTACACATGTAAGCAATTAAGAGTCTCAGGCACATAGAGATTTTTGCAAAATACGGCATAATAGCCTTCGTTTGAACTTGACTTGAAGTCGAAACATTATTAATGCATAGCTCATACTTTGAACACATTCTCAAATGATAACATAACATGATAAAAGCATTTTGGGATACATATTGAACATATATCTTTTAACACAAGCTTATTCGGAATAGCCACTTTCATAAAGAACAATTCGGGACTTACATAAATTACATGAATACCATGGGATTCAATTCTAGGAGAGGAGTTTAGCCAACACACCTCGATTTGAGCTTTCCTTAAATTACTACAACGTTCCGAAAATCCTAGAAATCCTAATCTATTTTGAGACATAATAAAATTGAACACAAATTAGGAAGATATTCATGGTTTCAGCTCTCTTGAGGATTTTATCAAACACTAGGTGTGCAAATTTGGCTACAAGGTTCTTCTACAATATTTCCTTAATTCCACAACCCAATCTTTACTTATTTGAGCTCAACAATCTTTCCACAAACCTTATTGGTAGAAGCATGTATAATTAATACTCTTACACCCAAGAATCATAATCTTAATCCCCCATCTTTTACTCCAAACTCGAAATTGAAGAATTGGAGGAAGAAATTCTTACCTCTTTGAAGCCCTAGCAAGATCCTTGTGAAATCTTCAATCCTTGAACAAGAATTGATGGACAAATGACTAGGTCTTCACTTTCTCTCTCTAAGATGCTCTCGCCTCTCTCTAAAATATCAGATGAAACCCTTCAAAATGACCCCCAAAGGCTATTTATCAAAATGGGGTCGTGTTACAAAAATTAGAAAACAAGTTGCCCCGACATAGGTCTGCGGTCGTATATGTGACCGCATAATGCTTCTGCGGTCCGAGGAATAGGCCGAATAATTGCCCTCCGGAAATGGGCAAAACTGACTCAGCTTGCGGTCATTATGCGGCCCGCAGACCTGTTCTACAATCGCATAATGCATCGCAGAACTGGTCTCCAAACTTGCCTAAGCTGCTTCACTCTGCGGCCATTATGCGGCCCGTAGAGTGATTCTGCGGCCGCATAGTGGGCCGCAGAAATGTATTTTTCTGCCCAAAATTTTCCTTAGATCAACAGCGCATTGTTTCTGAAACACGTAAGCATACTTTGGCACCACAAAACCTTAAATTCCTTTACAAAATTTTGCGGGGGCTTACATTCTCCTCCACTTAGGATCATTCGTCCTTGAATGAGGGTTAAAATACGTCATTAGAATTCAATGTGGCCCAGTTGTTAATTCACACACACCAGTAGTTTCAAAATTTGGCTAACTCCCTAAAGTTCCAAAACTTTCGCCTGAGTCTCCCTTGTAACTGGGCCTATCCACCTGTCAGAGAATCCCAGGAACCAATCCTAACAACATGTACTTAATTTTATAACGCAATATAACATAAAACAACACCAACTATGGCCTCATAAGCAATATATTACCAGAAAAGGAATACCCTTAACATCAACTGTACAAATGATACATGATTCATAGAAGGTAACTCTTAGCATTTTCATAGAACACGACTTTATAAATACATGGTTATTCAAAAAAAATAAGGATACATTTTCTTCATTTCTTCCTCGGCCTCCCAAGTAGCCTCTTCAACCTGCTGGTTTCTCCATAACACTTTCTCGGAGGTAATTTCTTTATTTCTCTACTTTCGGACTTGCCGATCAATAATAGAAACTTGAATCTTTTCATAACTCAATTCCTCATTAATCTCAATATCTCAACCGGAACAATGAGTGTCGGGTCCCCAACTACTTTCTTCAACATAGACACATGAAACACCGGGTGCACTAATAACATCTCATGTGGTAGCTCAAGCTTGTACGCCACCTCACCGATCCTCTGAATGATTTTGTATTGTCCGACATACCTCGGAATCAATTTCCCTTTCTTACCAAATCGCATTACACCCTTCATGGGGGAAACCTTCAAGAATACCCAATCATCTTCTTTGAACTCCAAATCCCTACTACGAACATCTGAATAGATCTTTTGATGACTCTGAGCAGTCTTCAACAGCTCCTTAATTATCTTAACTTTTTCCATAGCCTGATGCACGAGGTCTGGACCTATAAACTCTATTTCCCCAATCTCGAACCACCCAATGGGAGATCTACATCTCCTACCATATAAAGCCTCAAACGGTGCCATCTGAATGCTAGCATGATAACTATTGTTGTATGCAAATTCTATGCATGGAAAATGATCATCCCGGCTACCTTTGAAGTCTAGAACACAAGTGCGCAACATATCTTTAGGTGAAAGGTTGTACTAAGATTCACCTGAGTACCCAAACCTTGCTGAAATGTCTTCCAAAATTAACCGTGAATTATGCCCCCCGATCAGAAATGGTAGAAACTGGAGTGTCATGCAGCCTGACAATTCCTTTGATATACAACTGAGCATATTGTTCTGCTGTGTCAGTAGCCTTAATCGACAAGAAGTGTGATGATTTCGTTAGTCAATCCACAATCACCCAAATTGAGTCAAACTTAAGAGGTGTGCGAGGTAGTCCTACAACACGTAAGCCTACTACGGCACCACGAAACCTTAAATTCCTTTATAAAATTTTACAGGGCCTTACATTAAGCTTGGGCCATAGAGCCGATTTTGTATTGATTTTGCGGTGATGTGTAAGCCATGCTTATATTGGGCAAGTATTACTGATTTGGGGTGACGCGTGCACTAGGCCCCACTATAGGGCTATGTGTTTTGATTAGCGCTTGGGCTAGGATCCGCCCCTCCGGAGTATGACATGCCAGCAATGAGCGCATGTACAATGTTATATATACGTGCTTTGGTGAGGGGCATTTATGCCAGGCACCCATATAGTGATAAGTGTTATTGTGTGTGATGGTGAGGGCCTTGTGCCAGGCACCGTGAGTGTGATGAGAGTGAGTGTCTTGAGGATTTCACTGTGTTGTAATTGACTTGACATGAATATTTGATATGTAAGTATATAGATGTCTTTCCCTCATTCTAGCTGGTAAATGAAACATCTTATCTGTATTGGGTTTTGACTGTTATACTTGGAAAGCATGTCTAATTTTCACATAAATGTGAACGAGCTGAACATGATATCTATGAGATATTTATTTTTAATGTTTTCATAATATTCTGAGTTATTTTTGATATATTGGTGTTGGACACGGACTTTTGTTTCGAGCTCATCACTACTTTCAGCCCAAGGTTAGGTTTGTTACTTATTGAGTACATGGGGTCGGTTGTACTCATACTACAATCTGCACTTCGTGTGTAGATCCAGGTACTTCTGGATGCGTTGATTCTTGAGTTGTGCGGGTACCAGCTTTGGGAGACTACGAGGTAGTTGTTATGTTGTCCGCAGACCTTGAAGTTCTCTTTCATTTATGCATGTTATTGCTTTTCTATTGTTCAGACAGTTGTATTGAGGCTTTGGCCTTGTATTTTGATATTCAGTAGAGCTCATGTACTCATTGACTCTAGAAGTATTACTGTACTTTCGTTGTTATTTCCTAATATCTCCACTGTTGAGTTTATTAAATTCTATTTTATTGAATTTACTATTATTGTGGAACTGTTGGCTTTCCTAGAAAGTAGTAATAGATGTTGTCGCAGCTCCGGTAGAAGTTGGGTCGTGACAAGTAGGTATCAGAGCACTAGGTTACCTAGGTCTAACGAGTCATGAGAAACTTTAGTAGAGTCTTGCGGGTCGGTACGGAGACGTCTGCACTTATTTTCGAGAGGCTACCAAATTATTAGGAAACTTCACTTTCTTGCATTATTGTCATGTGGATTTGTTAATTCCAAAGTATGAACCTCTATTCTTCTATTCTCTCACAGATGGTGAGGACACAATCAGTTGATCAGGCATCAGTACCATCAGTCAGGATCGCGAAAGGTCGGGGTCGAGGTAGAGGCTGAGGAGGAGTTCGCACTACAGCTAGAGCAACACCTGTTGAGCCACCAGTTGCTCTAGTGGAGGAGCAGGTTTCGTATACTATTGAGTCGGTGGGACCAGCTCGGACACCGGCGGTACCTATTGTGATACTTGGTCTTCATGAGGCTTTAGCTCAGATTTTTAGTGTGTGTATACGCTTGGCGCAGGCTATTGCGATGCCATTTGCACCAAGCTACCTCATAGGCCGGGAGACGAGCCCAGACTCCCACCGCTCGTACTCCAGAGCAGCTAGCTCAGGGTTATCAAACTCCAAGGGTGTTACCAGTTTCACCAGTTGTTACTGTTCGGGCCGAGGTTGCTCCACCTATGACTGATGAGGAGAATAGGAGGTTGGAACAGTTTAGGAAGCTTGATCCGCCAAAGTTCAATGGGGAGAATTGAAGGATGCTCATGATTTTCAAGACCGGTGTCAGCGGTTATTCGCATTGTGGGTATTTTGGACATCAGTGGAGTTGCATTTAGTACTTTTTAGCTGATAAGAGCAGCCTATAGATGGTGTTAGGCTTATGAGTTGGGTAGGCAAGCTGGCGCAGCACCACTTTTATTGCATGAAATCTCAGCTGTCTTCTTAGAGAAGTTTGTTCCCCAAACTCGCAGAGAGGAGCTGCGTAGAGGTTTTGAGCAGCTATGCTAGGGAGATATAATTGTGACTCAGTACGAGATGAGGTTTGCATATTTGGCCCGTCATGCTATATGGTTGGTTCCCACTTAGAGAGAGAGCATCAGGAGGTTCATTGATGGTCTCAACTGTGGCCTATATTACAGTTTGGCTCAAGAGGCCGAGACAGATGCTAGGTTTGAGTAGGTAGTTGAGATCGCTAGGATCTTAGAGTAGGTTTGCAATCTTGAGCACGAGGAGCGGGAGGACAAAAGGCCCCATAGGTTAGGTGGTTTTAGTAGTGCCTCATCTAGAAGTCAGTCACATCACAACATAGGTCGTCCTTTTAGTCCTGCTCGGCTGGCTCATCAGGTTCCTCATGGTTCATCAGCTAGCCATGATTCATAAAACACTCATTCGTATTAGTCATATTTCAGAGCACTCCCATCTCAAAGTTCGTATCGTGCTCCATCACCTCAAGGTTCATCAGTATCGGGTTCTACTAGTGGTTATTCTAGTTCTCGGGGTCCGATTCAGGCCCTACAGTCATTCCTAGATCGAGGTTTCTATGACTGTGGAGAGTTAGGGAATGTGAGAAAGTATTGCCCCTGTCATAACAGAGGTCCAGTGCAGTAGGGAGGCCAGATTATGACAAATGTTCCATTTTCTACACCACTCGCTCAGCCAGCTCATGGTGGAGGTCGTACGGGTTGAGGCCACCCCCGCAGGGGACGTTAGTCAGGTGGTTATCATGCCTATTTCTATGTATTTACTGCCAAACTAGGGTTAGTTTCTTCTAACACTGTGATCACAGGTATTGTTTCAGTGTGCCATAGAGATGCTTCAGTATTATTTGATCCTGATTCCACTTATTCATATGTGTCATCATACTTTGCTCGTTATTTGGATATGCCTCGTGATTCTTTAGTTATGCTTGCTTATGTGTCTACATCAGTGGGTGATTCTATTTTGATGGACCATGTATATCGGTCATGTGTGGTAACCATTGGAGGTTATGAGACGAGAATTGATCTCTTATTACTTAGCATGGTTGATTTTAACATGATTTTCAGCATGGATTGGTTGTCGCATATCACGCTATCCTTGATTGTCACGCTAAGACTATGACATTGGTGATGCGGGGGTTGCCGGGGTTGGAGTGGAGAGGCTCTCTGCATCATGTTCCCAGTAGAGTGATTTCACATTTGAAGGCTCAGCGGATGGTTGAGAAGGGATGTTTGGCGTACTTGGCATTCGTGAGGGATGTTAGTGTTGATACTCCTACAGTTGAGCCAGTTCTTGTGGTGAGAGACTTCCCATATGTGTTTCCAGTAGACCTGTCGGGCATGCCACCTAATAGGGATATTGATTTTTGTATTGATCTGGTGTCGGGCACTCAGCCCATCTCTATTTCACTATATCACATAGCACTTATAGAGTTGAAGGAGTTGAAGGAACAGTTGTAGGAGCTACTTGATAAGGGCTTCATCAGACCTAGTGTGTCACCTTAGGGTGCAGTGGTTCTATTTGTGAAGAAAAAGGATGGTACTATGAGGATATGTATTGACTACAGGGAGATGAACAAGGTTACTATTAAGAACAAGCACCCGCTACCGCGCATTGATGACTTATTTGATCAAATTCAGGGTGTTAGGGTTCTCGAATATTGATTTGAGGTCCGGGATTTAGATATTCTGAAGATGGCTTTCAGGACCAGTTATGGTCACTATGAGTTTCTGGTGATGTCTTTTGGGCTGCCCAATGCCCCAACAGCCTTTATACACTTGATGAACAATGTGTTTCAGTCGTATCTTGATTCCTTTGTCATAGTTTCTATTGATGATATATTGATGTATTCACGCAGCCAGGAGGATCATGAGAAGCATCTGAGGATCGTGCTTCAGACTTTGAGGGAGAAGAACATATATGCTAAATTCTCCAAGTGTGTGTTTTGGCTTGATTCGGTGGCGATTTTTGGACACGTGGGTGTCCAATACGGGGATTAAAGTGGATACCAAGGAGATTGAGGCAGTTCAGAGTTGGACCAGACTGTCTTCTGCTAGGAAGATCCGGATTTTCCTTGATTTGGACGAGTATTATCATCGTTTTGTGGAGGGTTTCTCGTCCATTACTGCACCTTTGACTAGATTGACCCAGAAGGGTTCCCTATTTAGGTGGTCTGAGGAATGTGAGGAGAACTTTTAGAAGCTCAAAATTTTCTTGCTTATAGCTCCAGTTCTAATTTTGCCTTCGAGAGGTTCTTATACAGTTTATTGTGATGCTTCATGGATTGGCATTGGATGTGTGTTTATGCAGGAGGATAGAGTGATCGCTTAAGCTTCGCGTAAGTTGAAGCCCCATGATAATAACTACCATGTACATTATTTGGAGTTGGCAGTCATTGTTCACACATTGAAGACTTGGAGGTAGTATCTCTATGACATATCTTGTGAGGTGTTCACAAATAATAGGAGTCTTCACCACTTGTAAAAGTAAAAGGATTTGAACTTGAGGCAGCGGAGGTGGTTAGAGTTGCTAAAGTACTTTGATATCACCATTCTTTATCATCCGGGGAAGGCCAATGTGGTAGTCGATGCCTTGAGGGAAGGCTGAGAGCATGGGGAGTCTTGTGTATATTCCAGTTGGGGAGAGACTGTTAGCATTGGATGTTCAGGCTTCGGCCAATCGATTTGTGAGGTTGGATATTTTGGAGCGTGGTTGGGTTCTTTCTTGCATGGTTTCACAGTCTTCTTTGTTCGAGCACATCAAGGCATGTCAGTATGATGATCTCCACTTGATTATCCTGGAGGACACGGTGCAGCACGGTGATGCTAAGGAGGTTACTATGGGAGATGATAGGGTATTGACGATGCAAGGTCGGATCTGTGTTTCAAATATGGATGGGTTACGAGGGTTGATACTTGAGGAGGCCCATAGTTTGCGGTATTCATTCATTCGGGTGTCACGAAGATATATCAGGATTTGAGGCAACACTATTGGTTGTGGAGAATGAATAAAGATATTATTGAGTATAGTGCTCGGTGTTTGAACTGTCAGGAGGTGAAGTACGAGCATCAGAGACCCGGTGGTTTGCTTCAGAGGGTTTATATTTCGGAGTGGAAGTGGGAGCATATCACTATGGATTTTGTAGTTGAACTTCCACGGACCTTGAGGAGATTTGATGCAGTGTGGGTTATTGTGGACAGACTAACCAAGTCTGCACACTTTATTCCAGTTATGACTACCTATTCTTTATAGCAGCTGGCTCAGATTTATATTCATGAGATTGTTCGTCTTCATGGTGTGTGATGTGCCGTAGAATTTCGGCACATTTGATACCAATTACATAGACTTTAGCTCATCTTTCAATGCATTTTTAGTTAATTTTTATGACGTTTTGGTGTTCTGCAGTGCATGAGGCTTGAGGACCCAAAAACATTGAAAAGAAGTTAAAAAGCCACAAAAGGGCAGAAATGATGCAAGTATGCGGTCGCATAATGCATATGTGGACCGCATAACCATCGCAGACTGAAGCAGATTGTTGGTTAACTGAAGAGAAAAAAATTCGACCCATTATGCGGTCGCATAATGATTATGCGGACCGCATAGTGATCGCATAACTGAAATCAAGAAAGCTGAGAAGCACTTATGCGGAGGAATATGAGGTCGCATAATGTATATGCGGACCGCATAATTGAAATGCGGTCAAGAGCTGGGTTTGGAGACATGAGCTTATGCGACGATTTCGAATAATATGCGGACCACATACATGATCTGCGACCAGTATGCGGCCGCATAAATGCTCTGCAGGGTTATTTTTGTCCAATTTTGGCTCCGACTTTTAGCCCACTATAAATAGATTTATTAGGGTTTTGTGGGGCAGCTAAGTCAAAAAAAGAGACTACTTTAGGAGCATTGAATGCACCATTGCTTTGGAGACTTTTGAAGAAAGAATCTTGTACCTTTGTAACCTTTATGACTCTATTTATCGCTTTGTTCTTAGATTTCAGTATGTGTAGCTAGTTTTAATTACTAAGGTTGTGGACCCTAGATGGGTGTAATGTTAATGGGTGTTTACCATTGAATATAAATATAATGGTTGGTTGATATTTATTCAGTTCTTATGCTTCATGTGATGTTAGTGGTTGCAAACATTAACTAATTCCATTTTTCACTATCTTTACTTGGAAAAGTGGGCTAGGGTTTGGTAGAATTGAATATCAAAAACTCAAGGCTTTAACCCTTGTTTAATGGAATCGCCTAGGAATGAGTGGGTTCTATTTGGTATAAATTGGTTATTTTCAATCGCAACTCTTTTACATTTGGGAAAATCTTAAAGAGTAGATATTACCCAACTATTGGGAAATATTGGGTAGTCACTTAGAAACCATTTGCATATCAAAGAACCTTCCATTAGAAATATATCATATTAATACCGATAGCATTACATTCCATCAATGGGGACACAACCTTGGTTTTCTTAATCAAATTAATTACTTGTCTTCATTTCACTCAATTACAACATTCTTTTTTTAGCTAACGGAACAGAATTACAAATTAAGTCAAGTTTCACACTACTCAAGTAACCTTTTCACACCTATTCCCTGTGGGATTTGACCCCAACCTAGTTGGGTTATTATATTTGACATCGACCGATTTACACTATTTATTTAGGTGTAATTTGAGCGTATCAAATTTTGGCGCCGTTACCGGGGAATATGGTCTTGAAATTACTATTTGGTATGTGCTTTAATTCACATTTTTATTCCATCATACTTTGCTTGATTTGCTTAGTGTGCTAGATAAACATAGCAGAGTATGACGAAGAAGGGAATCCTTTTGCGGATATAGATAAGTGCATCGAGGACACAAATGCCATTGTCCCTCCGCGAGTTGAGGCTGCTACCTTCAAAGTGGAACATGGTTTGATCCTAATGCTTAAAGAAGAGGGGTGTTTTAGGAATTCTACCGATGATGATCCAACACAACATCTTAGAAACTTCTTGGGTGTGTGTGCGATGCACAAACAGAACAACGTGTCAGATGATGCCCTAATACTGAGGGTATTCAAGTACTCACTAGTTGGAGAGGCAAGGAAATGGATCCAAAATCTACCACCTCACTCCATTCACTCTTGGCCTGAACTAGTTCGTGCTTTCCTAGCCAAATGGTTCCCACAAAGCAAGAAATCCGAGCTCAAGGATAAAATTTTCTTCTTCAAGCAACTACCGGGAGAACACCTACATGAGGTGTGGGATCGGTTCAAGCTATACCTAGTGAGGTCGCCTAATCATGGTTTTTCGGACAAAATCTTGTTAGAAAAGTTTTACATGGGTTTGGATCAGTTGAACCAATCCATAGCAAAGAATGTGGCGGATGGATTGTTTATGGACAAAACATTCACAAGGATCACACAAATTCTCGACAAGATGGCAGAACACAATCAAGCTTGGCACTCGGAAGATACCACGGGTGGAATTGCATACGGTACTCCCTCTTTGACCAACATGATTAAGGAGAACCAAGAGAGAGATCAAGTAATTACCGATCTTGCCACAAACATTCATGTGTTAACCAAGATATTCCCTGAAAACCAAACTAAAAATGTAAATGTTGTAGAAGATGTGCAACCCTTGTCAAACGAAGATTGCGAGGAGGCAAACTATGTCCATAATTCTCAAGGTGGTTATCGCCAACAAAATCAATGGAGGCCTGACCCGCAAGGGCAAGGCCATCAACAGTGGCGCAATGATCAAGGTGGATCAAGTCAAGGTAATTGGAGCAACAACAACAACAACTATGCAAACCGGAGTTCAAACCCTTATGTTCCACAAAAGGGGCAATACTCTAACTCATCGTATTATAAGGAAGGTTCTTCAAGTGAGTCCAAGTTGGAGAGCATACTTGAAAGAATATTGCAAAATCAAGAAAGAGGCGACACTATAATGAAAAACATGGCCGAACTTGTGGGGTCACACACCGTATCCATACAAAAGCTAGAAATACAAATGAGAGATTTGTCAAGAGAGCATAATACAAAGCCGAAGGGCAGACTCCCAAGTGACACAATTGCAAACCCTAAAGGAAATGGGAGTGGTCCAACTTCTCATTGCATGGCAATCACCACGCGAAGCAGAAAGGTACTTCAAGGAGAAAATGAACAAATTGTTGGAGTAGATGATCTTGAGCAAGAGGTTGAAGCACAAGTTGAAGTGCGTATTGTTATTGAAGTTGAAAAGATCCCAAAAGAAGTAAAAGTCCAAGAAGAAAATCATAAAAGGGTAAAGGAAAAGGCGAAAGAGACACCAAAAGCTCTAGTAGAAATTCCTAGACCTTCCCCTCCGTTCCCTCAAAGACTTGCTAGGAGGGTTGATGATAGCAAATTCGAGAAATTTTATGACATTCTCAAGCAATTATCGGTGAACATACCATTTGTGGAAGCCTTTCAAGAGATGAGGGGTTTTGCTAAATACTTAAAGGACTTGATAACCAAGAAAAGAACCACCAAGAATGAAGTGGTGAATGTGACTCACCAGTTTAGCTCCATTATTGCAACAACCACCGTTGAAAAGAAAGAAGACCCGGGAGCATTCTCCATTCCATGCACTATTGGCTTGCGAGATTTTGCAAGGGCTCTTTGTGACAATGGGGCTAGCATTAACTTGATGCCATTTACCATTTACAAGCAAGCGGGGTTAAGCATGCAGAGACCTACAAGCATGAGGTTGCAAATGGCCGATCGTTCAATCAAAAGACCAGTGGGAATTATTGATGATGTCCTAGTGAAAGTGGGAAAGTTCCTCCTTCCGACCGATTTTGTGATCCTTGACTGTGCCGTTGACAAAGAAATCCCTATCATCTTGGGGCGGTCATTCCTTACTACCGGAAGAGCACTTATGGATTTGGAACGAAATGAAATCAAGTTTCGAGTTAATGATGAAGAGGTCACTTTCCAAGCAAATAAGGGTATGAAGTTGCCACATGCATATGAAGGCATCTCAGTCATTGATTTTGTTGATGAGGTAGAGGACGCAAGTGAAATAAAGATGGAAGAAGAATGCCTAGGTGAGTCTTTGGCGACGATATTGGTAAATTTCGATGGTGAAAACATGGAGGGGTACATGGAATCGATGAGTGCATTATAAGGATGTGGGTCTTACACTTACGCACCAAAGAAGCTTTCTCTTGACTTAGAGAATAGAGCCACTCCCCCAGCAAAGCCTTCAATTATTGAGCCGCCACAACTTGAACTCAAGCCACTTCCACCACACTTAAGGTATAAATTTCTTGGCTCTAATAATACTTTACCGGTAATCGTTTCTTCCTTGTTAAATGATGTGCAGGTAGATCATTTATTAAATGTCGTAAGGGAACATTAACAAGCCATTGGGTGGACAATAGCGGACATCCGAGGAATTCCCGTCGGAATCTGTGAGCACAAAATACAATTGGAGCAAAGAAGCAAACCTAGTGTGGAACACCAAAGAAGATTTAACCCGTCCATGCAGGAGGTGGTGAAGAAGGAAATCATCACGTGGTTAGACGTCGAGGTAGTCTACCCCATTGCCGATAGTTCTTGGGTGAGCCCGGTGCAATGTGTGCCAAAGAAAGGAGGCATGACCGTTATCCAAAATGAGAA
Organism: Nicotiana tabacum; assembly: GCF_000715075.1. NCBI lineage: Eukaryota > Viridiplantae > Streptophyta > Magnoliopsida > Solanales > Solanaceae > Nicotiana > Nicotiana tabacum. Next base: position 98,473,816 of record NC_134083.1, on the reverse strand, counting down.
AAATGAGCTCATCCCAACAAGGACTGTGACCGGATGGAGAGTTTGCATGGATTACCGAAATCTCAACAGTGCCACTTGCAAAGACCATTTCCCTATGCCTTTTATTGATCAAATGCTTGATCGGCTAGTGGGAAGGTCATTTTATTGCTTTTTGGATGGATACTTCGGCTATAACCAAATCAGCATTGCATTGGAAGATTAGGAGAAGACAACATTCACATGCCCATATGGGACTTTTGCTTTTAGCCGGATGCCATTTGGGCTATGCAACGCTCTGGCTACCTTCCAACGGTGCATGATGTCAATTTTCTCGGACATGGTGGAAGATTTCCTAGAAGTGTTTATGGATGACTTCTCTATAGTGGGTGATTCCTTTGAGCATTGTCTTGACAACCTTATACAAGTACTCAAAAGATGTGAAGAAACAAACCTTGTACTAAATTGGGAAAAGTGCCACTTCATGGTGGATGAGGGCATTGTTTTGGGCCACAAAATTTCCAAACAAGGCATAGAGGTTGACCGAGCAAAGATTGAAATCATTTCTAAGCTTCCTCCACCCATTTTAGTAAAGGGTGTCCAAAGTTTTTTGGGGCACGCCGGCTTCTATAGGCGTTTTATCAAGGACTTCTCAAAAATTGCAAACCCCATATGCAAGCTCCTTGAAAAAGATGCTACGTTCGTATTTGATGAAAAGTGTCTCAAAGCATTTGAGGAGTTGAAAGAAAAGATCACCACAGAACCTATTATTGTCACACCTGATTGGTCTCTTCCATTTGAACTCATGTATGACGCCAGTGGTGTAGCCATTGGGGCGGTGCTTGGTCAACGGCATAACAAAATCCTTCATCTTGCCTACTATGCAAGCAAGACTCTCAATGGTGCTCAAATGAATTATACTATGACCGAGCAAGAATTTCTTTCCATTGTCTATGCTTTTGAAAAATTTTGGGCCTATTTGTTAGGATCCAAGGTGATAGTCTACACTGATCATGCTGCTCTTCGCTATCTTATGGCGAAGAAGGATGCCAAGCCAAGATTGATTTAATGGGTCCTTTTGTTGCAAGAGTTTGAATTTGAAGTCAAGGATTGAAGAGGGACAGAAAACCAAGTTGCGGATCACTTATCTAGGCTTGAAGAAGCAGGGAGGCCAAAAGAGAACTTTGACATCAATGATGCTTTTCCAGATGAGAACATATTGGCATTGTCTGACACATTTGCTCCTTGGCATGCCGATATTGCTAACTATCTGGTTAGTAACATTGTCCCCGATGGATTAGAAACATATCAAAAGAAAAAGTTCTTGTGGGAGTGTAGGCAATACTATTGGGACGAGCCCTTCTTGTTTCGTATTTGTGCCAACAACATCATTCGGCGATGTGTTCCGGAAGATGAAATAATGCCAATTCTCAAAGCATGCCATGACTCCCCGGTTGTGGGTCATCATAGAGGAAATCGGATGACCGCGAAAGTGAGTGAATGTGTCTATTATTGGCCATCTATCTACCATGACGCGAATCAAATGGTCAAGGCTTGTGAGCAATGTCAAAGGCAAGGATCAATCTCTAAAAGGCATGAGATGCCTATGAAGTTTGTAATGGAGGTCGAGATCTTTGATGTGTGGGGGATTGATTTCATGGGTCCCTTTGTGAGTTCTTATGGCATGAAATATATCTTGGTGGGAGTGGACTATGTCTCCAAGTGGGTTGAGGCAATCACATTGCCCAACAATGAGGCAAGGAGTGTGACCGCATTCTTAAGGAAGAACATTTTCACGCGGTTTGGTACTCCCCGGGCCATCCTTAGTGATAGTGGTTCTCATTTCTGCAACAAGGCTTTCACCGGGCTGCTCGAAAAGTATGGCGTAAAGCGTAAGGTGGACACACCTTATCATCCTCAGTCGAGTGGTCAAGTTGAAGTTTCCAACAAGGAGATCAAAAATATCCTAGCAAAAACTGTCAATGCAAACAGGATCGACTGGTCAAGGAACCTAGATGATGCGTTGTGGGAATATCGCACCGCATTTAAGACTCCCATTGGCACCTCACCGTACCGGTTAGTCTTTGGTAAGGCGTGTCATTTGCCCGTGGAGCTTGAACACAAAGTCATGTGGGCTCTGAAAAGGTTGAATCTTGGCTGGGCTGAAGCTGCTAATCTGAGAATGACATAACTCAACGAAATGGAAGAATTTCGTCTCCATGCCTATGAGAGTGCAGCCATGTATAAGGAACGAATGAAGTTTGTTCATGACAAGAAGATCTTGAAGCGGGAATTCAAATCTGGTGACTTGTTCTTGCTCTTCAACTCAAGACTCAAGTTATTTTCGGGCAAACTCAAATCCAAATGGTCTGGCCCATTCAAAATTGTGAATGTGTCCCCTTACGGTGCTATTGAATTAGAGTCGGAGGACGGACTTCGCACTTTCAAAGTAAATGACCAACGGGTTAAGCATTACCTGGGCACAACAGGAGAGAAGAACTTGGTAGACAAAATTGCTCTCAAGGATAGTCCAACCCCCACCACTGAGTAGCCCAAAAGGGAACAACATCGTCGTGCCGCGACGTTAAATCAAACGCTTCTTGGGAGGCAACCCATGTGTGGTAAAATTATTTTTTTTAGTTGTCAATGATTGAACAGGTTGACGTGTGTATTAGAGTGTAGGTAGCCCAATTTACCATGAAACAGAGTGCAAGGACTAAAGCAAAATGGTGGATCAGGGGTTTTCGGCAACTATGCGGTCGCATAATGACTTTGCGAACCGCATAGTTGTCGCAAACACGGTCAGAGAATTTAGGGAACTTGGGTCTAAAAACTGCAGTAAGAGTTCAAGTTCTACAGTCTGTATAGCAGTTATGCGACCGTAGAATGCATCGCAGAATGGAGGTAAAATAACACAGCTCTAAAATCATCGCATAACACATATGCGACCGCATAATGTGTTATGCGACCACTTGCCCACCGAAAAACATCCAGGTATAAATCCCTAACCCTTCGCATACTGTCAACCCCACTCGCACACGAACACTTAACAACTCTCACAAAATCAAAAACACAAAAAAACAAAAGAAACGCCAAAAATATTTTAATGAAGCACACATATCACATATCAAGGATTGGAATTAAGGAATTTACCTCGCTCATAACTCAGATTTCACCTTCGTCTTGCTCCGATATTTGGTATGTGACTCTTTCACTTTTTTTTATCTTCTTTTTCTTGTGTATTTATTGCATAGTGTCCATCATTTGAACTCCATATCTCATTTTTTTTTCTCAAACATGTGTGGTAGGTACCTGTGTGGGCGATTGGTGGTTAAATTTTTGCCTGCGAGTGTAGGGAATTGTGTATGTGGGAGGGTTGACCATTGTTGACCTAAGAGGATGATCTTTGCGGCCCACATAATTGGGTTGCGATCCGCAAAGTCATCGCAAACAAGACCCTAGAAGGCCTAGTGATTTGAACTTATGCGACCGCTTATGCGGTCGCAAAGGTGTTTTGCGGACCGCATAGCTACCGCAAATACAATCAGTTAAACTACCTTTCGTGTGTGAAATTCTGCAATCCCTTTGCGGTCGCAAAACTAGTTTTGCGGTGGTTTTTGCGATCATATATTCCCTTAAGTTTAGGGTGTGAAATTCTGCGATAAGTTTGCGGTCTGCATAGTGGGTATGAGACCGCATAACCCATCGCATAAATTATTTATCTATGTTATTTTTACTCCACATACTTTTTATGCTATGCCCACCACTCACACACTGTTTTATTGCAGGAATGGCACCAAGGAAATCTATTGCAATACGATCACCACCTGCTCGTGGAAAGAAAAGAGCTACTCCGAACCAACAAGCACAACAGTCTAAACGTCAACGGCCGGAAACCAGCCGCAACACTTCTGAGCACTCCTCCCAGTCTGAAGAGAAGGGGGCATAGACGGGCATCCTGCCATCAGTTGACTTACAAGCTGAAGCAAGGCAGAAGAGCAGGGAAGATTCGAGGTTTAGGGTCCTAGGCTCATGGAACCTATACAAAGAGGGGATAAAAAAAAGAAACATTCTCGAGGAGAAGCAGTTAAGCCTGAATGGTCTGAAAGAGAACTACCCTCACATAATTGAAAACATTTAGAAGAGGAAATGGGGAATCTTCACGGATGCCCTAGATGATTATAATGAAACACTTGTGAGGGAGTTCTATGCTTCTTATGCTGCCTCAAGAAATGCTGAGCAAAGGCAGAATAAGATATTTTTGGACTTCATTCTAGTTCGAGGGGTTCAGGTTCTCTATGATGTAGGCATAATCAATGATCTATTCTTTGAAGACTAGTCATCAGGCACAGCTGAATATGATGCAAAAGTAACCAACAAAGATAACGAGCGTGCTTGGATAGCATCTGTCATAGCAAAAGGAACCCCCCTCCTGAATTGACCCGCGCCACAAGATTTACAAACGGGATTTCACCCAGGAGGCCCGATATTGGCTCAGCTTTGTTTGCTCCCGTCTGATGCAGACTAGGAATGAGACAGACATCAACATTGAAAAGGCCCTCATAATTGCATGCATCATGTCGGACATCAAGATTGATGTGGGACACATTATCTTCAAGGAGCTGGGAATCAGGGCAAACCAAAAGCAAACCTCTCTTCCTTTCCCATGTTTGATCACGGCTTTTTGCAAAGCTGTAAGCGTTCCACCTGTCCCGAAGCATGATCGTATGGAAAAGGCTCTCTAGTGCATTGACATCACTCGGCTAAGTGATGTAGTAGACAAGGAGACGAACACCCAGCTTGAGACCTCATTCCCTCATGCATCAGACTCACCAGCACATGCACCTACTCTCCCATTAATGCCTGACACTCTTGTTGCTCCTACTGCTCCCGCTGATTCCTCAGCCACTCCTCAGCCTCAGCCAAGCAGTGCACAACTACCTTTTTCCTTACCAGCTATCACAAAGCTGGGTCTACTAGCCCAGCATGCCAGCGCCAAGGAAGACCGGCTGACAAAGGAACTACCAAAACTCATCAAGAAAGCATCGGGTCCCATCCAAGCATTAATGAGTGTGCTTCAACAACAGCATAAATCACATGAAGATCACCTTACGCACTTTGAAGTGCGACTTGAAAAGGTCGAGCGAGGCGAGGTTGGAGATATGCCATAGCTTAGGAAAGATGTTACTAAGCTGAAAACAGAGCTGCACAAGCTGAAGAACTTAGAATTCGATTTGACTTCTCTCCTTCCGGAAGGCGGTGAGCAGGGTACAAGCACCTCCATTCCGGGCCTAAATTTGGACTTTTCCAACCTCATGACAGACCCGGAGGCATAGGGTGCAGAGACTTCAAAGACTCCACATGCCATTGTCCACATTGACACTCCTTTAGATGAGGATTCTGGAGAGTCGGAAGGATAATCTGTTGACGGAGCGACTGAAGATGAGGAAACCGATGAGGAAGCATTGGCAGAGGAAACTGAGGGTCAGCGAGACTATAAAGGTAAGCAAGTGGCTGCTTCTACAGAGGATGCTTCTACAAAGGCTCAGGTTGCAGAGGAAGCATGCGTGCAAAAAGCAATTGCACATTCACTTGCTGACATGGTCGCCATGGCACATCCAGCTACCCCACATGCATCACTAGGAGAGTCCAGCAGCTCCCAAACTCCTGCTTCATCCATACAGCAGGTGGAGCTTCCTGCTCCAGCCTTAGAGACCTCTACCACATATTCTGAGGTTCCGCTTGCTAGTGCTACAGAGTCTGGAGTTGATCCCACAGTTGCCCAGCATGCTCCAGACCCTCCGAGCGCCTAGTGCGCCCCAGGAAGCCCCTAAACTTTGCTTTTCAATTTTTCTGCATTGCGGATAATGCATGCTCTTAAAGTTGGGGGTGGGGTAGATATTTTGTGTAAATAGTTGTATGAAATCCCTTTTCATAAATCCCTCTTCTTTAAATCCTTTTTCTTTAATAGTATAGACTGGTAGCTAGTAATAAAAATTCCCATTGGTTTTTCTTCGCCAGGTTCTTTTCCAAGGGTGTAATAGTAGAACCATGGAAGTAGCATGGAACGTTTTGACTTGTTTGGTGTGATTGTCTAGTTTCAAGCATGTAAGGAAATTTTTTGGTGAATAAATTGTACCTTTCCTTATTTGACTTTGTATGGTTAGTCATTCTGGTGAACTTGAGGCTCGCTCTTTGACTTTAGGTTTACTCAGAATCTTACATATCATGTGATAAAAGCTGTGAGTTGCCTTGCATTCACTTGAAGGTTGAAACTATGTTGAGTCGAACAGTTCATGCATCGTGAGTGAGTGAGGATTTGTGTAAATAATGCGCATACTTAACTTGTGATGTCTAGAACTTGCCCGGTTGGTTTCTTTGTGCAAATCTCAGGCTAATGGTTGGGTGCTGAGATGATCTTAGGCTATCTTTGTGACAGCTAGCTAATTTTGACCAAAATTTGACCTCCCCGGTACATAAATTACCCTAGTTACCCCCGTTGAGCCTTTAACCGTTTCTTTGGCTACCACATTACAAACATTTACCCCATTGTGAAATAATTCCTTCTTTTGAACCTAACCCTCCTTGAACGGGTAAGAATGAGGTTAAAAGCCTAAGTTGGGGGTGTCGGTACAAAGTGGAGATTGGAAAGGTTGACACTATATGTAGAAGAAACACTTATGGTTCCTCAAAGTGTATATATATATATATATATATATGAAGAAACTCAAGCTCCGAAAAGAAATGCATTTATATATTAAAAGAAAAAAGAAAAAAAAAGAGAAAAGTGGATTCTTGTAGAAATTGAATAAACACTTTGAGGTGATTCGTTGTCGGTAACTCGAGGTCGATCAATGCTATGTAGTAAAGAAGCAAAGTATATGTAGAGTTAAAGGAGGATATAGCCACTACGTTCCCATATATTCATCCAACCCGTCCCGAAACCTACATTACAACCTGTGAAAAGTCCTAGGTGATCTTCAGACAATCATTCCTGAGATAGGAACAAGTTAAAATAAGGGCAAGCATATGGACATACTTGTCACATGTAGCTTTCGTTCCGAGTGAAAGAGTGTTTGATTGCATCCCCTGTAAATATGTGTGAGTTGGGGATTTTCTTTGTTATGAGCGCGCATGAACTGCAACATTTAACAGAAGTTAGGTTCTTGAAGTAGAATACGAGTGCACTTAGTTGTGAGTAACATTTTGTCAGTTTGGTTGAGGCTCAAAGTTTACAAGTTGATTGGTCGCATTGTTAAGTGATATTTGTATTCCATGAAGGGTCAATAAATGAAGTTACATGCTTGTTAACTGACAGTCAATACCATCTTCGGTCATAACTGTTCGTGAATTGTCGGTAAGAGTTTAGAATAGGATAATTTTTGTTCTAGTTGCTTGAGGACAAGCAAGAGTTTAAGTTGGGGGTGTTGATGTGCCGTAGAATTTCGGCACATTTGATACCAATTACATAGACTTTAGCTCATCTTTCAATGCATTTTTAGTTAATTCTTATAAAGTTTTGGTGTTTTGCAGTGCATGAGGCTTAAGGACCCAAAAACATGGAAAAGAAGTCAAAAGGCCACAAAAGGGCAGAAATGATGCAAGTATGCGATCTCATAATGCATATGCGGATCGCATAACCATCGCATACTAAAGCAGATTGTTGTTAACTGAAGAGAAAAAAATGTGACCCATTATGCGGTCGCATAACGATTATGCGGACCATATAGTGATCGCATAACTGAAATCAAGAAAGCTGAGAAGCACTTATACGGAGGAATATGCGGTCGCATAATGTATATGTGGACCGCATAATTGAAATGCGGTCAAGAGCTGGGTTTGGAGACATGAGATTATGCGATGATTTCGAATAATAAGCGGACCGCATACATGATCTGCGACCAATATGCGGTCGCATAAATGCTCTGCAGGGTTATTTTTGTCCAATTTTGGCTCTGACTTTTATCCCACTATAAATAGATTTATTAGGGTCTTTGTGGGGAAGCTAAGTCAGAAAAAGAGACTACTTTTGGAGCATTGAATGCACCATTGCTTTGGAGACTTTTGAAGAAAGAATCTTGTACCTTTGTAACCATTATGACTCTATTTATTGCTTTGTTCTTAGATTTTAGTATGTGTAGCTAGTTTTAATTACTAAGGTTGTGGACCCTAGATGGGTGTAATGTTAATGGGTGTTTACCATTGAATATATATATATATAATGGTTGGTTGATATTTATTCAGTTCGTATGCTTCATGTGATGTTAGTGGTTGTAAACATTAACTAATTCCATTTCACTCTATCTTCACTTGGAAAAGTGTGCTAGGGTTTGGTAGAGTTGAATATCAAAAACTCAAGGCTTTAACCCTTGTTTAATGGAATCGCCTAGGAATGAGTGGGTTCTATTTGGCATAAATTGGTTATTTTCAATCGCAACTCTTTTACATTTGGGAAAATCTTAAAGAGTAGATATTACCCAACTATTGGGAAATATTGGGTAGTCACTTAGAAACTATTTGCATATCAAAGAACCTTCCATTAGAAATATATCATATTAATACCGATAGCATTACATTCCATCAACGGGGACACAACCTTGGTTTTCTTAATTAAATTAATTACTTGTCTTCATTTCACTCAATTACAACATTCTTTTTTTTAGCTAACGGAACAGAATTACAAATTAAGTCAAGTTTCACACTACTCAAGTAACCTTTTCACACCTATTCCCTGTGGAATTTGACCCCAACCTAGTTGGGTTATTATATTTGACATCGACCGATTTACACTATTTATTAAGGTGTAATTTGAGCGTATCAGTGTGCCCGTGTCCATTATCTTTGATCGAGGCACTCAGTTCATATCATATTTTTGGAGGGCAATGCAGTAAGAGTTGGGCATTCAGGTAGAGTTAAGTACAACATTTTATCCCCAGACGGACGGACAGTGTGAGCGCACTATTCAGATCTTGTAGGACATGTTACGTGCATGTGTTATTGATTTCAGCGGTTCATTGGATTAGTTTCTGTCGTTAGCAAATTTTTCCTAAAACAACAGTTATCAGTCGAGTATCCAGATGGATCCTTATGAGGTCTAGTATGGAAGGCGATGTCGTTCTCCAGTTAGTTGGTTTGAGCCAGGAGAGGCTAGGTTATCGGGCACTAATTTGGTCTATGATGCTTTAGAGAAGGTCAAGTTAATCTAGGAGTAGCTTCGTACAGTACAGTCTAGGCAGAAGAGTTATGTTGATAGGAAGGTTGGTGATGATGCATATATGGTGGGTGAGAAGGTTCTGCTCAGAGTTTCGCCCATGAAGGGTGTGATAAGGTTCGGGAGGAAGGGCAAGTTGAGCCCTCGGTATACTAGCCCTTTTGAGGTGCTTGAGAGAGTTGGAGAGGTGGCCTACAGACTTGCTTTGACACCTAGTCTATCGGGAATTCACCCAGCATTTCATGTATCTATTCTCCGAAAGTATTATGGTGATCTGTCACATATTTTGGACTTCAGCACGGTACAGTTAGATGGAGATCTGACTTATGATGTGGAGCCGGTGGCCATTTTGGATCGGCAGGTTTGAAAGTTGAGGTCAAAGAGTATTACATCTGTGAAGGTTCATTGGAGAGGTCAGTCGGTAGAGGAGTCTACTTGGGAGACCGAGCAGGAGATGCGGAACATATATCCCCACCTTTTTGAGACTCTAGGTATGATTCTAGACCCATTCGAGGACGAACGTTTGCTTAAGAGAGGGAGAATGTATCGACCTGGCCTGTTGTTTTGATTAATTTTGCCTCATTCCCCTATTTGATACTTTAATTATGTGTATTTGAGGTTTCGTGACTTGTCGGGGTGGTTGGTTTGGTTTTGGGAAAGTTTCAAAGTGAATTGGGTTTGTTTAAGTTGAAAGAGTTGACCAAAGTTTGACTTTTGTGTAGACGACTCTGGAGTGGTATTTTGATGATTCTAATAGCTTTGTATGATGATTTTGGACTTAGACATGTGTTCGGATTTGGATTTGGAGGTCCGTAGGTTGGTTTGGTCATTTTTGGCGAAAGTTGGTAAGTTGGAGGTTTGGAAGGTTGAGGTTTGACCGAGAGTTGACTTTGTTGATATCAGGTTCGGATTCTAGTTCCGAAAGTTGGTATAGGATCGTTGTGTCATTTGGGACTTGTGCTCAAAATTTGAGGTCATTCCGGATTGGTTTGATGTGATTCGGCATGAATTTCGAAAGTTGAAAGTTCATTAGTTTTATTAAGCTTGAATTGGGGTGCGATTCATGATTTTGGTGTTGTTTTATGTGATTTCAGGCTTCGAATAGGTTCGTATTGTGTGTTAGGACTTGTTGGTATATTTGGATGGGGTCCCGGGAGCTCGGGTGTGTTTCGGATTGGTTTCGGCTAGTTTGGATTTGTGTTGCATGGATCAAGGACTGCTGAAGCTGGTGCATTCGCACCTACGGAGGACATGTCGCAGGTGCGGGCAAGGAGTCACAGAAATGGCCAAAGCTGGATTTGGGGAAGAGCGCAGGTGCGAGGGAGTTGCAACATATGTGAGCACGCAAATGCGGACGAGTGGGCGCAGAAGCAGACTTGGATGGAGACATGGGAGTTCGCAGATGCGGAAGGGGGTTCGCAGAAGCGGTCCCACACGTGCGGAGGAGGGACCGCATATGTGGCTGGTCGGTTGAAGGAGGGATCTCGCAGATGCGAGCTTGAGATTGCAAATGCGAAACCGCAGATGCGGTTAAGTGACCGCAGATACGAATTCACTGGCAAACTCCATATATTCGAAGGGTTTGGTTGTTTTCTCATTTAGGGAGTTTTGGAGCTCGTCTATGGGAGATTTTTGGGAGACGTTTTGCTGCAATTGAAGAGGTACGTGAATTTTATTCAATTTGGATGATAGATATTGATTACCCATTGATTATTACACCTAGTTTATGTGAATTTAAGGTGAAATTTGGGGATATTAATCTATGTTATTGGAGTGTGAGATTTGATGATTTGAGGGTCGATATGTCGTTGGAATTTGATTAAAGTGGTATGTTTGGACTCGTATTTAAATGGGTGTTCAGAATTTGTGAATTTTGTCGGATTCCGGGGGTGCGGGCTCGGGGTTGACTTTGCATATTTGATTCAAGACCTTAGCTTTATCATTCAAAATTATTTATGGTGGCTTCTATTTATGATATTAAGTTGTTTTGGTTAGATTCGAGTCGCTCGAAGGTCAACTCACAGTAGAAGGGCTTTTTGGAGTATTAATCTCTGCGTTTGGGGTAAGTAGCATATCTAAACTTGGATTTGAGGGTAATTAACCATGGGTACTATGTTAGATGAGATGTATTGGGCTGGCACACGTGCTAGGTGACGGGCGTGTGTGCGTGCACAAGAGTATTTATTATTTGAAGTGGCTTTTAGACTATTATAGGATTTATTTTGCTATCATGCCTCGTTATATCCGTGTTTTCTAAACTTGTATGATTTTTTGAGTTCTGATTCATGTTAGAAATCATGTCTAGGCTATGTGCTACTTATTTGAGACATGATAGGGCTATTCTTGCCACTTTTGAGGTATTTGCCTTAATTGTACACATACTCCCAGTCATGATGCTATATTCGTGTATGATATCTCTATCTCGGTACTTTCTTATTCGATTCCTCACATGTTATTGATGCATCATATGTGTAACATTGTTGAATTGAGTACTGTGAGATGTAGTTAACTGAAACTTGAGCTGTTGATGACTAAGCTTGGGTCATAGAGCTGATTTGGTATTGATTTTGAGGTGATGCATACGCCATGCTTATATTGGGCAAGTATTACTGATTTGGGGTGACGCGTGCACCAGGCCCAACTATTGGGCTATGTGTTTTGATTAGCGCTTAGGCCAGGATTCGCCCCTCGGGAGTCTGACATGCCAGTAGTGAACGCTGGCACAGTGTTATATATATACATACTTTGGTGAGGGGCATTTATGCCAGGCACCCGTACAATACTAAGTGTTGTTGTGTGTGATGGTGAGGGTCTTGTCCAGGCACCGTGAGCGTGCTAAGTGTGGATATTCTTGATGGTTTTACTGTGATGATATTATGTTGACATGTAGACATAGAGATGTACTTTCCTCATGCTAGATGATAAATAAAATATTTTATTCGTGTTGGGCTTTAACTGTTATACTTGGAAAGCATGTCTAAATTCATGTAATGTGAACGAGCTGAACATGATATCATTGAGTTATTTACTTATATTATTTCCCTTATTTCTTGAGTCGTTACTGGTTATTGATATTGGTCACTAAGTGTTTCTTCTGAGCATGTCACTGTTTTCAGTCCAAGGTTAGGTTTGTTACTTATTGAGTACATGAGGTCGGTTGTACTCATACTACACTCTGCACTTCGTGTGGAGATTCAGGTACTTCCGTATGCGAGAGTTGTGCGGGTACCTGCTTTGGGAGACTACGAGGTAGCTGCTATGTCGTCCGCAGACCATGAAGTTCTCTTTCATTTATGAATGTTGTTACTGTTCTATTGTTCTAACAGTTGCACTGAGGATTTTGCCTTGTATTTTGATATTCAGTAGAACTCATGTACTCGTTGACACCAGATCTTTGGGATGGTTGTAGAAGTATTAATGTTGTTTCGCAATTATTTCCTGATATCTCCGCTATTGAGTTTATTAAATTCTGTTTTACTGAATTTACTTTTATTGTGGAACTGTTGGCTTGCCTAGCAAGTAGTTTTAGATGTCATCGCGGCTCTGATGGGAGTTGGGTCATGACCGTATTTCTTTAATACATTTGTATTGTCATATTATTTGTCAATACGATATACCTAATAATAAAAAATTTATTAAATTAAAGGGACTTATATAGTCATCGAATAACTTTTTTATGTATTTTTCTTAATTATAATATTCAATGTTTAGTATTATTACATTATTAATAGAAATGTTTATTAGCATATTACTTTGTTTAATATTGTTTTCTACTACTCTTTCTTAATATAATAGAATCTCCAAATTTGTTGGAGGTTTATCCTAAAATTTGACACTTGTTACATATTTGTTGTTATACTTGGCATCATCATATTGATTTGGTTCTCTTATTCTATATAGATAGATATTATCCAATGTTTAGTATTATTATATTGTTAATAAAAAATTTTATTAGCATATTAATTTTTTTGTCTCCTACTCTTTTTTTTTAATGTAATAGAATCTCCAAATTTATTGTCCTAAATTTTGACACTGCTTACTTTTGATTTGGTTGTGCTATTCTAAATTGATACATTTTCGGCCGACAATAAATCAGCACAATTTGTGGACTGGGCTTACTAGTGGGCCCAAAGGCTTCAAAACAGAAAGAGCAAAATTTACCCGACACGTATGATAGCATCAAATCACAGGAAGACTAAAAAATAAACCTCAAATATTCACAATCTTGAAATAGCAGAGTGCCTACAAACGTTCACACATTCTCTCGAGTGATCTTCAAATATGGATTCATCAAACCTTACATCACTTCCAGAAGAAGGCTCAGAAGAAACCCATAATCTCCCTTCTGCCTTTTCTTCTATCCCTGCTCGCCTTCCCATTCAGTAAGCTCATCATCGTTGTCCATTTTTCCAAAAAAAAAAAAATGAACTTTTTGGTGTTTGTTTTTTTTTCCTATGTTTGTGTAGTATGAAATTTTGGAATAAAATTATTTGAAATGTGTGATTGGCATTTTAGAGGTACTGATAATGCTCTGTACATTTATGGAGTTTTTATTATTAGTCTTTCTTTAGTACAGAAGCTCTTATGATGATCTCTTTTTGCTACCTTTGGTTCTGTAAATGTGGATTAGTTTTTACTGGGTAGAAATACTTATCAAGGGATAATGCATATTTGGAAATAAGGGATCTTGGTAAACCAATGAGATCATTTTAATTGTTGGAACATCTGGTCAATTGTTATTGATGTACCCCAGTGTTGTGAAGAGCGTGAAGCGAGAAAAAGCGACAATCCCCATTTCGCTTAAAGCGAGAAGCGAGAAGCGCTTTTTTGAAGTGAAGCGGAATTTTAAAAAAAAAATTAAAATAAATACTGCATAGACAACATATGTAATTGTAAGCAAATGTTCAATACTTCAATGTGAAAACTAAATAGTAGCATCAATTAAAGCACAAAATGAGCATCCTATTCTTCTACAAGATTGTCAAATTATTGTATTCCATTATCATTATTATATTGCTCGTCAACTTCTTCGCCATTAAAAGAACAACTACATAGCACATAAGAAAGACAATAAGAACTAACAATAAAGGATATAAAAATTAGAGGTAAAATAAAAAAAACTGGACAGTAAACTGGGCAATTTTTTATGTCACTGTTTAAAAATTGTCATCGATTCTGAGAAAGAACCGAAGGTAAAAAAAAAAATTCGCCAGCATTTCGCTGCTTTTTGGACGTTTAAACAGTGAAAGAAAAAGAAAAAGAAGAAGAAGAAGAAGAAGAAGGAGAAGGAGGAGAAAAATCAGAACATACCTGTTGTTTGAACTTGAAGTTGATGCTTTCAGTCGATGAAGAAGAAGAAGTCGACTAGTGTCTTTAAAACCCTAGTCTCATTGCATTTGTTCGTTTAATGAAAGACCAGACCTCGTTTTTAATAAAATAGGGCTGGGTCTGTTTTAAAACACAGAAGCGGTCGCTTCTTCGCATCGCATCGCATCGCTTTCCCGCTTCTCGCTTTTTAGTGGGAAGCGGTCGCTTTTCTACACCTAAGTCGCTTCAGCAGGGTGAAGCGTGCAGCTTCTCGCTTCGCTTCGCTTCTCGCTTAAAGCGAGGAAGCGGGCACTTTTTTAAACACTGATGTACCCATTTAGTTTTCTTGAGGTACCTAGTTGGGATTGCTATAACTGGACAAGCAACTGAATAATGCCATACACTAATGACACAGGAAGTGACCTGTTCTTGTTATGCAAAGAAATATCATATGCATTTCCTTGACCTCTTTCCAACTGTTTAATGACTTTATTTTTTGGTGGACAAGTCATCATTGGTTTAACGCCTATTTGTTAGGGAGACTTTAGTTTTAGTGGGGATATTAGGATAAACATGTCAAATAGGTTTGAGGTGTGAGAGAATTAGATTGTCAGTCCTAAATATCATTGTTAAATAGATGTAGATCTTTTGGTACTGTCTACCATAACTATCTGAAGAATTTCTTCTGTTGGATGGAAAGCTGATGTAAAAATTCGTCAAATTCCAAATAAATTCGATAGAGAATCCTGTCAGATGGAATGACTGAGACGAGAAGTGCTAATTTGAGGACCTTAAGCTGAAATAAGTACTTGGTGTTTCATTTTGCACCTTGTAGAAGGAGTTTCAACTTTTACTCCCTTTGACCCATAATTTGAGTTCTTCTAAATGTAGAAAATATGATCTGATGTTGTTTGACAATTGAAAATCCTATAAAAGCTTACAGTGGCTCCACACATATTTAGTTATTTATATCTAAGGCAATATTGGGAAGTAGAAAAATTGCTGGAGATGTAGATATCATGTATTTGGTGAATGGTGTGAACAATTGCAGTGGGAAGGGGGTGTTAACTGCATTTTGGTTAGAGATTTGGCCTTTAGTATAGGAAATTTGACGCTCCTCCATCCCAATTTATGTGTTGGTGTATGATGGGGCACAAAGTTTAAGAAAGAAAGAAAAACTTTTGAAACTTGTGGTTTAAAACAAGTCAAAGAAATTTTTGTGGTTATAAATCATCTCATAAATGGTAAAATGGGAAGTTTAAAGTTAAATTGTTACTAAACATAGAAATGTATCATTCTTTTTGGGACTGACTAAAAAGAAAAGAATGTCACTTAAATTGGAACAGAGGGAGTAGTATTTTTCACCACAGAAGTGTCCCCTTCATTTTTAAGAGGTGGACGAAACAGGTGGAGCTACAATTTATCCCTTTTATAAGGCGCCCTTCCTTGTTGTTGGAAGGTTGGTGACTGTCTATTTGCATCTTATGTGAGGACGGTAGGGTGGAAATGATGGAGCTCAAATGCCTTTTTGACAGCACAGTGACTCCTATGATAGTAACATATATGCTATAGCAGAGTTGAGGTCTATACTTAACTAATGTGAAGCAACACATTTTTAATGACAATGCTCAGCCAAGTCAGCCCATAATAGACCAATGCCAAAAAGGAGATAGGAAAGGGATTATTAAGAATAGTCATTCCACTCCATTGTTCATAGATAGTGCAAGTTCAATTTGCATTAAGAAAACTACTAATTTTCTGAAGATGCTGAAGGGAAAGCTCAAGGAATGGAATTTGGCAAATTATGGGAACTTGGAAAGGAAGAAGACTGACATATTGGGGAGGATAGCCCAACTGGATTTATTACAAGAGCAAAGAAGCCTAACTGATGATGAACTAGCCCAGAAAGTTAACCTCGAAGTAGAAGTGGAAGAAATTGCAAGACATGAGGAGATAGCTTGGAGACAAAGATCAAGAACTCTAAATTTTTTCATAGAATGGCAAATGCTCACAAAAGGCATAATCACATTGATGAATTACTTATTGATGGTGCAGAGATCACTAGGTTTTGAACCTGAAGAAATTAAAGGAGAAATTATCTCCTTTTATCAGAAGTTGTACTCAGAAACAGAGGCCTGGAGATCACAGTTTACTTTGGAAGACTCCCAAAGTATTTCTGAGGAAGAACAAGAATGGCTACAAAGAAAGTTTGAGGAACAAGAGGTCTTTGAATGCATTAAGATGTGTGAGGCAGAAAAGGCACCTGGACCTGATGGATTTTCCATGGGTTTCTTTCATTCATGTTGGGAGGTGATCAAAGGTGACACTATGCATATACTATCCATAACTTTCATTCACAGGAGTACTTTGAGAAAAGCTTCAATGTTACATATGTGGTTTTGATCCCTAAGAAGAGTGGGGCTAAAGAGCTAAAAGACTTTAGACCTATTAGCTTAATTAGCAGTGTCTATAAGATAATCTCCAAGATCTTGGCTGAAAGATTAAAGAAAGTGGTGGATAAGTTGGTAAGCAGACATCAGATGGCCTTCATCAAAGGGAGTCAAATTATGGATGCAACTTTAATTGTAAATGAGTGTATGGACTCAAAAATGAAGGGACATGAGCCAGGGTTACTATGCAAATTGGACATACAGAAAGCCTTTGACCATGTAAATTGGAATTTTCTCACAAATATCTTAAGGGACATGGGTTTTGGTTCCAAATGGATTAGCTGGATTCACTTCTGTATTAGCAGTCTCAGATTCTCTATACTAGTGAATGGTAGCCCTGAAGGTTTTTTTCCATCTCAAAGGGGACTTAGGCAAGGAGATCCTCTATCTCCTTTCCTGTTCGTTATTGCCATGGAGAGATTAAACAACATGATGGTGAAGGCTGCTAGAAATGGATGGATCAGTGGCTTTCAAATAAACAGCAGATTAACAAACTGTTTAGCCGTCACTCACCTCTTATATGCTGATGACACATTAATTTTTTGTGAAGCTAATAAAGAGATGTCAGGCATATCAGATTAATATTGATCCTATTTGAAGCTATTTCTAGGTTATATATTAATTGGGAGAAGAGCAAGTTATATCCAGTAAATGGAGGTGCAGAAACTCAGGTGTTAACTGGTATCCTTGGATGTGAGGTGGGATCTCTACCCACAAAATATCTGGGATTAGCTCTAGGCTCCAAGTATAAAGCAATGGAGATATGGAATGATGTACTAGACAAATGTGAAAAGAAATTGGCTAGATGGTAAACACAGTATCTATCACTTGGTGGCAGAACCACTTTGATAAATATTGTGTTGGACGCTTTGTCTACATATGTTTTGTCGTTATTTCCACTTCCTGCCAAGGTGGAGAAGAGGCTGGATGTTATCCGGAGAAATTTTTTATGGCATGGAAACACAGAAAAGAAAGGATATAATTTGGTGAGATGGAAAACAGTAACCTCAAGTAAGATAGTAGGTGGCATGGGAATAAGGAACTTAAAAATTCATAACAAGAGTTCAATGTGTAAATGGCTATGAAGGTATGGCAGGGAAGAAAATAACCTGTGGAAAAAGGCGGTAACTCAAAAATATGGGAAAATGGGTCATTGGTTCACCAAACCTATCAACACAGCCTATGGGGAGAGCAATTGGAAGTCCATCAAAGCATTATGGGAAGATTTTACGGCTAATACTGAATTCTGCCATGGGAATGCAGAAAAATAGCATTTTGGTATGATAAATGGATAGGGCATGAACCTTTAAGAGATAGGTTCCCTGAAATATTTAGGTTAGCACTTCTACCTAAGTCAACAATCGGTGAAGTATGGAGCCAACATGGATGGAATCTCACTTTCAGGGGAGCATTAAATGATTGGGAAATGGGAATAGCGACTGCATTCTATCTAACTATGGAGGGATTGAGAAGACCCAATGACAATGAGGATACCATGGTATGGAATGGTATAGGCAGTAAGGTATTCACAGTAAGAGATGCATATACTTATTTCTCCAATAATGGACAACAGAACATCAACTGGCCTTGGAAGCAAATTTGGAAGATCAAGATACCTTACAAGGTTAACTGCTTTACATGGCTAGTAGCAAGGAGGGCTTGTCTAACTTCAGGATATTCTTCAAAGAAGGGGTATGCAATTAACCTCCAGATGCTTCCTCTGCAAAGCTGAATCTGAAAACAATAGCCATCTCTTTCTCCATTGTGCTTTCACTTCCCAATTATGGAATCTATTTTTGGCCCTGGTAAATTTGAAATGGATAATGCCGGGAAACACATGTGATCTACTGAAAGCTTGGAACTATGCTGGTAAAATGGTCAGTCAGAAAAAATGGTGGAGGAGGATTATCCCAACTTGCATTTGGTGGACCATATGGAAGGAAAGAAATAACAGATGTTTTGAAGACAGGAGTAGCTCCATACAAGTAATGAAAATGAATTGTATTTTAAATTTTCACTTTTGGTTTAAAGAGTTTTCTGTAGGAGATGCAGAATTTATTCTACAATTTTTGGAAGCCTTGTAAAGCTCACAAGGATAGTACCCTGTAAATGTTGTTGCCAGCATAATCTTTGTGCTGATGAATAAAATTTGTTACCATTCTAAAAAAACTACTAATTTTCTTTTTTATAACAGAAGAGAAGTGCTAAGTTGTTCTAGTGTTAAGAACTTCTTGATGCTCCACTATCTATATGTCACTGCACCACATTCCCCCAAAAAATTGTTAAACAACTGAACAAGTTAATGAGGTACTTCTTATGCAAAAGCAACTAAAATAATGGTTCAGAATAATAACACCTAAGAGGTTTTTAGGCCTCATTTTTTTTTTTCAAGATGATGTCTAAATCTTAATACACATCTGAATATCAAGATGTGTATTAAGATTAAGACATCTGAATTTGAATACACATCTTAATATTAAGATGTATATTAAGTCCTGAATACTAAATGATCAAGACTGCTTGATTTTTAACAACTGAATATATAAACTTTATCTTTATTTGAAAATTATTAAACATAAAATTCAAATGAAATACTAATTAATGTAATATTCTATCAATAAAATATATAGTTTTTTAAAATATGGTAGTTGCTGGTGGTGATGGCTAACGGTGGTGCTTGTGAATGCCGACTAGAGGCGGTGGTTGGTGGTAGTTTTGGTTGATGGTGGTGGTTCAGGGTAATAGCTAGTGGTGATTGGTAGTGATTGCGATTATGATTGAGGATGATGGTGGTGGGTGGTGATAGTTAATAATGGGGGTGGTGGTGGTGGTTTATAATAATAGGCAGTACCGGCTATGGTTGTTGATGGTGATGGGGTGGTTAGTTGTGGTAGTTGAGGTGGATGCGTGTTGGTTCTGGTTGAGAATGATGGTAGTAGGAGTGGTGGGGATAGTGGGTGGTGGTAGTCGATAGTGGTGGCGGCTATGATTGAGGGGTGCGCGGGTGGTGGTGGTGGTGATTGAGTATGGTGGTGGTAGATGTCATGGTGGTAGTTGATAATGGTATGTGGTGGCAGCAGTTAATAATGAATATAGATGACAACATCTTAATGAAATTAAGTCTCTGTTGTAGATCTTAATCATATAGACCTATTTAGACGCATTAGTTGGTTGTGAAGTAAAAAAAACAGACACACATAATGATTAAGATCTGAATAATTAAGATTCAGACTTTAAAAACAAACGCATTTAATGTCTGAGGTTTGAATGATTATGATCCAGACCTCCATTAAGTGCAAACAAATGAGGCCTTAGTCTTGGAAGTAAAAGATCTGAAATTACATGAAGTCTACCCTTAAAATGGCAAGCAACTAGACTTATGGAAAGAGATCAAAATGTGATAAAATATGGAATCTATGGTTTTTGGAGTACCGGAAGCTGCTCTGGCAGTGGGGTGGGTCTATGGAAGCATCTAAGCAGTCTTTTGAGGAGATTTTCAACAAAAGGTCAACTGCAAGTAGGTGATGGAAGGAAGATAAGAATGTAGCAAAATGGTTGAGTTAATCAGCAGCCTTTGAAGCTCACCTCTCTTACATATGTACCCACTAGTGGTGAATCAGGAGGAAGCGGTTGCAGACTGCAAGGATGATTGACTGGGAGGTTGATAGAGTGGCTGAACTACTTAGTATGATCGGAGAAGTGAAGGAAGTATCGAAGATCCCTGGTAATATAAAATGTAAAGCAAGTAGAGATTGGAAAATTTACAGTGAGTCATGCACTAAAAGTTTAAGTAGAGGGGATAATATAAAATATAGAACGGCCATGGAAGATAAAATGCATAACTAAGGCACCCACTAGAGCAGCATGTTTGAATGGATTGCCCTTCAGGAAGCTTTCATCACACAAATTTCGCTGAAAAGAGATTAGAATCTGTTCAGCAAGTGTCTGATATCAAAGGCTCATTGAAGGCGCGCTCAAGCCCTGAAGCTAAAAAAAGCTCAAGGAGGGCGCTTCGCCTCGCTTAAGCTGCGCTTCAGTGTAGGCAAGGCACTAAGGTGTACGCCTTATAGGCCGCGTTGTCCTATGTTGAATCAAGCATTAATAAACAATAAAAATATAATCAGCAAAGAGATATAATAATTGTTAAGGAAAACACTATGAATGAATTTGTTACTTTTTTCTTGCATTACGAATATATTTTTATTTTTCCTCATTGCACTTTTTTTTAATAAAGCCCACACTTTAATTGCGCTTTGCGCTTAAAGCCCCAAGATATCTAGAGCGCTTTTTAAAGCTTTTCACCTTTGACAACACTCATATGAGGGACCTAGAATCACCAGGGCACTTACTGCTGTACTGCAGGTGTTTAGAAGACGAGATTCTAGCTAATTTTTGCTCTAGATGTTTACAAATTGTTAAATTCCTGGTGTAATGTAATCTGACTATTGGAAACAATGATAATTCTTTTCTGGAACTTTCCTATTCCCTACAATGTTAGTAGCAGACTCAATACTTTTTTCTGTTAATATATATGCACTTCTCAAGTGCAGTTTAGTGAAATTTATATTGTACTAATTAAAATTAAAAATTTCTACTTGATGTCAGCATATTAGTAATCGGGGAGCTCTTTTAGGAGCTTTAGGTTAGACAAAGGTGTCTTTGTTTGCAATTAATCACCAGAATTGTAGAAGTGTAGTTTTTTAATTTTGGTCCACGAAATTTATTGTTTTTTATTAATCACATATTTTTGACTGAAAAATTGTCTTAATTATTGCTGCAGGACATCTTCACAGAAATATGCACCTTTAGATTGGTCAGATTATTTCGATCGAGAAGATGATATTCAGATCCCAGACTCAGATGATGTTGGTTCTAACTTCTGTTGAATTTTCTTAGTATTTGAAAACTCAGTTGTTTCTTGACAAAAATATTTCTATCTGCCTGAGAGTTCATCATAGTATTTCTTTGTTTTTTTTCCTTCTTTTTTTATGCTCTTCTTTTCGTAGTCAAGTAGCAAGATCATTTTTATTTGCTTTGTCATTTCAGGTATTTCATGTTTATATGGCAGGGACTGAAGGGCCTGTTGTTTTTTGCCTGCATGGTGGTGGTTATTGCGGGTAGGTGTACTCTTTTTACTTAGCTTTTCTTATGGTTCTGTTTCAGCAGTTGTATTTACAAAGTGTAGAGCCACATTTCACTTTAGGTTTTGTTCCAGATGAGTTTTAGATCATAACAAAGACATTTAATTTCTGCTTTCTCTTTGGTCTTTACTAACAAAAAGTGACATGGGAACAAACTTTCATTTGAACCATACTTTTTCACCTTTCCTGCTAAAAATTTAAAAAGTTAGGAAATGAACATTTCAACTTTCTTTTAAGAAATCATAACCATAAAAGAATTTGAATCGTGACATCCAAATAAGGGAGTATTTTCCACTCTGCATGTTTGTTCTTACATCTCTTGTATCTATGGCACAATCTTTTTGCGCTAATGGACTAATAATACAACAAAATCCACAAAAAGTAAGGAGCTTTGCTGGACTTAGAAGCAGGTGACTTGGAGGGGAACCTAACCTAGTAACCTGAGAAAGAAGATCCAGAAAAAGATGTATAGCAGCTCTTTAAAATGATAATAGTTTAGTTTTAAATTGATGCATACTGTGTCTAACTTGCTTCTGATAAACTTTTTAGCATCATCCACATGTTCTAAATAAAAAGCCTAGGAAAATCAGACATGCATCTGTAAGCTTCATTACTACCTGAGGCCATGTAGCATAGACCAAGTGCAGAAGATTCCAGAAAGATTAAGAAAAAGAGGAATTAGGAAGAGCCAAATGGGAAAGCGTGCACTTCTTTGTCCTCACATTTGGTAGAAAACAATATTTGGTTGCCGAATGGTATGGTTAAGGAGTAGAGAATGGTATGCTGATACAGTTTGAAGCTAAGTTGCTTGGACACAGGTGCGGGTGTCCGACACGGGTGCGGATCTAGAAGTCGGATCCTTCGAGATGTAAATTCTAAGATTCGGGGATACGGATCCTAGTGCGGATACAGGTGCGGGGATCCGGCTAAAAATAATTTACAAAAATAAAAATAGAAAAATATCTCTAAATTATGAGAAATTTTGTGGAATACTTAAGTATAGCCTATAAAATATAAATTTCTTTTTTATTCTCAAGTTGTGTAGATAAGTAAAGGATTGATTTCCTAGATAAGGCATGCTATTTTCTTCAAATTTACCCTAGTTTTGGTTCTGATTTCGGGAATCAAATTGTATCTCGTCTCGAATTTTTCCATCCGTCGTGTCAAAGTACCCAAAATTGTTTGACCAGATCCGGTACGGATCCCATACCCACACCCATACTAGTGTCGTATCGTCACGGGTGCGGCAGCTAAACTACCCGTCGGAGCAACTTAGGTTTGAAGGGGGAACCTTGTCCTTAGTATAACTGCTGCATATTAATGGATTAAAAGGCAAAATTCACTGCTTAGACCAAAACAATTAATGAAAGAAGAAATGATTGTCTTATTACTCCTAACATCATTACTTGCTAGTATGGAACAATCTCTTCTTTCTCCAATTCTAAATAGATCAAAGAAGACATAGTGAGATAGTCCTCCAAGCTGTGTTCCTATCTCTGCAAATGTCTGTATCATTGATCTAGCGAAGACTCAATCCATTGTCCTTGAGAGAACCCAAGAGACGTTGAACAAAGAGAAACCCAACGTCCTCAGCTCCGATTGTGGTTGAACCAAAAATTTATATTTTATATGCTCTTGACATCATCTGGTGTGCTTTAAATGAAGTTTATTTAATTTATTCCAAAAAAGGCACAAGAAACTTTCGGGAGATATGGAAACTTTCATCTTACGAATGAGAAACGTAATGAAGAAAAGGAGCTAGTAAAAATCTACATGGTGCCTTTGAGAATATAGTCGAATATAATACAACCACTTTATGGGTTTCACTTAAATGTCAGTTATGTTGCTTTGCCAGCACTCTTCTGTTCAAGAATCAACTTTATTGACTCCCTTTTTACTTTTCAGGAGAATAGATGTCAGTAAACAGTCTTAGGACATTCTTTGTGCCCATGTTCTTATTCATTGTGCTCAGTTCTCTGGTGAATTCCTTAGTTAATTCCTAGATGCTTGGGAAATTTGTATTCTGTTGGAAGGTACAGAGCCTGTTGGTGAATGGTTTTGCTTGCTCTCTCGTCTATCTGTATCTTGTAGCTAAGCATCAGTTTTGAAATGGCAATTAACGAGAAACATTATGTTAAATCTGTGCGGTTTTATTTTCTCAGGCTCTCATTTGCATTGGCAGCAAGCAAAATCAAGGAGAAAGCTAGGATAGTAGCCATGGATCTCAGGGGACATGGAAAGTCAGCTACACAAAATGACGTTGATTTGTCCATTGAGGTACTTTTGAAAGATGTATCTTACTACTATGAGCTTCAGTATTTGATGCTTTTGAGAAACTCTTTTTTCCCAATTTCCATGTTATGGTGGTGTTGTTGGTTGCAGACGCTATGCGGTGATGTGTTTTCTGTTTTGAAGACAATGTATGGAGATGCTCCGCCTGCAATTGTGCTTGTTGGCCACAGGTTGTACTTTCTTCATGAAGTTAGTTCGCATTCAAATTTTCACGCCTTTGTTTGACTAGTTACTACTTGGAATAACTTTATTTAGTAGTGAAATGTCTACTTATAGCGCTAAAGGTTTATGCACTGCTGAGTGGAACAACCCATAGGAGATCAGTCCCAAATAAGTTTTAGGTTGATATACTAACTGAAAACATCGTTTCCAAGATCATACAGTTTTAGGACAAATAAAGGATCAGTTCTTCGGAGATAGTAAATTACATTCTGGCCTTGGTATACAAATCTAAAGAAGCCATTTCTGCTCATGCAAAATTTTTTGGAGGATGTTCTCGCACTCATCTCTGTTGTGTTTAGCTAAATAAAAGATATTGTGTTATATCGTTGCTAAGTAGCTGCAAGCTACGAGGCACAGAGCTTTTCATTTGGACGCAATTTTCATCGACATTGTTTACGCTAGCTCAGTATTTTTATTTTTATTTTGTGAGAAAGAGCAATAGCTCAGTAATTTAATAATGGAATTAGTTGTATTAGTGTTGCAGTGGTCTGTAAACCAAATCGATCTCTGTTGCATCCATCAGATCTATAGTTGCTTAGAACTTTTAACTCATTGATATGCCGCATTTCTTCGCCTGTTCCCATTTTCTTCCAGTCTGAAGAGTCCTCAAATGTATCTTTATTTCCTTTCTCCTTTTCTTGGTTGGTCTGGATTCTTGTCATTTGTTCCCATATATTTGTTACCAAGAATGAAAATGGTTTGATAGTATACGAATAGGATGTAAACCTTTGTACGTTTTCACTCAAAAGAAGTTTTAGTCCTGCTATGAATGAACTATTTCTGCTTTTTATTTTAATTAACTGCACGCTTAGGTTAGAAGTTTTCTGTACCACAAATAAGTTGTGAATTGTTCTCTCTTTCTGTCTCACTTTCTGTTTGTGAGTGAATGCGTGTGCACATATCATTCCAGTCTTTAAAAATAAATAGTTGGACTTAGAGTTTTCTGATTATGTCACAGTATGGGAGGTGCAGTTGCAGTTCACGTTGCTGCAAAAAAATCACTTCCAAGTTTGGCTGGCTTGGTGGTTGTGGACGTTGTTGAGGTTGTCAATCTTTCTAACTTGTTAGAGATATGATTTTTGTTTCATTAAGTACTGATGTCCGGGAAGGGGAGCCTTGGAGCAACGGTAAAGTTGTCTCCGTGTGACTTTAGGTTACGGTTTCGAGTCGTGGAAGCAGCCACTAATGCTTGCATTAGGGTAGGCTGTCTATATCACACTTCTTGGGGTGCAGCCCTTCCCCGGACCCTACGTGAATGCGGGATGCTTTATGCACTGGGCTGCCCTTTTTATGTACTGATTTCCGGAGTTATCAGGGTTCAGCAATGGCATCGTTGATTCATATGCAGAAGATTCTATCGAACAGAATGCAGCATTTCTCTACCCCTGAAAAAGCGGTAACCAATGCTCAGAACTTCTTCCCTTTTTGTGACAGCAGTCGTGCTCGCCTTATCATATTGAGCAAATTTTTTATTATGTTGTTTTTTACTCAGGTAGCCTTGCTTCTCAGGAACGCTTTATATTTAATCTACCCCCACCCCCGTCCCCTCCCCTCCCCTCCCTCCGACAACCAAAAAAAGAAACTTATTTTGCCGTGAAAATATGAAATTCAGTATCAGCAGGAGGGAGTACAATTCAGTAGTCTCTATTTCAATTACGTATATTATGTTCCTGCTGCTTTCTTAACATAAGGTTGTATATAACAGATGCTTGATTAATCGCATCATAATAAGTGCACGTCATTGAGTAGATAATCAATCTAGTCACTTATTTTTGTTATTTTTTGTTGAAAAAGACAGTCTGACCACCAATACCAATTTCATTTAATCAGGCGAACAATCTTGCATAAACTTACGATATGACATTTTCTTGTCATCTTAAGTAACTTCGACACCATTACGTTGTGAAGTTTAACTCATAAAGCTATTTCCTACCCTCTAACATAGCATGGTTTATCTGACTTATCCAGAAAAAATCATGGTTTATACTTGTTTTTCCTATATTGAGCTTCTGCTTGGTTAGGACTTAGGATATGAGTTTTATACGAGCTCCTCTGAGTCCTTAGATCTACTGAGGCTCTCAAGTTTTTATTTGGAAGTTTTATGCATCTACAGATTGAATGGAGTGTCAAATCAGGCTCTTTGAGAAATATTGACTCTGCTCGTGTATCCATCCCCAACACATTGAAATATGATGAATCAAAAAAATGGTGCGTAACCATGTCATATGCTTGGCATGTCTTCCTTTCTTTCTTTTTTATTTTTGGGATGGTACTGGGGAAGAGGGCTGGAGTTCTTTCTTTCAGTTCTGTTTTCGGACTTAGGTGATTAGATAGGTTTTCTGTATGTTTTTTTTTTGGTGTTGGCTTATGATGCTGCTAATTCCCATCACCAACACTTATACTGCAGTTACACGCATAGAGCAAGACTGGAAGAAACTGAGCAGTATTGGAGAGAATGGTACGAGCTATTCTTTTCTGCTTGTCCAATCTAGATCTTTTGCATATCCTGACATATTATGCTGTTTTAGAAACACTAAATCTTGTGTTTAGGGTCCTAGGAGACCATTTGGGACTGCGTTGCATCAATTTTCTAGCAATTAGCCTCAGTTTATGGGGGGGAAAAACTGTTTTCTGGTCTGCTCAGTTTATGCCTCAGTTTGTGTCTGCTCCTTAGTTATTCAGTAAGTTTTTGTACATGAGAAGACACTCTTATGTTGTATAGTTTTGCTATGCATATTCTTGATGCCTTTTAATGAAACTCTCTTCATAAAAAAAATGTATTTTGGTTCTCTAACAATTTAAAAAAGTTAAACCTTTTTTATTTTTTCTTCTCCTTTGCCTGTGATCTTGAAGGTTATGGTCGTCATTCATTCAGTTAGATAGCGGTCACGCTGAAAATTATTACGTCAAACAGAATGAATATTTAGTCTTTTTATGATAAGTAAGGCATGAATTATATTTTACACAGCACCAAGAAAGCACTGGGAAGTTACAGATTTTAATGGACTTACTCCTTTAAATACGTAAGGGGCCTCTGAAGTTCGATACATTGATTACATCATGTATAATTTTCTTACTACACCAAATATTCATTAGTTGAAGACTTCTAAATTTACACAAGATATTGCTTCTGATCTTTCTTCAGAACACCAATGATTTCTTTCTGACCCAATTGGTTACAGCTGCCTTCACATTGGCAGGCATCTATGTAGCCCAAACAAATTCAATCACAGCATTAACTTATCCTTACTTTGAGTTATTATTGAAGTGGCCTTCAATCATTGAATTGTCTGCAAAATGCTTAGTGTTCTACATTGGTAGAAGTGCGTATTCTTGTAACTCTTTCCTTTAAAGAAAACCAAACCAAAAGGTAGTAGAGCAAGATACTTTTGCGATTTATTATGAACACTGAAAGCACTCAGAATGAAAAGGACTAATTGTTAAATTTTATGATCATCAACCCATGCTTGTGGTCCTACTCTGAGTGTGTGTTCGCTCGAATTAATCACATGATTGCAATGCAAAACAAATGACTGATAGTCTCTAAGCTAATCTCACAATATAGCACCTGCTGCACAAGTTAAAGCTCCTTTTCAAATAAATTTGTTCTTTTTATTCCCTCAGGGTTTCTCTAACTGCTACGGTCCTTTTAGAATGGCATTGACTATATGTAGACTCGAGAAGTTCTCTTAATTTTGCAGTCTGTGTCATGCTTCCAGAGGTCTGACACCTAGTGCTGATGAGGAAGCTGAGCATCTTGTTTTCCATTTTAGCGGCATATGTCAATTTGAACCTGAAATTATAATGCCCTTGTTTCAGGTACGAAGGCCTTTCAGAAAAGTTTTTGTCATCTCCTGTTCCAAAGATATTGCTGTTAGCTGGGACAGACAGACTTGACAGGTTGTGTACTTCTCTCTGTATCGAAGGTCATGTGGAATTCTATAATTGCATATGCTTGTTAGCATGCATGCGAAGCTTTAACACTGTGATTATGTATGAGACATGGTTCTGTATATTCCTTTTCGGATCTGTGGTTATGTAAGAGATGGTTCTTCTGTATATTCCTTTTCTGATCTTACTTCTCAGTGAATCATGTTGGAACAATTGATGTGCATGGCTTTCCTAAACAAGATAGTACTTGCAGATTCACTTGTAATGAGGAATTGCATGTCCATTCCTTCTGGCAAAAGTATCTCTAAATGCCAGCCAATTTCTCCCAGTTAACTATTTACTAGTTGGGAATATGTATTATTCTTAACTGCGTACACAAAGCAGAATTGCCAAAGTCTGCTTAGAATCTCTAGAGACTTGTCACTATTCAGTATATGAAGAAACAAGCAGCAAACAGAGGAATTATCAGTGGAAGTAATAAAGAGCTGCCATTTGTCTATCAAATCACATAAGGATTACATTCCTTTTATTGCCATTGCATGTCCATGAACTAAGAATTTATCATTTGGTTTCAGAAAAGTTTATTCTCCTTTAGCGCTCTCCTTACTACCACTAATGTAACTGAAATAGATATACAAAGCTATTAGAGAAAACGGTGTGCTTATGCTTAACACTCTTTAACCAATTTATATAGGGTTCTCCAACCAAATCTCACGTAAACAGCTAACTTTCAGAACATGTAAGTGGAAATTACCTAGTTTCCAGTGGATAGATGTCTCTGTAATTTTTACTGCACACCAACAGTTTTCTGGTGGGAATACCCTTCATTGTAACTACCTTACTTTCTTTCACCAAAAAAAAAAGTAGAAAAGAAGAAAAAGAAGTCTCCATTCTAGCTTAAAGCTTGGATATACCATTGAATTTGTTACAATTAAGTTATATCCTATTTATGTTTTCCATGATGCTGTTTTGTTCAGAGGAAGCTATACTCTATTGATATATTTTGTCCAGATATAATTTCTTTTGCAACCCATTGTCATCAATGAGATACTACAAAGTTGAATCTGCAGTTAATGGATTTCATTTTGTTCTGGTGAAAGATTATAAAAGCTTAAGTCGTAACTATTGGAAACCGCCTAACGCTAGAAGCATGAACTACATCTTTCTCGTTTGTGTTCTAAATAGGCCTGAGACTAATTTGTCCATTTATTGTCACAGAGCCCTCACAATAGGTCAAATGCAAGGGAAGTTCCAAATGGTGGTTGTTAGACACACAGGCCACGCTATACAGGTCCATTTTGGTTTTCTTAAGATGGCAGTTGTTTTAACTGAAATTGCAACTCCTGAATATTTGCTTGTCCTTTGAGCACTGCAGGAAGATGTACCTGATGAATTTGCTACTTTGCTACTCAATTTCATTTCCCATAATCGAATAGGCCCACAAGGAATTGAGGTTAGTTTCGAACTACTTTGAAGTGTCTAACATGATATTTTAAAATCCAAAAGTTTTTTTTTTTTCTCCTTATTTTACTTTTTTGGGTATGGTAGACTCCACACCATGTACCCTTAGACCGTAGTGAACTCAAACCTCCGGCTTTATTGTTAGAGGTGGATGGTCTTTATCACTAGGTTGTTCCTCGTCGAATTCCAAATGCTTTTGTTCTTCAATATCTTGGTTTGCTTTTGGAATTAGGCATATTTTAATTGTGTTACGTGTTTGGGATTGAGGCATAGTTGTTATTGTTGTTGGCAATGTTATATGGAAGCGTATCATTTTCTTACGACTTTCATGAACAATGCATTTAAACGGTGATTTTGCTTGCAGATACCTGGACTTCGTCGACCCCCTCAGTCAAAACCTTGAATACTGGACTGCTGCGGAATAAGAATTTAATAGTTCCTATTTGTAACTTCGAGCCGTTTAGCCCTAAGAAATTTTTCACTTTTTTCAGAATCAGTGATTAGCCAAGAAAATTTCAAATATCACTTGAAGTTGAATTTTAGAATTTTTCGAAAATTTGAAAATCACTGCATACTGTACAAAATAAGGTATTAAGGCAAGCAATAAATATAAAGTGGCTGGAAAATATGACTATGCAATTATTACTGTTAACTATACAAGACATTCACCTATACGTGCCAAGGACCTTGTCCAGTGTCCACTACTGTTACATCATAGTATATATTTATAAACTAGTTATAAAAAAATTATGATGCATTTTGTTATACGGAAATTTATAAAGTATAAGTTAATACCTAAATTTAGGTATATGATATGCTGATGTTACGCTTTTCAATGCATTTATTTTTTAGCTTTTACGTGTTTCAATTCATTTATTTTCTATTATAATTTTGAAAAATAGAAATATAATATTTGGATCCATATGAGGGATTTAAGAAACTGAACAAAATAAAATATTAAACTTGTATTTTTTTTAGCAAAAATAACAAAATTAAAAAAAATGCTGGGCGGGATGGGACGGGTTGAAAATAGAAAAAAACTAATATGTGGGGCAGTTTGAAAATAGAAAAAAACTGCTATGTGGGATGGGTTGAAATTTTGTGGGTTAAGCCTTAATCCGCCCCATTGCCATTCCTATTTTACTGGTTATCCATATGATACTAACCATACGCTCTTGTTTCATGATCAAGAGGTTGCTTGGTTGGCATTTGGTTCACAGCGAGTGATTAATAACGTGGCATGCATTATTGTGGCAATCGAATTTAGCGTAGTAGTTTATTTGCCCGATTCCTCTAGTAAGTAGTAACAAACTGTCAAAAGTTTTGGCTGTCCAATTCGACACTTCGACTCAGCACAGCACAATGATGCATTCAATGCCATGCCTAGAATGCCTTGCTGGATCTTTCCTCTGTAAAGCTATCTACACCGTCAACTAGGGCTATACAAAAAAAATCGATAAATCGCATCAAACTGATTATTCGAGTCAAATCGAGAAAAAAATCCGACTATGATTTGATTTTGTGTTAGAAAAAAAAACCCTACCATAATTGGTTTAGTTTGGTTTTAACTAGAAAAAATCAAACTGAAACCAAACCAACCCGACATTACATGTATACAAGTTTTTAAAATATTTTATACATAAAAATAATTATTGTTATATAATTTATAAATATTTTTTAAACTTTTTCATAATTCACTCTTTTAATGTATTATTTCAAACTAGAACTTAGAATTTTTGAATGGTCGAATATGTTTTATAGCAAATAAAAGTTAGTAACTCAAATAAAGCCCAAAGCAAAATAAATCAATACTAATGCTAAAAAAGAATCAATCAATACTAGGAAGTAGGAATGACAATAGTATTGTATATTTATTCTTTTAGTTTTGCATTGGTTTAGATAGTGAAAATGTATAAATTATTTTTATCATATTATTTAGTCATGTAATTAATACTTAGTACTTATTTTAGCATAACTTAGTAATTTTAGATTATGTTTATTTTTATTATGTCTTATTAATTAACAATATTTATTTTATGCGACTTGTTGAGTATTTTAGTATAATCATGACTCATCTCACATTATTTTGTATTATTTTCTTGGAAAGCATCTTATATAGTTTTATCCTACTAGGACCTAAGAAATATTAGAGCACACATTATGTATTTTATGCTATGAAGATTTTATCTGGAAAAAACCCGACAACCGAAAAACTCGAGAAAAAACGAGATTGAAAAATTCGACTTCTGTTGGTTTGGTTTGGTTTATAAATTTAAAAATCCGAGACAATTGGTTTGGTTTGATAATTGAAAAACTCGAATCAACCCGGCCTATGTACAACCCTACTGACAATAATGAAAGGATTTAATCTCTAGCCGTTCAATCAATGTAACACGCTGATCCTTGCCTTTGCCCGACAGTCACAATTATCAAACCCATTGAGCAGACAACTATCAAAGTCAAGAGGTATGTCCAAAAACAGCTTGTCGAAATGAGTTTTTAACCATAATTATCCCTTTTAGTATAGGAGTATATCTAATATTTCGGGCAGAGCACTTATTGTCCTTTATCGTTATTAAAATGAAGCACATAAAACCAACTTAACGCCAAGCATAAACAGAACGCATGTAACTTACAGGGGAGCCCCATCACATGTGCACTGCAAATGACAGTAAAAACATGAGCCAAATAGAGGTCTTCTTCCTAGATCACCATTTTTCTCTCTTCACCCTTAATCCCTAATTACATGCGAAGCTACATGTCATGCTTTTTATCTTGCAGTCATGAAAGAGAAACTCAAAAAGGAGAAAAGTATTTTAAAGCAAAAATTCAATAATTCTTTTAAGATAAGAACTGATGGTATAGTTTAATTTTGCACATTTTGCTCATCCTTCATTGCACATTGTGTTTAGAGAACTTCATCTGGGTTTTCCCCGCGCTTTTGCTTTTGCAGCCATAAAATTCATAGTTTTGTGCAATGTGTTAGGGTTTGCTGTTAACTAAACTATATGTGCTCCATTTTAGCAAAGATGAAGGACAATAAGTGTTCAAGCTAAAATATCAAGGACAAAATTAGACCTACTCCTATACTTGAACAACAATTTCGGTTAAAAACTTGAAACCCTAAAAACTCAAAATAAACTAGAGCAACGTTCTTTCATCCGGAATGTTGCATTTCTTCTACTTGTAAAGATATAACTCATCAATGCATAATGCCTGTAACTAATTATACAAAAGCACCCCTCCCTAGTGGATCATTTATACCTTTAAATTTGCATCGAATAAGAGAAAAGACCAAGAAAAACAACACACCACCAAAGACATAATAATCATAAGAGAATGATATTAAAATTAGCATTGTTTGCCAAGTCTTTTTCACCTCTTCTCCAGAAGGTAACAAAAAATTTCGTATGAATCAGTTCTGGAAACAAATGAGTTGGACCGAAAGAGGTCAACTTATTACTTTAAAAAATCAATGGTTTATCCGCACAGCAAAACATGCCTATCAGACTACAAAATAGAAAATTTCTGTCAGTAATTCCTTAGGCAGTAGCAGATTTCAGGTAGGCAATGAGGTCTGCACGATCCTGTGGCTTCTTCAAACCAGGGAAAACCATCTTTGTTCCAGGTATGTACTGTAGAAACAATCAACAGAATTGCAAATAAGGAAAATGCGGATTCTAATGAAAGGAAACATAAGAAAGCAGAAAACAAAAGGAACTACAATATGTATATACATTCATGCAACGAAAATGCAATTTCCACAAGGATTCGCTCAAGATTATGCAGTTAGGTTGGCCAATCAGACAACCGTGACTCAGCGGTAATGTAAACAGAAAATCTAGCAAAATGATAACTTTAACCATACCTTCTTGGGGTTGAGCAAATAATCATACAAAGTCTTTTCTTCCCACATCACAGCCATATTCTTATTGGCAGCAGAGTAGGAGTAACCAGCAGTAGTTCCAGACTGCCTTCCAAAAAGTCCATTCAAATTAGGTCCTGTTAAAATACATATTGTTGTAAGTTACTGCAGAACTCATAAAACAATTCCAAATAGAAGAACTCTACATGTCTTTGCACACACCCTTCACCCAGAAGGGATACATCGAAGTTAAGACAATTATCATAATCCAGCATGGTTATAAAGAATTTAAAAAAAAAAGAAAGGAGTCATCAAGATATGAAAAGATAATTGTAAACATGGACCTTCAGGGAAGCTTTAAGCACAATTAACCCAAATAGCCGCGCACCCAATTGCTTAAACTAAAAATAGCCGATGGAGGTATAATATGTATTATGTTTATAATCTATATATATGGCTAGAAAAGGCAAACAGTAAATATGGCCGGCTATTTGTGTAAAGATATGGCCAGCTATTTGTGTACATATGAAAAGAAATTTGGGGAAATATAGATGGCAAAACCAAAGGGGAAAGGACCACAAAATTAACACAGAACATAATTAAACTGGTCTCTGCAAAAGATGTATTCGTATATTATGCTAACTAAAACCTCAGTATGAAATCTGCAATCATTCTAAATTCTAATTCCATAATGAAACCAAAGAACTAGAGCAACCCAATTTTCTTTCACCAAAACCATCAGTGAGTTTGTCAGTTAAGAGAGAAATATATTTATCAAGGATATCGAGCAACCTAGTTTTCAGTTAATAAGCATATTTGCAACATATTTTCTTATTCAACTATTAGTGTCTACGGAAGTGATACCTCCCAAATGAGTAACCTCTTAGCAGTTTCTTCAAGCTATTCTAAAATCAAGTTCAATCACCCAGCCCTAACAGAATAATCGAAGTGACACAATTAGTGTAATAATGTTTTCGCTGATCAAAATTCAAGATTATCATAACTGCTGCTGAAAATACAGAAAAGCACCTGCAAAACTAAGATACTACTCCTTTCAAGATTATGAAAACTAATAACAGCAGATAGAAAGAACAAGTAACAATTTGTAGCCAATCTTTTTGCCACAGAATTATATGAGTCACAATTGAACTCATAAATGTTCCTTTCATAAATAATTGCCAAGTAAAATCACAATTAAATTATAATTGGGGATCTAACTAATCAATAATCAGAAATCACAAAAAAAACATTAAACTCAGACTACACGTTAGATAATACTCTATATAATGCCCAAAAAAAGTGACTAAAACTATATATAGATAAATGAATTAAAAAGAAAACTAAATATATACAGAAAAACCGATGTAATTGCAGATCTGCTAAAATAACCCATCAAAGTTCAGACCTTTTCACCAAATAAATAAAGGAAAAATAAGAATTCATCAGATCAATAAATTTATAAACATAAATCACATAAAAAGAACCAAACCATAATCGCCAGATCTGAAAAAAAAAACAACAAGAAATCTTTACAAAAAACATAAAAAGGAAAAAGGAAAAAGAGAAGGTGTACCTTGTTTATGACCAGCACCTTGTTCAACAGTATGGCATTGAGCACACTTAGTCTTAAAGATCTTTGCCCCTGCTGCTTCGTTCCCCGGTGGTGCCTCTGCAAATGATGCCATTTTTTGAATTTGGGGCTTTTTCTGATTTTCTGAAAGTAGAAAGCAAAGAGAAGGAGAAAGCTTATACAGTAGGTTTTTGGTGAAAATAACAAGGAAGAAAAGGAGGAGAAGAAAGCGGCTTTATAGCATGGGCTGTGGTGAACTTTTCAAGGGGAATTGGTTCTTCTTTTTTCTTTTTAATTTTAGTTTTGGGCCTTTTATTTTATTGTCTGATAGTTTAAAAACGTGGAAGACACCTACTGGTTACTTTTGCAATTTCGTTCAGTTTTGAACGGCCATTAATATTTTTCCGATTTAATTTTGGTTTTTTTTTTTCCCTTTATGTGAAGGTTTGGTCAAAAATTCAGTCTCGACTCTCGAGAGGCATGCCATATTTCTTTTCTTTAAAACAGTAGCGTGACTTTCCCCGTACTTTCACTAATGCGTGGAATACCAGCTACTTGTGAGGATGAATCCAAACTTTGAACATTATGGATTCGAACTTAGAATCTCATTACCGTGTACGGTCAAGTTCGGAACATGACAATAAAGGACAAAAAATCGACCCCAAGTCTCGTCGGGCTAGAACTCAGGGTTGGAATGACCGTCTTCGAGAATATCTAGATCGTGATCCCGAAATCGATCCTAGCCCCGAACGAGTTCGAAGAAACATTGTTAGCATAACAGAAGATCAAAATATCTATGACCAGTCGGATATTACGGCGAGAATTTCGGTACGTATCAATGAGGAACTGGCAATTGGCAAATCAAGAGATTTTTTACCTATTTATAGAATTGTACCTAAAGTAGGACTCCTCTACTATATAAAAGGGGTCTGATGATTCACTTAACACATTGTAACACGCATTCCAAAGCAATACATTATTATTTTTCTCTTAAAAGCTCGTGTTCTTCTGTATCGTGATATTGATCAAAGTGCATCTGGCTCGAGGGTGGCTAACCTTACGAGATTGAAACTGTCAAATTCGTGTGGTTTGAATTTACTTTATCATTGTTTATTTTAATTGCAACTTAATTTATCATTTTGTAAAAAGTTAATCCGCGTATCCTTAAAACCACTTACAAATTCAATTGTTATCGGATTTTGAGGGTAAACAGTTTGGCGCCCACCGTGGGGCTAAGGATAATAGTGGTTATTTGATACAAATTTTCATAACACACACTACTTTACACTTGTTCTTTGAAGTGTCTCTAATTTCACGTTAAAGCTCAAAATGCCAAACTCTCAATCAGCACCCCTACATTTGACAATGAGTCCGGCCATCACGGTGAAAATAACAACATAGTGCCCAGTGACGAGGTACCGCCTGTTGATCCTGTCGGAATTTCGTTCGTGAACCCGATTGACGCTAATTCACATGTGACTATCAACGCAAACCTACCTACCGATCCCGAGAATAGCGTTCTTGGTGGAGCCCGAACGACAGCTCAAAATACACAAAACATTGGAGGAGACGGATCAATTTGCGGATGATCTTTGAAATGTTACAGGCTCAACAGGCGGCGATAGCTCAGTTACAGAACCAAAACCACGCACCGAGCAAAATTGAACCTGATCCGTCCCGGAAAGTCACCCGCAGGGATGAACCGGTCGCAGATAGGTCGAATGAAAATGAATCGGGGACTAATCCCGAGATCATAAAGATGCTCGAGGAACTGACAAAACGGGTAGAATCAGGGAAGAAGAAAATCGAAGCTAATGACAAAAAGGTAGAAACCTACAATTCAAGGGTCGACCAAATCCCGGGCGCACCGCCGATATTGAAAGGCCTGGATTCCAAGAAGTTCGTGCAAAAACCTTTTCCTCCGAGGGCGGCTCCAAAGTCGATCCCTAAGAAGTTCTATATGCCCGAGATTCCTAAGTACAACGGAACGACCGACCTAAACGAGCATGTTACCTCCTACACATGTGCCATCAATGGGAACGACTTGGAGGATGATGAGATCGAGTCTGTCTTGTTGAAATAGTTCGGAGAGACCCTGTCAAAAGAAGCTATGATATTGTATCATAACTTACCTCCTAATTCTATCGACTCATTTGCTATGCTTGCAGATTCTTTTGTGAAAGCACACACCGGGACTATCAAGGTTGAGACTGGGAAGTCGGACCTTTTCAAAGTAAAACAGAAGGATAATGAGATGCTCAGAGAGTTCATGTCCCAATTTCAAATGGAACAGATGGACCTGCCATCGGTCGCTGATGACTGGGTCGTTCAGGCTTTTACCCAAGGACTAAACATTCGGAGCTCGTTGGCTTCACAACAGTTGAAACAAAACTTGGTAGAATATCCGGTTGTCACTTGGGCCCATGTCCATAACTGGTATCAATCGAAAATCAGGGTCGAAGATGATCAGCTTAGGGCCCCTTTCGGGTCTGTGTATCCTATCAGAACCATCGACAGAGTCCAGAGAGACATCGATCGGGAACCGAGATCAAACAGGGATCAGTATTTGTCGTACAATGGGGACCGAAGAAGCAGTGGGTCCGGACAAAACTCTATGAGAAACGAAAAGAGAAGTGATCGAGGTTAGAGTAACCAAGGACTTATGAGCAAAAACAGCTTCGACAGGCCCGTCGGGCCTAAAGAAGCGCCAAGATTATCGGAGTACAACTTTAACGTCGATGTCGCTGCTATCGTATCTACCATCAGACGCATCAAAGATACCAAGTGGCCTAGATCTTTACAGTCCGATCCAGCCCAAAGGGATCCCAACCTAATGTGCAAATATCATGGCACTCATGGCCACAGAACAGAAGACTTCCGACAATTAAGGGAAGAGGTGGGTCGACTGTTCAATAACGGGCATCTCCGAGAATTCCTGAGTGATCGGGTCAAGAACCATTTCAGGAATAGGGATTCTATTAAGCAGACCGAGTAGGAAGAGCCCCAGCACGTCATTAACATAGCCTCAGCACGTCATTAACATGATCATCGTTGGAGTCAATATTCCCCAGGGTCTGATGCTGAAGCGCACTAAAGTATCAATCACAAGGGAAAAACGGACTCGGAATTATGTACCGGAAGGAACCTTGTCTTTCAACGACGAAGACGCTGAGGGGAGCGAGCAGCCCATAACAATGCACTGGTAATATCGGTACTCGTAAATAAATCTCAAATTAAACGTGTGTTAATTGATCCAGGTAGCTCAGCCAACATCATCAGATCAAGGGTCGTGGAACAACTCGGCCTACAAGATCAAATCGTACATGTGGTCTGAGTTCTGAACGGGTTCAACATGGCATACGAGACCACTAAAGGGGAGATAATATTACCGGTGAACATCACCGAAACCATACAGGAAGCCAAGTTCTATGGAATTGAAGGGGATATGATATACAACGCCCTGTTCGGGAGACCATGGATTCACAACATAAGGGCAATACCCTTGACACTACACCAGGTGCTGAAATTCCCAACACCCGGAGGAGTCAAAATGGTTTATGGGGAACAATCGACCACCAAGGAGATGTTCGCGGTCAATGAGGTGATCCCGGTATCCACACACTCAACTTCGGAAGATCTGAATCAGATCGTCAAAGATGAGGCCAAAAAGCAGTCACCGACACCAGCCTTGACCGGATCGGAGGAACGAGGGGTAGACGAGGATGACGACTACGGATTCCCCAGATCTTTAATTCATAGTTCCCGACGATTCCGTTGCCATAAAATCAACGGTCGAGGAACTAGAACAAGTCGTACTAACCGAACACTCGCCCGATCAAAAGGTACACTTGGGCACGGGGTTAATCCCCAAGCTCAGGAAAAAACTCATTCAATTTCTTATAGCTAACGAAGATTGTTTTGCTTGGTCTCACCTTGATATGACAGGGATCCCGCCGTTGATAACCACTCACAAGTTAAGCCTAGACCCGAAGTTCCACTCGGTCAAGCAAAAGAGGTGACCCCAGTCCGAGGTTAACTATGCTTTCATCAAGGACGAGGTATCTAAACTCCTTAAAATAGGGTCTATTCGGGAGGTTAAATACCCAGATTGGTTAGCAAGCGTAGTGGTAGTCCCTAAAAAAGGGGATAAATTAAGAATGTGTGTGGACTATAAGGATTTGAATAAGGCTTGTCCCAAGGACTCCTTCCCTTTGCCCAACATCGATCGCATGATCAATGCCACGGCCGGCCACGAGATCCTCAGTTTTCTCGATGCCTACTCCGGGTACAACCAAATATGGATGAACCTAGGCGATCAAGAAAAAATCTCCTTCATCACTAAGTACGACACGTACTGCTATAACGTGATGTCGTTCGGATTAAAAAATACCGGTGCCACTTACCAACGCCTAGTAAACCGGATGTTTGAGGAACAAATAGGAAAATTAATGGAGGTTTACATTGACGATATATTGGTTAAGTCTCTGCGAGCAGAGGCCCATTTAAAACATTTGCAGGAAACCTTCAGCATACTGAAGAAATACAATATGAAACTGAACCCGAAAAAGTGTGCGTTCGGAGTTGGATCAGGTAAATTCCTCGGATTCATGGTATCCAATAGGGGAATCGAGATCAACCCCGACAAGATCAAAGCCATCGAAGATATCACGGTTGTGGACAACGTGAAACTCGTGCAAAGATTAACCGGACGCATAGCCGCCCTGGGGCGATTCATCTCGAGGTCCTCCGATAAAAGCCACTGATTCTTCTCACTATTGAAGAAGAAGAATAACTTCTCATGGACCCCGGAGTGCCAACAGGCCTTGGAGGAACTCAAGCGGTATCTATCGAGCCCGCTGCTGCTTCATATGCCGAAGATAGATGAACAACTATACTTGTACTTGGCTGTATCGGAGATAGCGGTAAGTGAAGTTCTGGTCCAGGAAGAGCAAGGTACGTAATTTCCTATTTACTATGTTAGCAGGACTCTAGGTGAGGCCGAAACTAGGTACCCTCACCTAGAAAAATTGGCGCTCGCTTTGCTAAGCGCCTCTAGGAAGTTGAAACCATATTTTCAATGTCATCCTATATGTGTCCTGACTACTTACCCATTGCAAAATATAATGCATAAACCCAAGCTCTCGGGACGATTGGCCAAATGGGCTGTGGAAACCAGCGGGTACAATATTGAATATCGACCCCGGACCGCCATTAAATCTCAAATTTTAGCAGACTTCGTGGCCGACTTTACGCCGACCCTAATACCCGAGGTCGAAAGAAAGTTGTTGGTGAACTCGGGGACTTCTTCGGGGATCTGGACCCTCTTTACGGATGGTGCCTCGAATGCAAAAGGGTCCGTACTTGGCATTGTATTGAAGCCACCAACAGGAAATGTAGTTAGGCAATCTATTAGGACTGTAAAATTGACTAATAATGAGGTCGAGTATGAGGCCATGATTGCAGGTCTCGAACTAGCCAAAAGCTTGGGGCAGAGGTAATCGAAGCTAAGTGCGACTCCCTCTTTGTGGTGAACCAAGTTAATGGAACATTCGATGTCAGAAAGGAACGAATGCAAAGGTACCTGGATAATTAGTAGGTAACATTATATCTATTCAAGAAATGGACTCTACAACACGTACCTTGAGACCAAAACAGTGAGGCTGGTGCCCTTTGCTAACCTGGGGTCGACGGTCGAGGACGATGAGTTCAACTCGGGGGCGGTCATACAACTCATGAGATCGGTAGTGGAAGAAGGTCATGCCGAGATAAACTCAACGAGCCTGACTTGGGACTGGAGAAACAAATATATAGAATATCTGAAGACCGAAAAACTGCCCTCGAACCCAAAAGAATCGAGGGCCCTACGTACGAAGGCAGCCCGATTTAGCTTGTCCGAAGACGGAACCCTATTCAGAAGAACATTCGATGGACCACTCGCGATATGTCTAGGACCAGGAGATACCGAGTACGTTTTGAGGGAAATTCATGAAGGCACCTGCGGAAATCATTCAGGCGCCGAATCATTGGTTCGAAAGGTAATCAAAGTCAGCTACTACTGGATCGACATGGAAAAGGACGCGAAAGAGTTCGTACGAAAATGCGATAAATGTAAAAGGCATGCTCCGATGATTCATCAACCCAGGGAGCTGCTGCATTCGGTTTTGTCACCATGGTCGTTCATGAAGTGGGGAATGGACATTGTTGGCCCCCTCTCATGGGCACCCGGTAAGGCTCAATTTATATTGTTTATGACTGACTATTTTTCTAAATTGGTGGAAGCCCATGCATACGAGAAGGTCAGGGAAAAGGAAGTCATCGATTTCATCTAGGACCACATCATATGTCGGTTCGGAATGCCGGCCGAGATCGTGTGCAACAACGGAAAATAATTCATTGCCAAGCAAGTTTCTCGAAGACCATAAGATCAAAAGGATCCTATCAATACCCTACCACCCCAGTGGGAACGGACAAGCAGAATCGACCAACAAAATCATACTCCAAAACCTCAAAAAAAGGTTAACTGATGCCAAAGGAAAATGGAAGGAAATCCTGTCCGAAGTTCTATGGGCATACCGTACGACCTCAAAGTCCAGTATCGGGGCCACCCCGTTCTCGTTGGCTTACGGCGCCAAAGCTTTAATACCAGTCGAAGTTAGAGAACCAAGTCTCAGGTTTCTATATGCAACCAAGGAATCAAACGACGAGGCCATGAACATGAACCTGGAGCTATTAGATAAAAGGCGTGAAGCCGCCTTTGTATGATTAGCCACCCAAAAATAGCGGATTGAGAGGTATTATAATCGAAGGGCCAACCTTTGACACTTCAATGTCGGGGACTCAGTGTTAAGGAAGGTCACACTAAGCACCCGAAAACCGAACGAAGGAAAGCTGGAGCCGAACTGGGAAGGGCCATATCAAATTATCAAGATCACCGTAAAGGGTTCTTACAATCTCGGAGCAATACTACCGAACAACTGGAACACAACTCACTTGAAGTGATACTACTACTAAGGTACGACCCCATTCATTCCTTTTGCTTATTTGCATTTCGAACTAACACTTGCAGGCAACCATCAAAGAACGATACAATTTTTAAGCCTGAAAGCACGCGTTGCACTCTTTTTTCCTTGAACCGATTTTGTCCCAAAATGGGTTTTCCGATAAGGTTTTTAACGAGGCAACAGTAAGTGCTAACATAGAATCGAAGGTCGGTTACAAACCGATATCGAAGATCACGACAACAGTATTTGAGGCCTCTCTACGATCGGCCCCGAACACTGGGGTCATTACCCTCGGATAACGACTTTAGCAAGGAAAGAAACTTTACGATTGAATGGTCTCGGCTCGATCGATAGAATTTACTGTAAGGGCCTACGGTCGAATGAACCGTGCCCACATAGACTGCTCGAGTCCTGACATAAATCTTGTACGCACGTGTAATCATATATATTACGCATAGAAATAAAATAAAGTCTCTACCTTGCGGATAAACATCTTGTCCCTTAAAAATTTTCTTTTCTTTCTGAATTTGCTACATTTGATTCCCTAAAGGTATCGAGCCCAAGGGCTACCTTTATCCGGGTTAAAACGATCACTCACATTCGGGGACTGCCGTCCAGAAACAAACTCGGTCGGCCCGAGCTATCAGAGCCCGGGGGCACAAGACCTATTAGGCAGCGCCCGAACCTTAAAGGCTACGGCCATCCCCATTCGGGGACTGTTATCTTATGCAAGTCCAGATAACTCAAGGTGACAAGCCCACTGGGCAACACCCGAACTAAAAGGCTACGGTCATATTAAAACGGTTCGGAGACATTCGACACCTGTAATAAAATATAAGGCCTTGAAAAATTTCTTAACTGGTTCTAAAGGCTACCCTCGACAAACTATAATCTAAAACATTATAAGTACTTTAGGGAAAAGTTTTGGTCATATCGAACCCCCACCATGCCTTAAACAAAAAATATCGAAGGCAAGGTCTGTTCGAACCTCCGAACATGACCTAACTATTTCATGCTAAGGCATTTCGATCTTTGCAAACATAAAGAAT
Organism: Nicotiana tabacum; assembly: GCF_000715075.1. Classification (NCBI taxonomy): domain Eukaryota; kingdom Viridiplantae; phylum Streptophyta; class Magnoliopsida; order Solanales; family Solanaceae; genus Nicotiana; species Nicotiana tabacum. The sequence continues at coordinate 98,430,380 of NC_134083.1, read as the reverse complement.
AAAGTGAAGGAAAACAAAACTCATAAATTGTCGAAGGGAAAAGGAATCCTTGTATTATATATACATATAGTCTTTACAAGGGCCAAATGGCCTTGACAAAAAAGTACAAGAGTACAAAAATACAAAAAATAAAGAAAATGTACAAGGCACTTAAACGGATTGGTCTTCACCGGAGCCCGCCTCGTCGCCAGGGTCATCGGAGTCTTCTCCACCCTCAAATCCGCTCGAACCCTCAGAGCCTTCTTCATCCTCGGGATAAGCCAAATTCTTGGCCTCGGATTTGAGCCCCTTAGCACTCTCGATTTCGGTCGATAAGTCAAAACCCCGAGCATGAATCTCCTCTAGAGCCTCCCTTCTGGATTGTCGTTTTGCATGCTCGACAATATCGGCATCGACATTATATTGGGCCACCATCTCGTCGGCATTGGCTTTAACCACCAAAACCACCGACTTGGCCGTTTCAAGCTCCTTGGCAAGATTTTCTCGATCAAAGACAGCTACACTTAGCCAAGACTGGAGCTCCTCAACCTTTCTAGCCTACACCTCGACCTTTTTCTTTGTCGCTCGAAGCTGGACCTCAGCCGAAGTCAGCTGCGCCCAAGCCGTCTCCTTTTCTGAGGCCAGGCAATCCATTCTACCTCTCCATTCTTCGGTCTCGGCCTTAACTGCATCCATCTCATCTCGAAGCTGCTCGATTTGATTGATCTTCTGTTGGACCTGTGAATTCCGACCATTAGTCATCGAGTCTAGCTCATCGTCAATAACCTCAAATATTTTTACCTGCTCGGCCAGGTCGGCATGCTTTTTCTGATCCACCTCTAGCTCAGCTCGGAGGCTCTTAACCTCCCATTCATGCTGCTCGCTGAGAAGTTTGTAAGTATTTCTCTTCTCAGTGAGCCCTCGGACCTCGGCCTCAAGCTGGTTCAGCTCATCCCTATATCGAAGAAAAGTTTCGTGATGAAGCATTGAGGCCTGCAGACACAAAGAGAAATGTTAGAACCACCTAAAAATTAGTCTAAATACAAATTACAGTCACCAAGAGATATTTGAAGTTACCCAGTTTAGCGCATGTTGTGCTTCATTAAACAGGCAGGGCGTGTCTACCTCGTTCATCTTAGCTTGGTCTTCCTCGGTCACCAGACACCAAAAGTAGCTGGCCACCCCTACGGGGGCAAAGAGGACCTGGGCATCCTTCGGAACGAAGATGACGATCGATCGCATTGGGTCAGGGTCCACACTCGGAGCTGGGAACTGGTTGATCAGTTTCGGGTTGAGGAAGTCTCGTTTGTTCCCAAAGATGGACTTTTCTTTGGCACCTCCAAGTCACCCAACTCGGTGGCGTCCTCCGTGGCGGTAGAATCCATGCCATAAAAAAATCCGCAGAAGGGGTCGTCCGCTCTGTGGGGCCCCTTGATGGGACGTTCCTTCACCGTCTGAGCCTCATTATACATGGACTCGATGAACAAGGGCGACTCAGTGATGTCTATCACACCATGTGCTTCCTTTGGGGCACTGCCCACATCCCGGGAAGCTTCGGCCACGGCCTCCCCGTTGGCCTCCCTAACTTGAGGCAAATCGGTCTCGCCTCTCTACGGTTCGGAGGCCCCTTGCCCCTCGAGTTGCGATGACATGCGGCCATCAGATCGAAGGCTTCTCCTTCTTCTTCGGATTCGTCCCTCAACCGATAGAGTGAATCCGAAGATGGTGCTCGAGCGTTTGTGCTTTCTTTGGACTTGCGCACCAACCTTTTCTTTGGTTTCTTCTTTTTCGAGCTCGAAAAACTGGGAGTCCTTTTTATTTTCTTTTCTTCTCATCACCCTGTCTCGGAGAAGGGGACTCGACGGGGAAGTTCTAACCACCGGATGAAGGCCTCAGTGTGACGTCCTTAGATAAACCTGCAAAAGGAAATGAAACAAGTGAGAACTTAATGACAGGAGAGGAACCCAGATATTACTTACTCGGGAAAGGAATCTCACCATGAGAACGAGCCTCTCACCGGTCCTTCAAAAGTTCGCGCAATGATCGCTCGGAATATGGCCTTTGTGACACGATGCTCTCGACCCACTCCTTGAGTCAAGAGACTGCATTCGGGACCCGAGCGACAGTTGCACCACCACAAAGCACCGATGAGAAGGAAGGAAAAAACCGTAAAATAAGATTTTGAAAATGAAATTTTACTTACGTAATATATTCCACTTCTCGAGGAACGGCATGTGCTCGGTAGGGATCAAGTCCGAGGTCCTCACTCGGACGAAATGGCCTAGCTAGCCTCGATCCCGATCTTTATTAATACTCGAGAATGGGGCTTTACTGACCCGACGTGAGAGCTTGATCAGTCCCCCCGAAAGATTCGGGGACTGTATAGGCACATGAGGTGGTCGACGGTGAACAGGCATCCATTGGTCTTGCTCACGAAGAACCGAAGAAGGATCACGATCCTCTAGAATGAGGGGTGAAGTTGACCGAGGCATACCTCGTATCTTTTGCAGAAGCCGATGATGACCGGATCCAATGGGCCCAGTGTAAAGGGATAAGTGTAAACACTTAAGTATCCCTCGACGTGGCTGGTGATGTCTTCGTCGGGTCCGGGAACCACCACGTGTTTGTCAACCCAATTGCAATCCTTTTTGACTGTGGGGAGAACTTCTTCAGTGATCGAGCATACGTATCTCGAGACCTCCTTACACCGGCCTTGTACGGGGGAAGGTTTTTCAACCTTGAAATCGACGGTTACCGAGCATCCTCCAGGGACGAACATTTTCAATGGAGGTTTCGAAACTAGTTCCTCGACAGCAGTACACGAAATAGTCTCCTCGGTAATCGGCCGCGAGGTAGAGTGAGTTTCTTTTTGGGAACGATTTTTGAAGTTTTTGCCATTTTTTGAAAATGGAGGAAAATTGAGGGGAAAAAGGAAGTTAAAGGAGTACACTTGATAGCTAGAGATGGAAATGAACAAGGGTTCTTGCAAAAGATCTCAAATAACCAAAGTATAACTGCTAGAAAGTATTGAAATTTCAAAGGTACGAGGGTAGAAGGTTTGAATGTAAAGTTGGAATGAACAAAGGAATAGGTATTTATAGTATTTCAGTAGGCGGTTCACATCCAGTCATGGCCGACCGGCGACTGACATGCATTTAATGCCATTAAGACTTGACTGGCGAGATGTTTCATTTGTTTTGTCGTTTCTGTCGCGGGGTATCGAAGCAAGAACCGGAAGCTCATGTCATTCCTCGACGTTTACTCTCCAAAAAACGAGGGGACTATCTGTATACGGTCAAATCGAGCTCGCCTACAACATGGTAAGTCAGGTTCGGAACATGACAATAAAGGACTGAAGATCGACCCCAAGTCTCACCGGGCTAGAACCCGGGGTTGGAACGACCGCCTTCGAGAATATCGAGCTCGTGATCCCGGAATCGATCCTAGCCCCGAACGAGCTCGAAGAAACATTGTTATCATAACAGAAAACCGAAATATCCGTGACCGGTTGGATATTGCGGCGAGAATCTCGACACGTATCAATGAGGAACTGGCAATCGGCAAATCAAGAGATTTTTTACCTATTTATAGAATTGTACCTAAAGTAGGACTCCTCTACTATATAAAGGGGGTCTGATGATTCACTTAACACATTGTAACACGCATTCCAAAGCAATACATTATTATTTTTCTCTATAAGCTCGTGTTCTTCTGTATCGTGATATTGATCAAAGTGCATCTGGCTCGAGGGTGGCTAACCTTCCGAGATTGAAACTGTCCAATTCGTGTGGTTTGAATTTACTTTATCATTGTTTATTTCAATTGCAACTTAATTTATCATTTTGTATCTAGTTAATCCGCGTATCCTTAAAACCACTTACAAATTCAATTGTTATCCGATTTTGAGGGTAAACAATTAGTATATACAAATTATTGGATAACTTGTAATCTTAAACATGTTAAACTAGTATTTATGTAATTATTAAAAATTATTATTAAGGATAAAATAAAAATATTTTAGTTATTTTTAAGTTAAGGAAAGGATTTTTTTTTTTGTTTTTGTACTTACTTTACTGAAAATGAAAGAAAAAGAGGAGACTGTTGGTGGCCTTAGGAAATTTTGGTTGCATTGACGGAGAAAAAGGTTTAGAGCAGGTGTATTACATGGCTATTTTTTTTCTCTTCACGTTATAATTTGGCGAAAATTCAATCTTAAGAATCCGTGTCCAACTTTGTTTTTTGTCTCCTTTTCCGTTTCTCTCTTTTCTTTAAGCCCCTAATTGATTTTTGTCTATTTGGAATGGATCTCTTAGAATATTCTTCGTAAGAGAAAATGCCAACGTTTGTTTTATACTTTTCAAAATAATTGCTAAATGGATATGCGAAATTGATAGTTTTAGGGAGAAAAAAGAGAGCATGCACCTAATGTATTTTCGAGTTTTTTGTGAATTGTATACCTTCAGGTCCCTATGAAACATCAACAAAATAATTCTCTAGCTTTTTTTTAGTTCTAGTACAATTATTTTTGTTTACTCAAGCAGGAACAAAAACAAAAGAATATCATTTCCAATGTATATGAAAAATCAATATGCCTGAAAGAAGGGGGAAAAAAAGGAAAAAGAAGAAGAATGATAGGCCCTTGCCAATTTTCAACTTTCTTGTACAATCTAAGGAAAACCAAGTAATTCTATTGTGTTCGTAAAAGTACAGGGCCTTTTTCAAATATTTGTTTAATCTCAAAAGATTGGTGTTTAACTTGAATAAAGCACATGCCAGAGCCACCTTTAACCAACTCAATTGTCTTTATAAAATAGAAAAACTCTTCCAAAAATGCCTTTCGAAATGGGAATCCATAATATTTCGTCATCTGTATAATCTAGCATTACAAAGACTAAACAAGATGATCAGGTACTAACTTCAGCCTGCCTCTTTTTTTTCCGGAAAAAATAAAACACAAAAAAACCCTCCTGAAACACAAGCCAGCGCTTACATTCAGCAAACACCCACTCAAGTTTGTGTGTTCTTTCTACTTGCACATACAAATGCAACCAGGTCACGGATTCTCACGGACAATCACCGCGTTCTGGTGTATGCTACGGTCCTTTAGCTTAACTGGTGGCGTAACATGTCATCAAGACTTTGGGGATTCCAGGAAGCAAACTGATTATGCAGCAGCATCGCGACTGTCTCCTTTTGACCTTTTACTCTTTTTCTTGGTCTTTGGTTTCTTGCTTCCGCTGTGTTCTTTTGATGCCTTCTTCCTTTTAACCGGCTTCTCTTCCTCCTCTTCCATCTGTAATGTTTCATCTGGATCTTGTTGCTGAGGAGGTACCTGAGCTTCTGAACAAGCATAATGACACATCTACTTGTTAGGATAGTCAGATCTTAAGGAAAAGCAAAGGCAAACAAGAAGCGGAGGGGAAGGTATGTGGATCAGACGAAAAAGCTAGGTAGAAAATAGTCTTGGTAATTGGTAGAATCTATTAAACTAAGGGGGAAAAACCCATGGACAAAAACAATCAAAGAACTCTTAGGGCAACCAAGAGAAAAGTAGTGCACAAAATCGACCAAAGAATTCCAAATAAGCTCATAAGCCTGCTAGTATGGTATGGGGCACTACCCAGAATATATAAAAATGATAACTTCATTCTCTGTCTCCATTTCTCCTGACAAATTCCTATACTAAATTCTAAAAGGATTTACTGTACTGGACCGTATAAAGAAAATTATATTCCACAAGTCAGACGGGAAACATAAGAACAAGAAAGACGGAAATCCAGGTTGAAGAAAATTTGTTGATGTCTTAAGAAAGAGAATATTTAGTACTATCTGGACACAGATACAGTCATACAGACCAAGGTATTATCACCGAAGAGCTAGGAGAAGTAGAAAGAAAAGCTTACCTCTCGCAGAAAATTTTGAATCAAAAACAACACTGCTAAGATGCTGCTTCAAGAAAACCTGCATCCAAATTCCAGTTTAAGTACTTGAGAATCTCTGTCTTGTACTGATTTAAGATAAATAAAAGATGCATGTTCATAATTCATCAGCTATGCCTAAATCCCAAATTAGTTAAGGTTTGGCTATATGAATCCTTCGTTCATAGTTTACCTATTTCTACACTGTCGATCTATTGCAACCCTACTTTTTATCCGGGCTTCGGACACGCTGTTCTTTGACATAGGTGGAGATTGTTTTATACCCAAATTAATCCCCCAATGTTATGTACCATGGACAATAAACTATCATTTCATTATCTGTTGTTACAGCCAAAGATTTTGCTTTTACAATTAGGAGTACGCAAATTCTCGCATTAGTAGTATTTCTGCATATACGCATGCTTACGAATATTTATGGCATGCCACACTCTTGATCTGACCTACAGTACATGCTACATGGTGCTAATGATGGGTAAGCAGCACATGTTAAACTTGAATCTCTTTGATCAAACCAGCTAACTATTTTGTAACACGTAACAGGGAAGAAGTAGCTCTGTTAAAGCAAGATAGCATCTGACAGCAAAAATTTATCATTAGGCGGCAGGACAGAACCACATCTAGACCCATAATGTAAGACAAACTATTATGTCAACCAAAAAGGCAGGAAACGAAAAGATGAAAGCCAGAAAGGGTTTCTTTCTTAAGTAATAACCTCTTCTTTTAGAAACATCACCAATTATCTTTATAGCCAGAATATGAGACACTAGAACCATTGTTTACTAATCCAGTATGACTTGGTCGAATTGGAATGCTAACTGAGGAAAGCTTTTAACTTTAACAACTTCGAAGTCGAAGGACGATAATATATCAGGTGAAAGTGAGTGTTCAAAGACAACAATTCAATTTGCCGAAACATACAAAGTTTTTGAGGAATTCTAAACAAAAAGCTTATCAAAAGAGCCCTGATGAATAATGGGAAGTAGATTGTCCAATAAATAAAGGACATAAAAAATTAGTGTTTCAAGAAGACACTTTCTGCTGATAGATAAGTGAACATTTTATTGAAACAAAAGAAACACAACGATTCTGCAGTGAGTAACACAGGATCCTTACAAAAGTGACAGTTTCCGTATCAAGAAATCGTACAAAAACTCAGTTCCAATCTAATCTAATGTGATAGGATGGAACTTGTATTCTGTACTTCTAGAGACTTGACTTTTTAACTCGATAGTCCTAAGAGCTAAAACAGCCCAAAGAGACATCAAGCCAAATTTGAGAGTCAGTTCTAAAATGTTGCAATGCACTAATATGAAGAGCAGTCAACAGCCACTCATTGTGTGTGTGTGTGTGTGTTTGGGGGGGGGGGGGGGTTAAGCAATAGCTCAGCCAAAATATAGCTGTCTATTGAATTGTCCACTCATTTCTTATAAAAGCTGTAACATAGACAAATAACATACCGCAGAGAGAAGTTGCCGTGACTTGACATCCCAAATGCGTAAGTAGCTGTCCAATCCTAGTCAAAAGTAACTTTGTTCACGTGAATAACTTATGAGGAACAAGAGTTAGAAGAAACAATAGCACTTCTATAAAGAGGCATGTGTTCTACGCTTCCAGTTCTTAAACAATGTAACAGACAAGGTTTCACAAGCTTCATACTTTCTATTATGAGATTATATCTTGCATTCAGCAAATGCGGAGCCAACATGACTTTAGGACAATATCTGTGTTCCCAGGCAGTAGCTTCCATCAACAAGTAATCATGTATCCAGATAAAAAATGTTGTATATACAAGGACCATGGACCAATGCTATAACTGGGTTATAAAGAAGTTATCTGCGATTTCAAATACTCACCACATGAGGCTATCATCGGCAGCTCTGGATGCCTAACTATAGATCTTATACTTCCAGAACATTTCCCCAAGAAGGATCCCAAAAGTTTTCCTGAAACAAAAAGGATGCACTCAATTGTGAGACACACAATATGTGAATTAAATGAGTCTAGACATCAGAATCGCGATTGAGAGAGCAAATTGTATTCCTAAACTGACGAGTTAATTATCATAAACAACAAGAATCATGTCAACAGAAAAGGAAGTTCAAGCTATTAAAACAAAAGCAGAAATCAACAGGTCGACACAGAATACCATTAAAGAACACCTTTGTCTGTGTGCAAATGCGTTTCTGAAACTGAAGTCATAAACCATATCACAACGTTCTTACGCATTAGACAAAATAAATGCAAAGTACAGTGGCCAACTTAAACATAAAACCTTTTATCAGTGTAGAAGAAACACAAGTTTGAACAAATGTATTATGTTTGCCACGTAAATCCGTTGTCTTACTTTCTACAAACGATATCAGTTCCGTGCCAGAACCAAATAACAGAACACACTTAGACTTGGATAACAAAAATGTGGAGAAGAACATGCACAACCATAAAATTGGTCTAGCAATATCCTCAATAATTTTGGAAAAACTGAATACTGGTTTAAGGATATCTTGCCCTTTCCAATGCACTCTTCTTCCACAATAATAAAATATTATCTACTTAAATGGCAAAGATGTATATGAAGATTATGTCTAATGACAACATAAACAATGATCACTATGCTGCGACAACCATTTACCTGTGCGTATATCAATAGAAGCAAGATCGCCTGACCCGTTTCCTATGTATATTGTCTGTCCATCTATATCCTCAGCCACAGCTTTAATAGGGGTCTCGCGAAAATCAAATGAAATAACAGGCCTTCTCTGAGCAGCAATATCATAAAGACGCACCTACAAGTTACCCAGTCCGCACAGTATATATCAGCACCAAAAAAATTTAATAGGTAAATCAGCAACAAATTTACAGACATGAAAGAACCAGCTTAGAATACAACTTTAAGTGCATCTATGTCCAATTACACGCTGCAGGTTTAACAGTAGGCAGAATGGGTGTATATGTGGATCTGATCTGGATCAACTTTAGTGTATTTAATAGGCTGAAAGCAATCTATGCTATTTAAACCAAAAAACAATTACAATAAAACAAGAGGCTTCTCTCCATTAAAACTTCGAGAAGCACCAACAACAGAATATCTGCTGTTTCTCCACAGTGAAAGGAATAGAAGAGCACACTGGCATAAAAAGATGGTACTGCATTGCGGAATCTGAAGAAATTCAGTCCCGGTATATCTCTGCAACCAGAGAACTCCTAGGGGATACTGAAGCAGGATTTGTGAGGTGAGGGTGTGTGGCTGAAATGCATGACTAGCTGAGCTCTTTTATTTTGGCAGATTCACAGAGCAATCCACCTATGGAGACTTCCTTCCAATTGATATAGATTTCAATAGACTAGTATAGGCTATAATTAGGGTCTCAGTAGTTAATAATATGATAGAGGGTGGTGGTTGGAGTCGGGTAATGAAGCAGTACAATAGTTGGCTTGGAAGGAGGGGGGGGGGGGGAGAATGAAAAAAAGTAGCAGCATTCTAGGAAGAGGACAAAGGAAGGACAGAAAATGGTTTAGACGGACAGCTAAGCTTGTCAAATCCATTTCAGCACTGATGTTGACCAGCCTAAAATATCTGGCATGTTGGAGAATCACCTACTTTTTTTTATGACTGACATATCCGTTTGGGGCCGACCCTTAGGACCAACCGCACCCTTCAAAACTCGGGGATAATGGGCCCGCCCGTCTACCCTTCTCCACTAACATATTAGGCTTAGTTTGCATGAAGCAGGGCTCAAAGCTGTGACCTAAGTCACAAGTCCCTCAACCTTTGCCCCTTGACTAAGCCCTAGGAGCGGAAATCACCGACTTTTGAGAGCCAAAAAGTTATTAACCCGTCTAAGACTAGAATCAGCCCACCCATTTGGCACCCTTGTCGGATTATTTCTGGGACCTATCTCTCCCCTCTCCATTACCTCACTCCCCCCCGCTCCCACCCACTCCAAGAAGGAAGTGGCCCTAGAGGTTGTCTTTTGGCAGTCCTCAAAAATGCCTAGATGTGTTAGTCAAAAGACAGCTATAAGATAAACCACATGAAGTCCTTCCTGGCAAGACCGCTTGTGAAGCTGTTGCATCAAACTTTCCTTCATGATACAAATGAAAAGCACACACTTAATGGAGCTAACGAGAAAAAATTGACAAGGAAAAAAAATACCTGGTGACTATTAGTGCCTGCAACAAATTTGCGGTGGTCATCTTTGCACAAGAAAGTTGCAGATGTAAACCAAGTTGGGGTGAATATGTCAAGGCTATTTTTTGGTGGCTGGAACAAGAAAACAACACGTCAAATTCATGAAGTATATCAAAAAGCCAGTCAATTGTTTGTTACACCCAGAAATTCTAAAGAGAAAGATGGTGAAACTCACAGATTTCGCAGTCCAAACTTTAGCGCATTGGTTTAGATCCCAGACGTTAACCTCAACACCCTTCCTGATATATCAAAGAAGAAGTCATTAACTAACACGCTATTTCCATCATGAATTTTATCTTCCAAAACCCTATATTTACGATTACTCACCCACCAAACAATGCATAGTTTTCATCTGCATCTACCTTAGAGCACAAAATACTGCCTGAACCACAAACATTCCATGCTCTTTGAGTACCTTCACTACCAGAATCTTCAAGTGACTTTGACATTTTAACACACTTCATGCTTGCTTGTCCTTTTCTTGTGCATGTAAGCAGGGTACATGACCTATAAATGTATAAGAAAATATATAAATATAAAATTAAGAAGAAAAACTTTCAGAAACAAGCCTGATTTCCTCTGAGTGAGATTCCTCAAAAATGATGCCACATGTCTGAGGCAGTCTTAATCTTCAATCCACATGCAGGCCAACACAGAGCAAGCACACCACTTGCAATGATAGTTACTTACCAGTAGTTAATAACTCATTTCAAACACTATATTGTTTTAAATTTTAATCACCATCCTAGATGATGTTGACTTTGGATATTATGGAATATGAAATGATAATCTAGTGACCATCAATTATTCCAATCTTCACCTATTGGGTACAGGCCAGAAGTTTATAATTACATTTGTATAAGGATATTCATAAGAGGCTGCGCAGTTCATGGATAGCAAATGGGATAAGAGGCGATTAACTCTTATCCCATGTTGAGTTCATGTTTGGCCTTCATATCATGTGGGACACCAAAAAATACACATTTAGTTCATGTTTTACACCTGGTTAACAGATAAGGGTCTTGCTAACACAGGCTAACATCAGAAGTAGAAATAGCATCGGTCCAGATTAAGCCAAGAATAACATGTCGCATATTACTCTTATCCCTCTGCCTCATATTTACAATATAGATTTTTTTTCCGAAGGTGGTGTTCAGCCCAACATGTGCGCACCTTGACTATTTCACCAAGTACCAGCTACCAGCTACCTCTGACCAAGGTACCGGGTAACTCTACTTTAGGCAGATGGGAAGAAATCACCTAGTACTTTTGTCTTTGCCAGGATTTGAGCCCCGGCCTCGAAGGTTGGCACACACTTTATTTATAGCAGATAAAATTTACAGCTTAAAGAGAATGACAAAGGTATATTCCTCATTAGTCATTAGGATATGTGGAAAACATAACCCAACGTCATTCCATCCGCACGCCAAACAACTCCATGAATATCTTTTGCCAATTCACGTGTCAATTACACATTCGATCAGAAGGTAATCTTCTTTCCACACAAATTAAGCGCAGGAGAAATACATATTTAAATATTTGGATTGCTAAAGAGAAGGACCAAGCTATTGAGCAATATGTTCTGTATCCAAGTCTGAGAATGCATTTACTTCTACATGTTGCTTACTCCATGAGCTAACCTGGGTGATCAGATATTTCATACTTGTACTCTCTAAAGCAGGTCTAAGACAATACCTCGATGATGAGTCCAATCTCTCTTTTCCAAATAGATGTAAGCCAACTAGAGAATTATCTTCAGATCCTGTTTCATTTTGACTTCCATTTGAAATGGAGGCACGAACATCTCCATTGACAGGACTAAGCACGTCAATCTGTACAGTATAAATGTAGTAAAGGATTCACAAATAAGGCTCAATACTCGAGGAAACTTGACAAGTTCATATTATCTCGATTTTGATCAAAGATGAAGCCTCACCGAGCCATTTTTCCTTGCTACACCTAGTAGCTGCAAAAAAAATGGAAAGAGGATAACACTCAGACTACATCACAGGCAATTGAAGATAAATATCCAATATTCTCCAAATCAGTTCTAACTTCTAAGTAATACCTTCACTGCATCTAAACTGATTAGAAATTAAAAGAAATCTTTTACGGCATCCTTGCACAATTTGACCGCCAAAACAAGATGATTCTACTTATCAAAAAAATTAAACAAGATGATTCATTGCATGATGCCAGTATGAAGTAATTATACGCCTCAAGGGGCGTTTAACTTGCATAACCAAATACATGTTTACATAAAGCACATAACCTGATTTTCGGCCGAGCTGTCACTTGAACTTACTCAAGTCTCTAACATGGTTGAACCAGGTAAAGAATGGAATTATTTCTACTTCTTTTCTACCCCCAAAAACGATCCTTTTCTTTTTTTGAGTTAATGACATGAATTATTATCCTGTTAACTAGCTCAGAGCAGAAATCCAAAGTTGCAAATTAAAAGAAAGAACCCATCCAGAAGCTATTGTTGCTGATTATTACTTAATTCATGGGTGGAATTTTGGTTTTTGAAGGAATTGCAATGATTGGCATTTGGATAGGGTATGCTTATTGCTACAAGAGATAGGAACCATGTGCATTTGTCCTAACAAAAAGAGTGCGTCTGCTGGAAGGGTACAAAAGGAGGAGTTTTTTCCTGTTAAATCATGCTACTCCATTTCTCATGACACCCTATCACAGCCACATCTTGGCCTTGGAAACAAGTTCGCAGAAGTCCTGGACCATACAAGATCCAAAGCTTCATTTGGTTGGTGGGAAGAAATGCTTGCCGCACTTAGTGCTACATACAGAGAAAGGGGATTGGTCCTGTAAAGAGCTTATTTTTGCATTCTAGGGTCACTGCCCAGCTGCTGGGCATGCTTCTCACTCTTCTGGGACACAAATGGGCTATGCCTAGAACTCTTTTGGACCTTCTACAGGGGTAGATTATCAGAAGACTGATAGGTACTCACACAAGATTATGGTATGCCATCCCGACAGCTATTTGGTGGACTACCTGGCAAGAGAGGAATGCCAGAATTTTAGAAGACAAACAAGAAAATATACTTAGTCTTAAGTTCATTTGCATACTTTTGTTATCTTCTTGGACAGCATGGCAAATGCAAATGTTACTCATTTTTAACTCCTTATATACTCTATTATAACTAACAGAAGCTTGTAATTGGTTCAATATTCCAGCATAACCTTGTTGCTGGTCATTCATGTATAAAATGCTTACCTTACATGTCAAAAAAGAACGAATCCATCCATATCAGCTAACAAAAGAAATTACCGTTCGGCCTAACCTTTTTCCTATTATCAGAGTAGCTTCTAGATTTCTGAAGTTCCACAATCAAACCATTTTTCTTTTACCCTTTTGTGAATTTAGATTAAGAACTGATATAGGAGTAAATGCACAACTCCAAACAACACACGTGATTCTTCAATCAGCTGCTATGCTATAACCTCACCCACAAAACCAACTCTCAATCACGAAAAGTATCCACCTAACAGGCTAACCCTTCAACCTATACCTTCAATCATGCATGTAGAAAACACAGAAACACACTGCATACACAAAACATTGATAAACAATGGAGGAAAAAGAAAACACACTAAATCAAAAGTTAGCACACAGGCACAACAGTATAGCACATAAATAATGTAGCAAAGTACATAGAGACAACTTACAGGGTCAAATTCACGGTCAACAATTGACGTGGCAAGCACACACCTGGAAGCATCAGGCTCCCCCCATCTCTCCACCACCTTAGGAGCTTCCTTTTGCTCACCCTTACCTTCAATGACTACACCAAAAAAGATTCGTAAGAAAATAACTACTTATTGGCACCACTAATTCTAAGCTAAAGAGGGTCAGTTTTAATTCAAACAAAATAGACAAAAATCCATTTTTCTAGGGGAAAAAAAAAGAGAGGCAAGATAGTAGGCTAGTTAAAGAAAAAAAAGGATTCAAACTTTATCCAAAGATAGAAATTTAAAGCTGAAATGGGTTTACCTTTGATTAATCCAAGAATGTCAAAAGTTAAAGCTCTAAGAGGAGGGCAACCAGGGCACTCCAAAGTGGTAGTACGAGGCATATTTTTCTTCTTTGTTTGTTCCTATTCACTTTCACTGTGGATTTTATTCCAAAAAAACCGCACTTAGAAGGTATGCGCAGAGAAAATTTGCGGGACGAGGAGGCGGCAAAGACACATGAAGGGAAGAAGAGGAAGAGAGCTGCAGCTAAACCAGCGGTAATCAACATCTATATTGGGCTTGAGCTGTTTTAGGCTTGAAACAGTGACTAGAAATGGCCCAACTTCATGGACCGATAGCGTAGTATCGGAAAAATTAGTCATTAAAGACGTTTTTCAGTTTTGAGAATAAAAATATCTTAAGTTATCCTGAAATTAAAATTTTTACTTTAAAATTTTAGGACAAAAATAAATATCGACTAATCCCTAAATAGCATACCTAAAAATGACTGTACCTAAGAAGGGTTATCTGTGCACTTCCTAGTATGTTCCACTGCTCTAAAAATTTCAGTCAGAACTCAGGATCATTGAACTTGCGATTTTTAAAGGGATTTTTAGTTATTACACTATAGCTCACCTATTTGAAATTAGTTATTTAAACAATAGCATATTTGGTTTATTCCAAAAAAAAATATTTATTTACTGGTATTACATACATGTTTTCAAAAATTTAACGTGATTGGACAATATGTTTTAAATCACTACCCACAAATCAAGGGATTAGTTTTGATTGTTTTTAATCTTTCTCTATATCATTGTACTCCAAATGTGGGGTTTTCACTTCTAAATTCCGCGGTAGTTATAGTCCTCACTTCTATTTTGTGTATAATACTAGAAATTAACTTACATAAAAGCGCATCTAAAAGGCTGAAACATCAAAATACTATTATTATACTAGCATTATACCATATATCATTATTCTACACTCATTATACCATATATACGATTGCAATTAATTTACATCAACATATACATCAAGATATCTGTAATAAATAGAATTATACTTAAGGTGAATGTCTATATTTTAGAGAGATTTTAGGGTTTGTTACTTGTTGGCTAAGTCACTTTTTCCCTATAAATAAAGGGGTTCTATTCCATTGTAAATGACTCCAAATCAATAAGAATTCTCTCTTTCTACTTTTCTCTGCAATATTTTCCTTCTTCTTTTATTATTTTATAATACGTTAGCACGAGACTCTAACCAATTGAGTAGATGGCAGATATTTAAATTTGTAGATATACTGTTAATTAGTTATGTAATGTTTGAGAAATTAAACCACCCGTAGAGAGAAGATATAGAATTTGCGTGAGGCTCTTGCATGAATGCATTTATATTCCTATATTAGGCATCTGTTTTGGTCACCATGCTTTTGAATACGTGCATGGTGCTCAACTTATAAATAATATTGAGCATAATGATTGTCAATTGTTCCATGAGCTTCCTTTAGGAATAAATTCTGGATTAAGGTAAGTATATTACCTTATTTTTCTCTTTTAAATTCTTGAAATTCTATAATTTGATTTTAAATACAAGCAAAGACAGTAAATTTTGATTATATCTCTAATAGAGTTTGTAAGAAATTATAACCACCCGAAGTGGTAAAATTTCTATGTCTTGCCATGATCAAATTCATGTATGATTGTGGGCACAAGAAGTACAAATCTGTCCCATTGAATTTGCTTCATTCACAATCCCTTAAGAGAATATGGTAGCAGTGTGTGGTAAGTCTGAAAGAAGATAAAATTATTACCGTAAAAGTATCAATGGATTTGGACGTGGCAATAAAAATAAATTATAATGGTCATTATTGTGGTAATGAGAACAATAAGGATTCTCAAAATAATCACTCACTATGTGAAAGTAATATTTGTCATCGATTTGACATGAGATTTTGTAAAGCACATATAGATGATTATGGTCCATTCATGATGTGAATGTGACAACATATGATTTATGAATACATATTCATTCTTGGAATAATATGAACATACTAGTGGTAGTGAATGTACCACACTCACCTCTAGAAGGAGGTTTGAGATGAAATACAAAAATAATTTTATTATTATGGCATGAATGGTCATTGATCACGTACCTATTATGATTATGCCAAAATATTTTGGCAATGTGATTATTATAAGACAAAAGTAATGGAAGCAACATATCTTGCCTATAATAATTTTGACCATGATCATAATGATATAACTTTCTCTCTGAGAGAGTTATTCAACCATATGGATATTGATGAATATATGATAGTACAAAATTAACTGAGAGCTTTAGAAGAGCCAATTATTACTATTTTGGAGGAATACAATTGATTATTAATAAGGTATTATCTCGTAGTAAGTCTCAAAGAAACTTATTGAGTTTCTAAAGTATTCGCGAAAATGGTTGGTTATATTGAGACTAAAAATAAAGGAAAGATTTGATATCTTCTATTACTATAACTTATAGCGTGATAATATGTACGTGAAAATTTACCCGCTTTATTCTCCGATTTGTGCTACACAAATAAAAAGAATGCCACAATAAAGTAGACGTTTATTGATATAAAAATCCGTATCATAATAAACTTGGAGTTATTGATAATTGTACACGTCATGGTGTAAACCTGAAGTTTATCAATATTGATAATTTATCTAGTTGGCATAATGGGTTTAGCCATGTTAATTTAAGTATAATGTGCAAAAATAAAAAAGAATTCACATGGGTAAATATTAAAAAACTAGAAAGTTCTTTACGAATTCTCTTATGTTAGCTCGTTCTCATTAATTAATAGACCAACTAAAATTGGGATTGAATCCCATGAATGCCGGAAATATCAAAGGTGAATATGAGCTCATTCACCTGCCATGTATACCACATAAGATACATCTATGAGATGATTACATGTGTGATTATTATTAACCCGCAACCTGGTGTTTGCGAGATAACTTGCTCAATAATTTAATTTCAAGCATAATTTTCATATTTTCTATTCAAGACAGTTCATCTTGATAAGTTGGTTTACATCACAATTGTTTTAGCAAACTGATTTATTGAGTGTCTCCACTTAATAGTTAAACTATTGCTTATATGAACAAAGTTATCTATATAAGTTTGATATATATTATATACGAAAGTATATTATATTCTCCCCTCACAATGGGTTCGGGGTCAGGAACCAAATAATTCTATCTTCTTATTATTATTGATGTGCAGTGTATATTTTGATTAACGCCATAACACACAGAGGTGGATTTCCAAAGTTGAGGAAGCAAGTTAGTTTTTCTAACACGAGGGAAAGACGGGATAAACAATTGAGAAAAGTTACGTTGAATGAATTATCGTTTGTATCTCTAGATCCTCGAAGATAATATGAACTTGAAGTTCGCAAAAAGATAATTTATCTACAATATACTGCAAAGCATGCTAGACGCATTTGCTGACCCAAAGGAAATAATTATATTCTCACTATAAATGCTCCTATAAAAATAAGTTCTAGAAGGATAAAGTCTACGTTACACCTGACGTGGATAGACAAATCGGTACTAATTAAAATCCTCGATAAAGAAGACGAACAAATGATCAAAACGATCATAATAAAGAGGCAAGTGCTCTAGAAGAGTACATGACATAACATTTCATAAAACCTTATGAGAGGTTCAGGCACCTGAAATGAATGAAGAGATCTATATGTTATGGCTCTATGAAAAAATTATTGGAACCGATATAAAATGTTCGTCGTCGATATCTATGATAGCGCTAAATATATACGAGGATCTTAAGTCTAGATAAACAATTCAAGTAGAATTGGTTTCATATGAAAGACATGTAGTTGTGGGCGTGCAGTTCAAACACTAGAAAGTATAAAGTCAATAGTGTATGCAATCACTTTTATGTATCTTATATGCCTAGCATGACATGAAAACTTGATATGCATCTAAACTTTATTTATATGGCGTATATGACTTAACTTATATGACAATCCCTAAAGGATTTAAACTGCTTAAAGCATATAAAATTCCTGGTCACGAAGTACTACATCCTAAGTGCAATTTGTGCACATTTGCATCTTGCTATAACTATAAGCATGATAATATGATAGCGAGAATTTTTATCTTTAAGGAGATATTTAAAAGGTTATTACACGTTATTTTATGAAGACATTACATATCTATCAAGAATGATGATTTCAAGGTGCAGTATATCCATTCAAGTTAATATGGCTGATTTGTTTATCAAATATCTACCAACGATCTTTTAAAGATGGTGCACAAGATTGGAATGCGAAGTCTCAAAGATGTGAATTGATACTCTCATCAGGGGGAGTTAATACGCGTTGTACTCATTTTTCATTATAAGGTTTTGTCTCACTGGGTTTTCCTTGCAAGGTTTTTAACGAGTCAACCAAAATGCATATTTCTAAACATGTGCTCTTTTTTCTTTTCTAGAAATTTTTTCCCACTGAATTTTATTTTAGTTAAGATTTTAACGAGACACATTATCTGTTGAATAGACATTCAAGGGGAAATGTTATAAATAGAATTATATCTAATGTGAATGTATATATTTTAGAGAGATTTTAGGGTTTGTTACTTGATGGCTAAGTCATTTTTCCTCTATAAAGGGGTTCTATTCCATTATAATTGATTCCAAATCAATAAGAGTTCCATCTCTATTTTTCTCTGCAATATTCTTCTTCCCCTTTTATTGTTTTATAACAATATCATTATTATACTATAATTATATCATATCATTACTATACCAAAATTATACAACGTACACGACTTGCGAATAACTTACGTAACAATAGATCCGAAAAAACAAGATCATTATTAGACAGACTAGTATTATATCATATATAAACTTTCAAATGACTTTCATAAACGCATTTATTGTATGAAATATCAGGAAAAAATTATTATATAATTATTCAAAAAAAGAATAAGATGAAAGCATTATTGTATAACTATTTATCAATGTATATTTATTACTCCCTCCGTTTCAATTTATGTGAACCTATTTCCTTTTTAGTCCGTGTCAAAAAGAATGATCCCTTTTCTTATTTGGAAATAATTTACCTTTATACAATGATTTATAGCCACACAAAATATATGTGTCTCATTTTACACCACAAGTTCAAAAATCTTCTCTCTTTTCTTAAACTCCGTGCCCAATCAAATGGGTTCACATAAATTGAAACAGAGGGAGTATAAAAGAATATCTCTATCAAGTTTATAACTATTGTAAGAAAGTAATCCTTTTGTTCGCTGTGTTTTGATTGAGGAACAGAGCAAATTATCGGCAATCAATGTCAACTGTTATGGAAGTTGACTGTAGCTGGTATGGGAATTAAGAAGCTGAATTTCGTCAAGATGGGGAGTATCAGTGACAAACAGTTATAATGCTATATTAGGGAACAGGTAAAACTGCAGGAGGCAAGTCTAATATAATATGGACCAGAATGTTGCATGCAGCCAAAGCAAAGGTTTATCATCTGGTTAGCGAACGAAGGAGAGGCTCACCAGATTACAGATCCTAGTGGAAAATGGGATATGCGGCTAGGGGCACAGCTAGCCTTCAGCTTACGGGTTCGGCCGAATTCAGTAGCTTTTATGCAGATTTTGTATTTGTCTTGAAAAATTCATGGAATATGTATAAATTATTATAGAACCCAATAACTTAAAATAACTAGAATTCCGAACTCATAAGTTTCAAATCTTGATTCCGCCTCTATTAATGCAGCTTATATGTGATGAAGGAAGTGAAACTCAGTCACATCTATTTGGTGAATGCACATGGATCACAGCAGTTGGAAATGGACTGTCATCATGGTTAGGTATGGGAAGCAAGTCTGAAAGGAGATAGCGTTTGGGGAAGGGTTAATTTCGCTGATAGTTATTTAACTATCTTCTAATTTCACTAAAGTCAATCAATTATTTTTTTTTCACTTAAAAGTAACTAAATTTTATCATTGTCACTTAAAAAATCATTTTGCCTCAAACCCCTACCATAAATATGACATGACATAAAATTTAATAAGAAAAATCTAAAAATAAATACCACATAAGCTTAAATGGGCCATATCCACTTTAGATCCATGTCCCCCTTAATATGATTTGATCCAAAACCCAAATGGGTTTAATAAAAAAAAATATTAAATTTCACATTAGTTTAAAATGATTATCCTATACTACAAAGTTTTTGCCTTTTTTGAAATTAACTCGGATATGGCATACAAACAAAATAAGAATTTTCTAGCATAGATTATTTTTAGTATAGAATAATTATGAATGTACATTATGTAACAAAAAAGGCAAAAACTTTGTAGTATAGGATAATCATTTTAAACTAATGTGTAATTTAATATTTTTTTTATTAAATCCATTTGGGTTTTGGATCAAATTATATTAAGGGAGACATGGATCTAAAGTGGATATGACCCATTTAAGCTTATGTGGCATTTATTTTTGGATTTTTCTTATTAAATTTTATGCCATGTCATATTTATGGTAGGGGTTTGAGGCAAAATAATTTTTAAGTGACAATGATAAAATTTAGTTACTTTTAAATGACAAAAAAATAGTTGAATGACTTTAGTGAAATTGAAAAATAGTTCAATGACCATCAGCGAAATTAACCCGTTTGGGGAAGCAATGATCTATCAAATATAGCAAGCTTGGACAATTTTCAGAAATCATGTCAATATAAATATAAATACAAAGTTTGCTATTGCACACATACAAATTAAAAGGTGCCTAGAATTGGGCTAGAAAGTATACAAATACAAGAAGAGCTTATAGATGTCAATATTTATTTTCCAGAACATGCATGTAACTAGTTTATGTGTTTTTGGTTCCTAAGGCCTAGAAGATTTTACTGCTTCCTACAAGGTGGTTGTAATATAATCCTGGGGGCTCTAATTTAGGTGTATTAAATTTGGTAATAGCTGTAATATTTTACATTATGTATTACCAAAACTCTGATTTTTTTTAGCCAAAACGTAGGAAGATATCTTCTTGGATTTTTATTGGCTCCTTTTAGGTAGGGGTTCCGTTATAGCATGGAAATATATTGCAGCAGGAATGTTAATTAAGTGATATTGCTAAATTTTTATAATTGTTTTTAAAATATTGCACAATTATTTTTTACCATTTATAAAGTCATAAAATTCGAAAAATTAATTTATTCGAGAAAATTTATCTAATGAAGAAATATTGTCTAATTTTAATGGATAAATAGTATCATGTAAAACTTTTTACAACAGCATTTCTTATATGTTGACGTGGCATAGCCCCAGAAGCAAAAAAAAAATAAAAAAATTGAAAATATTATCGGGTACGTTTTATGGGATAAGTGGTATTTCAACAATTTTTACAAAATTTTTGTATAAAAATTTCACACGTTTTTTCCTTACACTTTTAGACAATGTTTCTTATATCATTTGTTGAGATACTCGGTAGAACTTATGCGATTATATTATCCTATTTTCTTGCCCGTGTGGCTATGTATGTCGCGCTATCAAATGATCATATTGTTCATTTACCAAGGAAATGGTTCAATATAATCATGTACAATTTAAATAGAAAAAAAATGACCATACAAAAATCTATTGTATTTAATTTTCAGATCTCTTATACATAAAACTAAACATCTTTTGAGGAGATATGACATAAAACTAAAAAGAATTTGTCATGCAACACAAAATCAATTGAGTTTTGTTTATCCAATTAGTTACCTGATAAAACCTACCCAATAACTTTTGTTTTTTTTTTTACTTATGTAGCTATGTCACGCCATCATATGAGAAAATTGTTGTAACGTATAACAAATTTTTACCCGATAAAATGCTTTGTTCACCGGATAAATTTTATCGAGTAAACGGGAGTTACTTTCATTTGGTGAAAAAATAATTTATCTACACATATAAATTTTACTGCAGTAAATCATAAGTTCAGTGGATAGTAGCCTTAACAAAAAATTTTAGGACTGACATGGCATAGCCACATTATCATTTTTGCTGACTTGGCATACCGATTTGGATTTTAGAGTCAGCTGATTGGTTCAGGCATTTTGATTTGTTTGAGCAACATTGGAAAAGTTTATTTACTAGGCTGACAAAGTTTGGTTTTATAACTTTAGTGCAATAAACTTAAAATCTGATATATATATATATATATATATATATATATATAGTTTGGTTTTATAACTTTAGTGCAATAAACTTAAAATCTGATATATATATATATATATATATATATATATATATATATATATATATATATATATAATCCTCACCATTAGGTCCTCAACCTCTCTCAGTCATTAACCTTAGCTGCATATTCTTTTGGTCATTTTAGAAAGAGTCTGGTCTGCTCTTGGTGAAAGACAGAAACGAGGACTGGTTTCAAGCTCAACCGATTACCTAGCCACACATGGTAAATCTCTTTCGATAGCATTGAGTTGAATTCTTTTAATTTTAGTCTATGTGCAAAAATAAATTGTGCTATTTATCATTGAAAAATAAATTTGAGACTTTCAACCAAAGGAGAAAGAATTCAGATGTAATGTCAATGACGGAGGGGGCTGACGAGAACGCATCAAAGGAAATAATTGACGAGCTTCTACGCCAACAGATTTCTGAAGAAGGGGTCACATGACACTTAGGCGAATCACACATTTTGAATAAGAAATGAAAGTTAATACCTTTATAAGGTATAACATCCGTTAAAATGACGCGCACGTTTTTGAGCCTGATGATGACATAATCCAAGGGACAAATCTGTGAGCTTTATTGAACTAAAGCGGACAATAAGTGCTATGAGCTTGGGCATGAGAAATCCTTATATCAATCTCACTCCCCAATTATTTATTTCTGATCTTTAACAAATCTAACCATTCTCGCATTAATTTTTTTGACCCAAAAAAATTATCTTGATGAAAATAACAAGTGATGACATTCATTCCATTTTGAGTCAAAACATTACCACTTAATCAGACATTCCATTCCCGTGTAAGTTTTTGCAATAATCTTACAATAAAATCAATGTTTATGTTATGGCCAAGTTATGTGAAAAAACATGGAGTTTATGTAATGGCCAAGTTATGGGAAGAAGTTGGCTTTTGTTTACTTTTATCTAATCATGTCATTATTGGGTACAGCTTCCACTTTATATCTAAAACACTCTCAAGTCCAGTCCTTTAATTTCTAGCTGAGGTTGAAACTCAATAATTTTCGAAGACAGTTGCTCTAACCAGTTGTCCATCATTTAATAGACCAGTCTAATTGTGAAAAATCTACCACCCCGTACAAAACAACGGTCTAGCATAAAATTTTGAAGACACAGAATCGAATTATAAACTTCCCAAGAATACCACATTTCTACAGCGTTGGGTTTGTGAGATTGTCACTTTTTTATGTAGATGAACAAGTTCTTTTGCATAAAATTATGACCCGCTTATATTTTGAATAACTTTAAAGATCAAGCTTTAGGTCTGGTGTGATTTAGTATTGAAAACAAGAGAGAGGGGCGGCTAATCATATCAAGAAAGAATAGAGAATTGTCGTGGGAAATTCATTCAACCAGTCTCCTTCTAATTGAGTTTTCCAATTTGTTTGCCATTGAGTCGAGCTATATGGGAATTCCTAAGATCCATCTATTCCATGATCTGAACAATAGAGATCGTGTTTGAAAGTTTGTAGCAACAGATATTTGAGTCAAAAATAGTACTAGCTAGCTCATTTTTTGGATGAATCTTTCATATTAATCTTCACTTGTTTTACTATTACTCTTGTTACTATATATTGTCTCCCAAGCTAATTCAAGTCTTTCTTATATTGTGAAAGAAGCACTGCTCAAGAGGGACAATGCTAGTTTTGAGTAGTCTAATTAGTCATACTTTTAATATCTCTACGACTTCTGTTGCATTTCATGAAATGTTCCGTTTCTAATAAGTCCGGGCCAGGCCAGGGCAAGTAGTTGCATGACAAACCTTTTACACACTCACACTTTCAGAACTACTTTTGTGCTTGATTAATTTTTCAAATAACGTGTATCTTCTTCATCTTCCCATTTTCTATCTTAAGTACCATTGTTGCTGCCACCATAGTTGTTTGTGAGAAAGTTTCCAACAACACCAAAATTCAACCACACTATCTAAACAACTAGCCGAAAATAATCGAGCAATAAATTGAGTTCAACAACCCAATAATCAACAAGACTCAATTGAATTTACAACCTTTTTTCAATACTCCAACAATGATGAATTCTAGATTTTTTTTTACTAAACCTTCAATACTATTGTTAAAGCTTTAAATCTATCACAAATAAATGGTTTTCACAATATTTAGACAATAAACCAACAAAAATCGCTCAATTTTAGATCTAAAATTTTATGTTCTTTTAAAAATTCTATTTGGGAAAGAAGATGGGGAGGGTGGTCTGAGGAAGAAGACCAGAGGGAGGGGGAGGGGTTCTTCTGGAGAAGGGAGACAAAAAGTAAAATTTTTTACGGGCTTCACGCGCTTTTTTATGTGTGTAAACACGCAAGTGGTATCTAGTCAAAAGTAGTGTGTCTTAGACACACTTTTGAAAAGGTGAGTGTGTAAAAGGTTTTCCGTGAAGGAGAGGTGTGTAACCGGGATTTCGCTACAAGGTTGATAAGTAAATTATGTATTTTGTTCATAAGAATAAACGTGGAAGTAGGGACCGCTAAGCATAGAAGTTACGGGTTCGGTCAAATTAAATAATTTTGGTTCAAATCCTATGTTTATCTTAAGAATATGTATAAATTATTATTTTAGAACCGTTTAAACTCTAGCTCCACCTTTGCTGCTGAGAGCCCAGACCCAGAATTCAGTGAAAATAATTAGTAATATCCAAAGAGCTTCTTTTACAAAATGAAAGATTGGTGCATATAGAATGTGTGTTATTCTTACCACAAAAAAACAAATGGGAAAGATGAAACTTTGAAGTGTTAGTTTGCGAATCAGTTTTAGAAGATTCACACTACAATTTTGTCAAGTGAAAAATACTTTTCGATGTCATTTTCTGTGACATACAACATAAATGTAACCTAATCTTGCGTCTGCAATAAACTCTAAAATACGAAGATTCTTTGGCCCACCAAAAAATTTATAATGGAAAGAAATGAAGGCTATAGAAAAGCAAAGTCAAATTAATTCAAGGCTCCACCATTATCTTCTTTCTATTGATTTAGTAAATCTTCATGGACTTCCCAAGATTACAATATAACAAATATTCTCCAAAAGAATCTCTAGGGGAAAAATAAAAAATAAATAAGAGAGCCACAAAAGTTTAAACCATCCAACATCCTAAAAGAAGAATAGCATAAGCTTTTGTTCTCTTTTCTTCTTCTTCTTAAATTGGCCCCTAATAATCTTTGCTAAAATATAAATACTAAAAGGGGCCATATGGAACTTTTTTCAACCTAAAAATTCCAAAGGGAATCATGATGCTGTTGCACTTCATCCCACTCCCCAAACTCAGCAATGTCTTCACACAAAACCATAGGATCGGTAAAAGAATAGGAGGGACAAGTGTATTCTCTAACAGGATCTCGTAATAACAAAGCCCCCGTTAGCTCCATCCACATTTTAGGTGAGTCCAATGGCGACTCATTAATCGCCTGAATTTGACTCGACGATAGACCTACCCTCACCGGGACCACCGTGCCACCACCGCCACAGCCACCGCTCTCGGGTGGCTCCGGAGTTTTCCTAATTTTGAACCTCATTGCTGCTTCATGAGCTGCCATTTGCACATCTTCAGGCTTAGAACTTGAGGGTTTTGGAAAACTATCGATTAATTCGGGGAAATTCAGTCTTGCTCTCTCGCCTTTTAGATGAAATGCAGCAACATCATAGGCTGCTGCAGCCATCTCCGGTGTCTCATAACTCCCTAGCCATATTCGTGTTTTCTTCCCCGGTTCACGTATCTCAGACACCCATTTCCCCCATTTTCTCTTCCTTACTCCTCTATACATTTGAATATTGCTACTTTCTTGATGATCTTCCATTTTCCTAGCAAGGTTACTCTTTTTTTTTCTTCTTGGTTGTGTTTTTTAAGATAACAAGGTTATGGACATGGAAGTGAGGGTTGAGGGAGAGGAATATATAGTTGAATTGACGAGTAAGAAGGAATGGGCACTTAGTTATAAGGTGTGAAGTGAGTTTCCACGTAGTTGCATGAAAGTGGATTAAAGTTGTATGACAGAATGAAGCAAAAAATAAAAAGCTAAAAAATAATAATTGATTTTGATGTTTCTCCATGTGTTTGATTTGGAGGGCTTTGATTGACCAGTAGGATGATGCCACGTATAAATATACTTAAGGGTTTCATTTTTTATTTGTGATAGGCCTCGCTGTCATCGTACATATGGATTCTTAAAGTATTAATAACGTAATTAACATGTAATATTATCCATGAATTTTAACTTAGAATAAATGAGGTCCGTGGTAGCTCAATTATTAGGAAAAAAATTTATAGAGTAGATTCAGAATAGCTTTTTGCGTTGACCACAAATTTTATGAAGATATGCAGATTGTGCAGCTGAAATGTGGCATCTTAAGAAAAATCCAACATAAAAGATATATATATATATATATATATATATATATATATATATACACTGCCTCGAGTAGGTCCGTGTTATGTTATAAGACTTGTTGGTATGTTTAGTAAAGGATCCCGAGGGACTCGGACATGTTTCAGATTGATTTCAGACCATTTTTCTTTATGTTTTCATCGCTGGTTCCTGCTGGTTTCTGATGCCTCGATTGTCCTTCGCGATCGCGAAGAATGGTATGCGATCGCGTATAGGAAATCTGGACCTGGCCACTTTCTTCATCGCGTTCGCGATTGGATAGTTGCGTTCGCGTAGAGTTGGGACTGGTCTTCATCGCATTTGCATCTGCTTCTACGCGTTCGCATAGTGTTTGGGGGCTGAGATGCGTAGAGTACTCGTTATCTCTTCGCGTTTGCAAGGTTGCTTCCGCGAACGCGTGGTTCTGTCAGCCTTATGTATCGCGATCGCGAGTCTGTTGCTACAATCGCGTAGTGTATTTTCAGGAGCAGTGCATTTTCTCCTTCGCGATCGCGATGGTATTTCCGCGATCGCGATTCATTGATTCGTCTAGTGATTATAAGAACTCTATTTTTGGGGGTTTCAACCATTTTAACATATTTAGAGCTTTGGTTGACTTTGGACTTTTGATTAAAGATTCCACCTTTATCGATTGGGTTTGTTTCCTTAGACATTAATTGATGTATTTGAGTTGATTTTGGCTAGAGTAATTGAGTTGTGATATATGTTAGAGACCACGTCTAAGCTATATGCTTATCCTGTTGGGACCCACTGAGGTCATTTCTGCTGTTGAGTTATTTGCTTACATTGCAATTACATACTTAGTCATACTCATTCATTTGCATATCATATCTCAGTCTCTGTTACCATTTATTGATACATCATATCATCATTTTTGGGCTGATTTTCATGACTTTGTGAGCCCGAGAGACTGGAGAGATTGATGACTGAGTTGAGGCCTAAGAACCAGAGTGTGAGAGATATTGATGGGATCGGGCTGCACGCCGCATCAGGTATTATTGATTCATGATGGGATCGAGTTGCATGCCGCATTAGGCTTTATTGATTCATGCTATGATTGGCTTATTATAACGCTTAGGCTGGATCTGCCCCTCTAGAGTCTGCACACCCACAGTGAGCGCATTTACTATCGATTCCTTAAGTTACTACAATGTCCCAACACCACTAGCAATATAAATCTATAGGAAGATAGGGAAAACCGGATAATAATTAGAAGGATTCTCATGACGTAAGTCTCTTTGGAATTTTGTCAAACACCTATTATGCCAAATTAACTACAAATCTCTACAATGGTAATCCCTTCCTCCCTCAACCAATTTCAACAAGAAACTACACAAAATAGTTCAACAACACCACATACTACCACCAAGTGTTACATGCATGGTCTATCTCCAGTTCCATAACCTAATTAAACCCATAATAATTGCATGAAGGTTTTAGGACAAGGTCTTACCCGGGTAGATGATGGTCTAGTGAGTAGCTACACTTGAATCTTAAAGATTGGGGAAATAATTGATGATTAGAATTGCTAGGTCTTCTCCCTCTATCTCTAAGATACTCTCACTTCTCTCTAAAATATCAAATATTTGCTTCAAAATGAGCCCCAAAGGCTATTAATCAAAATGGGGTCGAGTAGGAAAATTTCTAAAAAAGATCCCGAAGTCAATTATGTGGTGCAATTCTATGGTAGCAGAACACATTTATGGCCAGCAAAATAGATATGTGACAAGCAGAATGGTTATGCGGTCAACAGAATCGCCACAAAATGATTTTCATATTGTGGGTTGGGTCTGGTCCATTCCGCGATGCAATTTTGTGGTAGCAATATCATTATGTGGCCTACAAAAAATGTTTTCAGAATTTGGCCCTCTTCTTTTACACTCCGCGGTGGATCTGTGGTCCGCGAAGTAATTCTGCGGTTGCATAAAGGACCGTAGAAATGCCATGTTCGACATCAATTTTCCTCCAACTCCCCAATGCATTGTACAACCCAAAAAGTCCGTACCGCGGCTCGTTTTCTACAATCTTTAAAAATATTAGCCTACCTCGTAACCACGAAACCTTAAATTCATTGGGAAAATTTTATGGGGCCTTACATCCTCACCCGCTTAGGATCATTCATCCTCGAATGAGGACTAGAGTCCGCCCCAAACACCTAACATAACACATCTCAAGCCCGCAAATTTTATCTAACTCTCAAATGTTTCAGAGATTTTGGCAGAGTCTCCTCTGTAATTGGGCCAATCCGCCTGATAGAGAATCACCTAAACCACTCCTAACAACATATACACAAATTAACAAAGCATCACAATATTCCAATAACACAAATTTCAACACTACCAACATTACATTAATAAAAGTTGCATCTTGACATCAACTGTACATATTTGAATCATAACACATAGAAAATACCTTTCGAGTCACAATCATTTGATATACAAAGAAGTGAAAATATTCTCTTTCCACAATACACTCGGCCTTTGAGGTGACCTCCTCGACTAATAGACTGCGCCATAGCACTTGACAGAAGTAATCCTAACTCCCGGATTTATCTAACAAGGATGACAATTAGGTACCTCTCATAGGCCAATTATCCATTAACTTCACCCTCAATAGCTTCCACTGGAATGATAGACAAAGGATTTCCAACTACCTTTTTTGACATAGACACATGAAGCACCATGTGCATGGAGAACAACGATGGAGGATGTCATACTCATAGGTTGACCCATTTCATTCAAGATTCCATAGGGCCCAATGTGAACTACACCTATTTTACCTTCCTTAACAATTCATCAAATATATTCATGGAGAAAATCTTGATAATAACCCGTTCACTTTCTTCAACTCTAAATCTCTACGTCGAACACCCAAACTAAACCTTACGCGACCTTCAACAATTATTCTAAGATGTGCTAGCATGAATATGACCATAAAGTTTCGTACCCAATATGTTTGATCATGAGATGATGCTTTTTCTTTGACATGTTTGAACCTTCAACATCCATAGATGTAATACAAAGAGGAATTACGGGGTTCAAGATTGAGTTGGAATTATTCAAGAATCGACCAATGTGCTAAGCAGTGCATTTCAGGAGGTTATATCTTAAGAGATATGAAGGTTACTACCAATAGCGCTGATGTGGCTAATCATTGTGATGACATCATTGATTCGACAAATGAGGTATAGAGTTGCCTAGTAGGCATTGAAAATGTGGGAACCATTTACATGATCTTAATACGAAATGAGTCATTTTAGACATGGGATACATGGGTGGCATGATCGGGAGGATAAAAGCATTAGCATACGTTATTCTTGGAAGACGATGAGTTAATAAAGAGACAATAACAATTGTTTTATTCCATTGGGCCTTGTTCGGCAATAATAAGCCTTAAGGAGAAATAGCCAAGTACGTTACACCAGTCGCCTCCTCGAGTGTAGGAAAAATCAGTTTAACTCGAAATAAGAAGATTTTTGCACCATTAATGTGATAGGGGTTTCAAAATACTTGAAATTGCATTACGCTCTTAACAGTATTTAACACAAGGAGTCTATGCCACAAGCCCACGAGGTTGAACACTTGTGAGATTATTATCATTCTGACAGCTTAGCCATTCCCGATAGTTTATCCTATATGAGAGGACTGGAGATACAAAAAACTTGTCTTTCAAATCAATATGCTCATGATATGTGCCAGAATCTGAAATATCCACCTGAAGTAGGGAGGGAAAGGTTGTGTTAAGGCTACTTAACTCCAACCATACACGAGTGAAGCCATGTAGCTAGGACATCCTAATATTGGGTTTAAGTCATACATTGGTTAGAGAGGTGCTGGGCTGGATCTGCCCTGTACAATGCTGAGTGATTGAGTGTGCTGAGTGATTGAGCATGATGAGTGGGAGTGTGAAATTGTGATATTGAGTACTCTAAGAGTGTGAGTACACGAGTTCATCACTGTGACACATTGCATCGGACATGCATACTTGACATGCATGCATATAGATGAATTTCCTCATGTTACACGATTTTGTGACATTTATGACTTCACATGCACATTGACATGTAGGCATAAAGATGTACTTTCCTCATGCTATCTGAAATTGAATCATCTTATCTGTTGTTGAAAGTTATTTTTTTGAAAAAAATCAAAGGTTTATGACTTACTCATATTTTGGTGATTTCGGTGAATGATTTGGGTTTTACTGTTATACCTGAAAAGCATGACTATTTTTCGTAACTGTGAATGAGCTGAGCATCATATCTCTGATTATTTCTTTTATCTTTTTTATTATATTGTTATGAACTGTTGTTGGCTATTGGTGTTGGACTCCGACCTTTGTCTCAGCTCGTCACTACTTTCAACCTAAGGTTAGGTTTGTTACTTATTGAGTACATGAGGTCGGTTGTACTCATACTATATTTCTGTGCCTTGCATGCAGATTTTTTATGCTGATGTTGTTGTGTATGGAGGGAATTAGCATTGAAGACGTACCTGCATTTCGGACATTGCTGCCTTTTTGTTCTTGCTAGCTTTAGAATTATTAATCTGTTCATGTATATTTTTAACAGATGATGTATTTATTTCATACCAGCTTTGTAAGCTCTATATCTTATAAGCTCATGATTTGTACTACTAGTCCTTGGGAATTCTTTGTATAAAAGCACAATTGTATTGCCATTACTTCTCTTAATGAATCTCAATCGAATTGGTTTATTGTTAATTGGCTTACCTAACAGGTTAGGTTAGGTGCCATCACGACTAGTTGAATTTTAGGCCGTGACAAGTTGGTATCAGACCTCTATGTTCATAGGTTCTACGAGTCATGAGCAAGTGTCTAGTAGAGTCTTGTGGATCGGTATGATGACATCTATACCTATCTTCGAGAGGCTACATGACATTTAGGATATACTTTCCATCTTTCATTCCTTATCGTGCGACATTGATTCAACTTGAAGCATAACTCTTTGAATCCCTTCCACTCACTCGTATGCGTATGTGAGCGCTCAGTATCAACTGTGCATCGACAACTTGTGGATTTTATGGATGAGGTGCGAGATGTGTTTCCGGTGATTTGGTGATGGGCCAGTCTGGAGGACTTGAGGCTAGGTTTAGACTGCAGCTTAGGCTCGATAGTTTCAGTTGTGTGAGTATATGCTTTTGTACTTATATGTCCGGTAGTGTCCATATGAGTGGAATTTATGGCTCGATGAGTTGTTGAATGGCTATATGATGAAGTATGATGTGACAGCGGGATGTGTTCAGATGATTTGAATGTGACAAGAAGTGTTTGCTTGGGATGTAATAAGGACTATTGGGTGCTTGATTTCTGTCTTAATGTGTTGTATAGTCTCGAGTTATGATCGTAATGCAAAATCTTTCATGTTGTTTAATTATGGAGCGAAGTAGATTTTCATGTCTTGTTGTAAGTTCAGACTCAGGAAGATTAAGTGATTGCGTAGTAGCTGTGGCTGTGAAAGGGTATAAAGAGATGTCAGTTTGAGGCTAAGTAGGAGGGTTATCACATGCGAGGTAATCTACGGATGTGTGATCCTTATGATGTTGTATGGAGGCTTTCTTTTCTACCAGTGGGTATATGTGTTGCGATTTGAGTTTGGATTGGTTGAGAAAGTGGACCTGACCGTCACGAGGATGTATGAGAGCTTAGCAGATAATTTGAGGTACTCGATGGTTTGTGTTACATGAGTTTATGAAGGATTGAGTTGAATTTCGGTGCGAGATTATGGCAGTAATAGAGTATGGGTATTATGAGTTATCGAGTGTTTTTTTCTATGACTTCAAGCCAAGTGGGGGAGTCTGCTATCGACAATTTGATTGCATGGTTACATGTTGTATTGGTTTCAGTTTGAGACATACTTGTGGATCAACTATGACTTGTAGAAACTGGGTTTTGAGGATAACTTAAGCAAGGAAAATTCTGGATGTATGGTGTAATACACATTATGTATATATAGTAATCTTGGAGTGATTCGGGTATGTTGTTCGTGGCATATGTGATGTACTAAGAAAAGGGATTCACTCGGTTGCTTAGAGGTGTGGATTACTTCTTTGTGTGTTGTCGTGCTAATGGGACACAGATCGTTCGACCCATTTGGTCGGTGCAATTGAGATTTGAGCAGAGTGGATGACTCTCGAGAAGGTTCTAATGGATTCAAGATTTATATGTAGCAATTGAGAATTTTCAGGATTTGTATATGGCTATAATCTGAGATTTACATTGGATGTCGATACTTGCAGTATTTCTGTATCACGATGGATTCTATATTTCAGTATCAGGGGAAATATTTTTAGGTTCACATAAGGTATCTTCAGAGTGGATGTCTCGGTTGTGGTACTTTTGGGATGCTTAAGAGGGAATACAGCAGCTTATGAGCCTTAGGGCGGTGTGGTTTTATGCTATGATCTCTTGTGGTGAGCTTGGGGTAAGGATTGTGGTGTTATAGCAAGGAGAAGTGTCAATTTGAGGGTAATTCGAAAGGAACTCGGAGGAATAGGACAACTTAGTAGTAGGTTGGATTAGCACGGTAATAGATATGATCGGTTCTTTGGTTACTTATGATGTGGTGAGTCCCTACATGTGTTTTGGGGCAATACTCTTAGGTTTGATGACCTGCGTGGCTTAGTTGAGTTAGAGGAATTTGGTTGTGATAGCTTGGTTATGTGCAAATGGATTCCAAAGTGTTCTCGATGGTTTCTACCACTGTTTGAGATGGATATTTCCTACCGGCGTGAGGAGCATGTTGTGTATTATGATTTTCTCCAGGATGGGATCAAATGGAAGGTTTCTGACTGATCAGGTATGCATTCTGCTGGTGACTCAGAGTTGATTAGGAGATCCTTGTACTTTTCATATGATGGTATGATAGATGCGGTGTGTTGTGTGGGGTTGAGATTTTCATGTGCAAGGTCTAGGTTCAGTTTTGGAGGGAAGGGCATGAATTCTGAACAATATGGACAGTTTTAGATGTTTAGTGAATGCTATTACTACTTGGTATTGCCTGAGAAGGGTGCACATTTCAGAAGGCGTGTTGTGTTTTGGTTTACGGATGCTTCATTGGTATTGCGGTACTCGCTTGATTGATCGACTACTCATGTTCAGATTTTGCTATGTGGCACGGAAGAATTATGGAAGAATTTCTCGTGGGATGATTATGTATGAGAGACGTGTTAGTCATTTGAGTGATGGAGTTGGGGTCGGCTATGGTGATTCAGGTGTTTTATGGATTTGGAGACTCGGAGTTCTCAAAAGCAGATTATTTTGGGGTTGCGGACTGTGAAGTTGTGGCCAAGGTTAGCTAGATGGTGGTACATGTTATGGTTAGATCATCGTGGACTTTTGGAGGGCTATTTATCCATTTGGGGGATGACCAGAGTTGATTTAGGGGCCCATTGGTAGGCTCGAGGAGGATGTATATTCTACACCGGGTCGGATTTGTGGACTCAGAACTGTTAGAATTGAGGGGTGTGTCATTCGGTTAGAGTTGAGCTTGTTCATGTTCTAATATGTTATATGTGTTACTCTTCTATGCTACGAGGGGTTGTGATTTGTTGGTTATATACACACATGGTGCGGTTCTATTTGGGTCTTGTAGCGAAATCTGAGCGAGATGGTGATTGGGGTGTGGAATGGTTGATTGCGCCTTGGTTATGGCCTTTTTTCGGTTGTGATATTTTGGGTGGTTTTATTCTCCGTGGTTATAATCATGCACATTGGGTACTTGATGTCGAATTGTGTGTGGTTGCTGATTTTGAGCATTGTGGCTTGAGGTATTTCATATGGGCCGGTGTTTAGATGGGGTCATGCACTGCAGCGGAGTTGTGTTGGGATATTATCTTTGTGATAGATTTGTGTGTTTTAGTTCTACTGTGTGTGATGGGTTCTTAGCATTGCGTGGTGGTGGTACTTGTTGAGCTTGCGGGGCGGTTCTCTCATTTGAGTCATTTTCTATTTTTGGATGCACTTGAATTGTTGCTTATTGGCGCATGGATTACACAATCTGTGGCTTTAGGTTGTATTGGTGTGGCCTGTCACTAGAATGGTTGTATTTGATGAGATGAGGTCATTGGACCTAGAATGGGTACTATCGGATTTGATTACAGTATGTATGAAGGGATAATATCGGAAGTCGGCTTAAGATTTGGCTTTGGTTCTTGTCGGATGAGAGAGGGCTCCGTGACTTATTGATCTGATGAGTGGTTATGAGTTTTTGTGTGTTTCTTTCATCAACAACAGTGTACGAAGGTTTTAGAACGAGGTTTTGTTTGATATGAGGTTTATTACCAGTATTGGGTTTGTTTTGAGCAGTTATTGTGGTAGGAAATTATTGCTTCGAGTATACGAGTTATGCGGTATATCATGTGATTACATCTTGGGTTATGGTTATGGAGTGATACAACTTGTTCAGATTTATACAGTGTGTAGATGCGAGATTCGGGTCTTATAGAAAATTCCGGATGTTGGAAATTAGATTCTAAGGTTTACAGACTAAGGTTGAAGTAATGATCTCCAATTATGTTATGTTATTAGGCTTACATGGTATAGGGTGACGTGGGATCACCCCGGGAATATGCATGATAAGATTGCACAGTGATTTGATAACTTAGGGACAACTCTTGGCACGTTCGAGGACGAACGTATGTTTAAGTGGTGGAGAATGTGATCCGACCGGTCGTTTTGAGCATTTATACTTCGCTCAGTGGTTTAAGGGCACGAGTAGCTCCATATGATATAATATGACTTGTGTGAATCGTCGGTTTTGGCTTTCAGGTTATTCATAATTGATTTGGAAGAATGGTTCTCAACTAAGAAGCTTTAAGTTGGAAGAGTTGATCAAGTTTGATCTTTGAGAATTTGACCTCAGATCGGATATTGATGGTTCTGTTAGGCCCGGATGGTGATTTTGGACTCGGCGTATGCCCGGATTTGTATTTGGATATTTCTAAAAGGTTTCAACACTAATTAGCGAAAGTTAAAAATTTGAAGGTTTGAAAAATTTATAAGTTTGACCGAGAGTTGACTTTGATGAAATATGGTTTAGATTGTGGTTGCGGGAATTGAAAAAGTTTTGTTATGTCATTTGGGACTTGTGTGCAAAAATTTGAGTTCATTCGGGGTTGATTTGATATGTTTCGACGCGAGTTTTGAAAGTTGAAAGTTCAAAAGTTCATTAAGTTTGATTTGAGGTGCGATTCGTCGTTTCAATATTGTTATGCATGATTTGAGGCCTCGAGTAGGCCCGTGTTATAATATGGGACTTGTTGGTATGTTCGGACGGGGTCCCGAGGGGCTTGAGCATATTTCAGATTGATTTCAAACCATTTTTCTTCATGTTTTCAATACTGGTCTTGCTGGTTTTTGATGCCTCAATTATCCTTCGCGATCACGAAGAATGGTATGCGATTGCGTAGATGAAATCTGGAGCTGGGTACTTTCTTCATCGCAGTCTTGATTGGATGGCTGCGTTCGCGTAGAGTTGGAACTGGTCTTCATCGCGTTCGCATATGCTTCTACGCGTTCACGTAGTGTTTGGGGCCTGAGCTGGGTAGAGTACTAGTTATCTCTTCGCGTTCGCGAGGTTGCTTCCGCAAACACTTGGTTTGATCAGCCTTATGTATCGCGATCGCGAGTCTGTTGCTGCGATCGCGTAGTGCATTTTCAGGAGCAATTCAGTTTCTCCTTGGCGATCACGATTCATTGATTCGTCCAGTGATTATAAGAGCTCTATTTTCGGGGGTTTCAGCCATTTTAACATATTTGGAGCTATGAAGCTCGGATTGAAGCGATGTTGAGGTGATTTTCACCATATGGATTGGGGTAAGTGTTCTCTACTCGGTTTTGATTATATTTTATGAATCTATCCTCGTTTTTGGCATTTGGTTGATGATTTCAAAAGAGAAATTGAGGGTTTTTGTCTAAAGTTTCATAAAGTGAATTTTTGAGTTTTGAATATCGATTCGGAGTCGGATTTAAGTGAAACTAGTATGGTTGAACTCATAATTGAATAAGTTGTCGGATTTTGTGAGTTTTGTTAGGTTCCAAGGTACGATCCCTAGTTTGACTTTTTGGTTAACTTTGGGCTTTTGATTAAAGATTTCACCTTTATCGATTGGGTTTGTTTCCTTAGACATTATTTGATGTATTTGAGTTGCTTTTGGCTAGTTTCGAGCCGTTTGGAGGTTGATGCGCGTATGATTGCATTTATGGAGCATCGTTTGGCTTGCTCGGTATCGGATTTGGCTTATTCAAGGTAAGTAACACTTCTAAACTTGGTGCTGAGGGTATGAACCCCTGAATATACGTGATATGTGTTTGGTGTTGAGGTGACGCACATGCTAGGTGATGGGCGGGTGGGCGTGCACAGTGTGACTTATGACTCGATTGATTTTGTGTTACTGTGTAGTGACCTAATCTTGTTTTTATTCATGAAATTTCTACGTGCTAGAGTAATTGAGCTGTGATCCATGTTAGAGACCATGTCTAGGCTATATGCTTATCCTGTTGGGACCCACTGAGGTCATTTCTGCTGTTGAGTTATTTGCTTACATTGCAATTACATACTCAATCATACTTATTCATTTGCATATCATATCTCAGTCTCTATTACCATTTATTGATACATCATATCATCACTTTTGGGTTGATTTTTATGATATTGTGAATCCGAGAGACTGGAGAGATTGATGATTGAGTTGAGACTTGAGAGCCAGAGTGTGAGTGATATTAATGGGATCGGGCTGTACGCCGCAATAGGTATTATTGATTCATGATAGGATCGGGCTGCACGCTGCAACATGCTTTATTGATTCATGCTATGATTGGTTTATTATAGCACTTGTATTAGATCTGCCCCTCCGGAGTCTGCACACCCACAGTGAGCGCAATTGCTATTGATTCATTTGGGCTGGATCTGCCCTGTACAGTGCTGAGTGATAGAGCGTGACGAGTGGGAGTGTGAAATTGTGATACTGAGTACTCTGAAAGTGTGAGTACATGAGTTCATCACTGTGACGCATTGCATCGGACATGCGTACTTGACATGGAGGCATAAAGATGCATTTCCTCATGTTACACGGTTTTGTGACATTTATGACTTCACATGCACATTGACATGTAGGCATAGAGATGTACTTTCCTCATGCTATCTGAAATTGAATCATCTTATCTGTTGTTGAAAGTTTTTTTTGAAAAAAATCAAAGGTTTTTGACTTACTCATATTTTTGTGATTTCGGTGAAGGATTTGGGTTTTACTGTTATACCTGAAAAGCATGACTATTTTTCGTAACTGTGAATGAGCTAAGCATCATATCTGGGAGTTATTTTTTATCACTTTTATTATATTGTTATGAACTGTTGTTGGCTAGTGGTGTTGGTCTCCGACCTTAGTCCCAACTCGTCACTACTTTAAATCTAAGGTTAGGTTTGTTACTTATTGAGTACATGGGGTCGGTTGTACTCATACTACACTTCTGCACCTTGCGTGTAGATTTTTTATGCTGATGTTGCTGTGTATGGCGGGAGCTGATATCGAAGACGTACCTGCGTTCCGGTCATTGCTGCCTTTTTGTTCTTGGTAGCTTTAGAATTATTAATCTGTTCATGTATATTTCAAAAGGACAATGTATTTATTTCATATGAGTTTTGTAAACTCTAAATCTTAGAAGCTCATGATTTGTACTACTAGTCCTTGGGAATTCTTTGTATAAAAGCACAATTGTAGTCATTACTTCTCTTAATGAATCTTATTGGAATTGGTTTATTATTAATTGGCTTACCTAGCGGGTTGGGTTAGGTGTCATTATGACTAATATTTTTTGGGTCGTGACATAAGGGTTAAACCCCTTTTTCAAAACCTGTTGGGTTTATGTTCCACCAAGAAAAGGATTTATTTGTTTCATTATTTAGGCACAACATGAACCACATAATTTAATTAACAAGGCTTTCAATTCCGGAATTAAATTCTAATTTTCGAAATTAATATCCACCACAATAAATTATGAATTATTTCACTAAAAATTCGTAATTGCACTCCTTATTCAATTTCAAAATTCATCCGTTAGATCTTGTTTAACTCCCGATGTTAAGATTCAGATACTAATTAATTAAATTAAACTACTGACTTTAATTTATTGATTATTTCCTTTAGACTTTCGCTTAACTTATTTCATGTGTCGGGTTCCCAAAATAAAAAAACAAATTAAAAATGAACCAATTCAATAAAACAGGAGGAAAATGTGAGAGTTACGAAGATTTTTACCAAATCAAAGAACAATAGAAAGAGAGTTACCAAGTCAAAGAACAATCAGAAATATATATGAAACAAAAAAGGGAGATACAAAATTCACCGGTCGAGTTTACACATGAAAACTTATAAGTTTTCATAAAGCTGTATCATCAATCTCTTAACCGAGACATGGATTCCATCAACTAACTATTATTTCGTCAATGTACATTATTATTATCAGATTTACCATGAATATTGACCCACGAATGAATCTCGCCTTTTAATAAATTAAAACAATAATAATATACACAGTTAATAATAATTATATCAAGATTAAGAGTATAAGTACATTTAATGGCTAGAGAGTTTATTTTATCAAGTTAGTATAAAATACTTATCTCTACTTGGTCCGTTCAATACATATAAAATGTAATAGCACAAGAAGTTGGAATTAAGCCAATCCCATAATCAAGATAAATGATATTTAATCTTGTGCTAAAATCATTCCTCATGATTTGTCCAATTCCATCACTAGATTGTGAACTCAAACTTTATACTTATAAGAACCGATGATTTAATCTTCCGTGTATAAGCTAAACTCAATACACTAAATTTGTTTGCAATAAATTTTATGCAGAAAAATAAAACTGCAATCACAAACAACTATAAAGAGAAAAAGGATTTTACTGATAAACATTGTAGGTTACAACTCTGTTTATCCCTTTGATTCTTCCCTACGATTTGTTATCTGTAATTCGAGGGCCTTAGCGGCGTATTTCTCGAACATGGGATGATACACATCTCCTTGATGTATTTGATAATCAAGAAGCATATAGCAACACTCCATTTGTATCTTGAATGTTGCTAGAACTTTGAGCAAGACATATTTGACATGTCTTTGATCTTTAATGAATATTTCATGAATTTTTATGGAATTTTGAGATCGTATATTTAATCTCTTTGTGCATTATGGGATTGCTGAGATCATCTTTTAAGGACATACATAGCTTTATTTATAGGCATGACTTAGGGTTTGGGTGGAGTAGCCACCAAGTAACCCTAATAGACTCTTAATATTTCAAGAGTCGTCTTGAATTTAGGATTTATCTTGATCTCTTAAAATTTCAGTGTCTACAAATGCCCCCTACTTCAAGGTTTGTCGAGGTGTAGGCTTGCTGAAACATGAAGACGATACTTGAAGTACCCGACCATCACAACAGATAATATTGAAACTTGAAGTTTTTGATATGCAGGAGGAAGAAATGAAGGGCAGAACTTGTCCCACTGGACGTGCCAATTCGTTTGCAATAAATTTGTGCAGAAAAATAAAACTGCAATCACAAACAACTATAAAGAAAAAAGAATTTTATTGATAAATATTGCGGGTTACATATGTTTATCCCTTGATTCTTCTCTCCCATTTGTTATCCGTAATTCGAGGGCCTTAGCGGCATATTTCTCGAATGTAGGATGATATGCATCTCCTTGATGTATTTGATGATCAAGAAGCATGTAGCAACACTTCATTTGGATCTTAAATGTTGCTAGAACTTTAAGCAAGACATATTTGACATGCCTTTGATATCTTAATGAATATTCCAAGATTTTAATGGAATTTCGGAGATTGTATATTTGATTTCATTGTGCATATTCCGGGAGTTTATGGAATTTCTGAGTTTGTCCTTAAAATGAAATTATATTTTCCAATCTTAAGGTGGACATGTAAGT
Organism: Nicotiana tabacum; assembly: GCF_000715075.1. Lineage (NCBI taxonomy): Eukaryota > Viridiplantae > Streptophyta > Magnoliopsida > Solanales > Solanaceae > Nicotiana > Nicotiana tabacum. The sequence continues at coordinate 98,389,662 of NC_134083.1, read as the reverse complement.
GTCTAGAGAGTAATCTCTCCGATAGTCGGGTGTCACGACCCAAAATCTCACCCGTCGTGATGGCGCCTATCTCAATATTAGGCAAACCAAAAATCTCAATAAACCACAATTTCTCTCAAGTTTGAAAATATAATATTTAAATACAATATAAACACTCCCCAAAACCTGGTGTCACTGAGTACATGAGCATCTAATATGAATACAAGTCTAAAAAATTAAGTCTATAATAGTCTGAGACCAAATACAGTAAACAAAGAGATAGAGAAGGAGAGACAAGGTCTGCGGAATACAGCAGCTACCTCAAAATCTCCTGAAAATCAACCACTCGAAAGGATCAACACCCGCTATGTCCGGGAGCACCTGGATCCGCACACGAAGTGCAGGGTATAGTATGAGTACAACCAACTCAGCAAGTAACAATAATAAATAAGGAACTAAAGATAGTAACGAGCTACACCGTTATGGTTCATTTCCAGTAATCCTAACAAAGAATAGACATGCTATCAAATCTGGAAGTTTAATATCAAATCAATTTTTATACAGTTCCTATTCATGTAATCCGTATATCAATAATCTCTCAGAAATTTCACAACAATGACAGATAGCAACTAAGTGCAACAACAAATGGAAATCAAGTACAACCTCGCAGGACAACAATCACACACTGGGCTCCTACCCCTCATCACTCCCTGGGCTCCCAGCCCTTATCACTCACTGGGCTCCCAGCCCTCATCACTCACTCAATCGGTACCCTCGCTCACTGGGGTGTACAGACTCCAGAGGGGCTCCTACAGCCCAAGCGCTATAATCTGCACGGACAACTCACGTGCTGTACGGACAACTCACGTGCCAAAATATAAATATATGGATCTGTACGGCCAATTCACGTGCCACAATATAAATTTTTGGATCCGCACGTCCAACTCACGTGCTGCACGGCCAACTCACGTGCTATAGTATAATATAAAGATCCGCACGGCCAACTCACGTGCTATAGTATAATATAAGGATCCGCACGACCAACTCACGTGCTATAGTATAATATCTCACAATCAGGCCCTCGGCCTCACTCAGTCATAAATCTTTCCAGTCTCCCGGGCTTTCAATAATCATGAAATCAGCCCAAACAACAATGATATGATGTATCAATATTAATAACAGAGAATGAGATAAAATGTGCAAGTAAAAACTGAGACTGAGTACATATAGCATTTAGCAGGAAATTCAACAAGTACGCGACCTCTGTGGGTCCCAACAATACTATCACATAGCCTAAGCATGATTTCTAATATGATTTTCAGTCAAACTTTGTCAACACAAAAAGAGCATATAACTAACAACAAATTATTCAACTTTACAGTTTCCCGGGACGGACCAAGTCACAATCCCCTCGCTGCACGCCCACACGCCTGTCACCTAGCATGTGCTTCACCTCCAAAATAATCACATGATACCAAAATCGGGGGTTAAGTACCATCAGGACCAGATTTAAAATTGTTACTTACATCAAGCCGTTAAATTCTTATTCTGCAATGGCCTTTCCTCGTGAATTGGTCTCCAAACGCCTCGAATCTGGTCATAAATAATTCGTTTCAGTCAATAAAATTCATTGGAATTAATTCCATAAGAAAATAATAATTTTCCATAAAAACCCGAAAATTAGCTCAAAAATTGCCCGTGGGGCCCACGTCTCGGAACTCGACAAAAGTTACAAAATCCGGAAGCCCATTCAACCACGAGTCTAACCATACCAATTTTACCAAAATCCGACCCCAACTCGACCCTCAAATCTTTAATTTAAACCAAGAGGGTTTTCAATTTTTCCCAACTCAATTCACTAATTAATGATAAAAACAATCATGAATTCGGGTAATATAACCAATATTGAGTTAAGAACACTTACCCCATTGTTTCCTCTGAAAATCACCCAAAATCGCCTCAAATCCGAGCTCCAAATCGTTAAAAACTGAAAATGGGACGAAGTCCCATTTTCAGAACTTAAACTCACTGCCCAGGATTTTCTTCTTCGCGAATGCGGTCAGCGCCTCGTGTTCGCGAAGCACAAAATATCTCCCGTCCAAATTCCTCCTTCGTGAACACGACATCACCCTCGCGTTCGCGAAGCACAAAGTGCCTCTGCCTTAATTCCCTCTACGCGAACGCGTTCAACCCATCGTGAACGCAACGCTTCGTTCTACCTCACTACACGAACGCGACGCTTCGTTCCCCCTCACTACGCGAACGCATAGACCAATCGCCTGGGGTCCTCAGCTGCTTCCTCTCTTCTTCGTGAACGCGTAATACCCAGTCCACCCTTCGCGAACGCGTGCTTCTCTTTGCGAACGCGAAGAGAAAATATTTCCAGCCTCTCAGTTCCTCTTCACGAACGCGAGGCTCCACTCACGAATGAGATGAAGGAAATCAGATGGTGCATTAGAAAAATTCCAGCAGAGTTCTAAGTCCAAAATCCAACCCGTTAACCATCCGAAACTCACCCGAGCCCCTCGGGACCTCGACCAAATATACCAACAAGTCCTAAAACATCACACGGACTTAGTTGAATCCTCAAATCACCTCAAACAATACTAAAACCATGAATTACACCCAATTCAAGCCTAATGAACTTTTAAATTTCTAATTTCTACAAACGACTCCGGAACCTATCAAATCACGTCCGATTGACCTCAAATTTTGCACACAAGTCATAAATGACATAACAGAGGTATTTCAATTTTCAGAATCGGATTCCGACCCCGATATCAAAATGTCAACCCCTCGGTCAAACTTCTCAAAAATTAAACTTTCGGTATTTCAAGCCTAATTCCTCTACGGACTTCCAAATAATATTTCGGACTCGCTCTTAAGCCCAAAATCACTATACGGAGATATTGGAATTATCAAAATTCAAATCCGAGGTCGTTTACACATAGGTCCATTTCCGGTCCACTTTTCTAACTTAAATTTTCAATTATGAGACTAAGTGTCTCCTTTCACTCCGAGTCCTTCCGGACCCGAACCAACTAACCCGATAAGCTATAAATCAGTTGCAAGATATAAATTGAGCAGTAAATGGGGGAACAGGGTTATAATATTCAAAACGACTGGTCGGGTCGTTACGTCGGGGAACATTGGGAGTATTCTCTCCGATAGTCGAGGCACATTGAGAGTAATCTCTTTGATAGTCGGGGCACATTGAGAGTAATCTCTTCGATAGTCAAGGCACATTGAGAGTAATCTATCTGATAGTCGAGGCACATTGAGAGTAATCTCTCCGATAGTCAGGACACATTGAGAGTAATATCTCAGATAGTCGAGCCACATTGAGAGTAATCTCTCCGATAGTCGGGGCACATTGAGAGTAGTCTCTTAGATAGTCGAGCCACATTGAGAGTAATCTCTCCGATAGTCATGCCACATTGAGAGTAATCTCTACGATAGTCGAGCCACATTGAGAGTAATCTCTCTGATAGTCGAGCCATATTGAGAGTAATCTCTCCGATAATTGGACCATGAGAGTAATCTCTCCAATATTCGGGTCGTGATGAGTACCCTACGATTGTTTTCTTCATGCATGGATTATCTTGTTAAACAAGTACATATCCTTCTTGCTTGAACTACAAAAAAAAGGGAAAAAAGAAAAAAAAAGTGCAAAATAATAAAAGGAGAAAATTACCTTCAAGCACTCGTGCTTTCTCGTCAAAACGCGAACTCAGAAGCGACTTGAGGATGCTGAAAATTGATGCTCATCAGGCATAATCGGTGAGGTTTATATAAGTTTGTCAAAAGCAGCTATGGAGAATGAATCCTCGATGTGGGACAATCTCTACCTCTCATCTCAACTTTTCAATCATCAAAGTTCAAGAACATTGAAATGGCTTTAAAGAAAATCAACTCCAGTTCAACTTCCACCAAGACTGCTAATTCCAGGTTCTATGCTGATGTGGAAAGCATCCTCGATGTTACCTTTGGAAGCTTTGGACCAATTACGAGGAGCAAAGAAATCTCGTTAGGACAATAAGCACCCTAAGTGCCATCCGCATCAACCCCCTTTTTCAGATCTTCATCCTCAAAAGGAGCAAGATCTTCCACAAACGTACCCGAAGGAGGAAACGATGTTGCTGAAAAGATCAAGAAAACTCTTGCTCTGCTTGACCTATCGGGATCTAAGAACTCAACTGTGAAGGAAGATGATGATGCTTCAAGTGATGGATTCTCCCCACTTACACCGCATAGTGTGAGCCATTCGAGAATCAATATGTGTGACAATCCATGCTACTCCCCATCATCTACAACAATCATGTAAGCCATGGTGAAAAATACTTCATTTGTGGAAGAGCAGTTGGCAAACTTGACCGAAGCAATCACTGGCTTGACCAAGTGCATGCAAAATCAAGATGCTAGAATCGACAAGCTAACAGATAGGGTGGGAATATTGATGGAAGAAGAATCCACCCACGCGCCTGGCAAGATCCCAGAGGTTCCAGAGAATGATTCTCCCCCAAGACAAGTAGCATCCGCTAAGGCTATCCCTGTCTTATCTGAAGGGATGATTCCAATCGATCAACTGAAGGAGTTTATTGAAGGAACCATTAAGAACAAGTATGAAGTTGCTGCCAAGTCCTCCCTTACATACGCAAAATCGTACACTGCAAGGATCGATATGTTGAAGATGCCTGCTGGCTATCAACCTCCAAAGTTTCAACAGTTTGATGGTAAAGGAAATCCAAAGCAACATGTGGCACACTTCGTTGAGACATGCAACAACGCTAGGACTTATGGAGATTACCTTGTTAAATAGTTTGTCTGCTCACTTAAAGGAAATGCTTTTGATTGGTATACAGACCTCGAGGCCGGATCTATTGATAGCTGGGATCAACTAGAGCAAGAGTTCCTCAATTACTTTTATAGCACAAGGCACACTGTGAGCATGGTGAAACTCACAAATACTCGTCAACGGAAGGGTGAACCAGTTATCGACTTTATCAATGGTTGGAGTAACGCAAGCCTCAACTGTAAAGACAGGCTTAGTGAAGCTTCTGGCATAGAGATGTGTATCCAAGGCATGCATTGGGGATTGCGCTACATCTTGCAAGGTATCAAGCCTAGTACATTTGAAAAACTTTCAACTCATGTCCATGATATGGAATTGAGCATGGCCTCCGTTGGAAATGAAAGGCTGCCCATCTATGAACCTCGCAAAGGGAATGACAAGCAAGAAGTTTGAAAATGGAGCAAGTTTGTACCAAGATCTGAAAACAAAGAAGCTATGAATGTCAACACATCACCTGTGAAGTTCACGACGAAGGTGAGTAAGAAGCAGAGTATGAAATCTACTTCGTTTCAAGATAAGCCAAGTGGAAAGTTGACTCTAAAAGAAATGCAAGAGATAGAGTACCCATTTCTGGATTCTGATGTGCCAGCCATTTTCGAAGAACTCCTCGAGTTAAATCTCATTGAGCTTCCGGAGATGAAGCGGCCAAATGAAGTTAGGAAAACTAATGACCCAAATTACTGCAAATATCATCGACTTGTGAGCCACCCTCTAGAGAAGTGATTTGTCTTCAAGGACAAAGTTATGGACTTGGCTCGTAAAAAGAAGATCATACTTGAAGACGAGAATCGAAGTACTCGACCATCGTAACAAATGATTTTGAAACTTGGAGTTTTCGATTTACAGGAAGAAGAGATGAAGGGTAGAACTGGTCCCACTGGGCGTGCCAATTTGTTTGCAATAAATTTTATGCAGAAAAATAAAACTGCAATCACAAACAACTATAAAGAAAAAAAGGATTTTACTGATAAACATTGTAGGTTACAACTCTGTTTATCCCTTTGATTCTTCCCTACGATTTGTTATCTGTAATTCGAGGGCCTTAGCGGCGTATTTCTCGAACGTGGGATGATACACATCTTCTTGATGTATTTGATAATCAAGAAGCATATAGCAACACTCTATTTGGATCTTGAATGTTGTTAGAACTTTGAGCAAGACATATTTGACATGTCTTTGATCTCTAATGAATATTCATGAATTTTTATGGAATTTTGAGATAGTATATTTGATCTCTTTGTGCATTATGTATTACTGAGATCATCTTTGAAGGACATACGTAGCATTATTTATAGGGATGAATTAGAGTTTGGGTGGAGTAGCCACCAAGTAACCCTAATAGACTCTTAATAATTCAAGAGTCGTCTTAAATTTAGGATTTATCTTGATCTATTAAAATTTCAGTGTCTACAAAATCATCTACTATATAAGCAAAGGAGACACACTAATATGTGACCTATTTAAATTTTTATTAAAATTGAATAAATAATTATTCCATAATAAATACTATATCCAAACCAAACCCATGGTTAACAGTATATATCCCAACAATTAGTACAAAAAATGGAAGTAAAATCGGTAAAAAAATAATAATAAATGAAATTTCATAAGAGTATCTTGATCCAAATTAATAATGATCACACGGTTTCATGATCGTTTTCCTAAGGTTTGACTTAGGTCTATTTATGAGAAATAAATTATAAAAAATGAATTATTTATTGTCCACTAGATGGCACGGAGTATTTTAGAGTAAAGCTTCTGTGCTTCCCCCTTGGAAGAAAAAGCTCATCTTTAAGTTAGTCACCATGAAGTAAGCTTGCAATTAATAATTTTGGTGCATGTTTGTCTTTTAATTAAGAAAGTACGAGGGGCATGCTCAAGGGAGAAACTTTTGCTTTCCTAGTTTATTAGAAGAAAAAAAAAACATTTTCCTTATGTGATAACGAAAACTCACTTGTCATTCAATTATCTAAAAGCTTCAGCCAAAAAAAAAAAAAATCTAAGGAAAGGAGGTTGGATAAATAATTGGAGAGTGAAACAACTCTTTTCAGTTGCGCAAAATCGAAAACAAATACTACGTAGCTTTCTAATGGGGTCATATATCAGAGAATTTTCTGTTTCAAGTTTTCTTACGGTAGAAGAGTTAGTAAATGTATAGACTACCCGATTTAGCCGGTGGGCAAGCATAGCCGCTTCCTATTTAATATTAATGAAACGATACAACCGATCATTTTGAGAGTTGTAACCCCATTCTCCCATTTACTTCTCATTTTGTACTTTATAATTGCTATGTGACTTACCGGGTAGTTGGTTCGGGTCGGGCGAAGTTTCAGAGTGAATTGAGACACTTAGTCTCAAGGATAAAAACTTAAATTGAAAAGGTTGACCGGATGTGGACTTATATGTAGACAACTCCAGAATGGAATTTTGATGGTTCCGTTAGCTCCATTGGGTGATTTTGAACTTAGGAGCGTGTCCGAATTGTGATATTTGGAGGTCTATAGTTGAATTAGGCTTGAAATGACGAAAGTTAAAAATTTGAAAGTTTGACCGAGAGCGGACTTTGTGGTTACCGGGCTCAGATTGGGGTTTCGGGAGTTGGAGTCCGTGGTGTCATTTGTGACTTGTGTGCAAAATTTGAGGTCAATTGGACGTGATTTGATAGGTTTCGACGTCGTTTGTGGAAGTTGGAATTTCCTTAGTTTGAATAGGCTTGACTTGTGGTGCGATTCATGTTTTTGATGTTGTTTGATGTGATTTGAAGGTTCGACTAAGTTCGTATCGTATTTTAGGACTTGTTGGTATGTTTGGTTGAGGTCCCGGGGGCCTCGAGTTGATTTCAGATGGTTAACGGATAAAAAATTGGACTTAGTGCATTGCTGAAGCTGGGACTCTTCTAGTGTGATCACACTTGTGAGGGGTTGGCTGCAGGTGCGGCTGGGGTTGTGCAGGCGCGGAGTTGGGGCTGGCCTGGGGAAGGACGCATGTGCGAAGGGTAACCCGCATCTGCGAGCCCGCAGGTGCGAGCAAGGCTCCGCAGATGCCGAGTAGAGAGGCGTAGGCTGTTTCCGCAGAAGCGGATCATGGGCCGCAGAAGTGCTTCCGCAGGTGCGGAACCTGGAGTGCAGGTGCGGGCCCTGGGGACATTAGTGATTTTTGCAGAAGCGGAGGATTATCTGCAGAAGCGGGACCGTAGATGCGGTCAAGAGGAGCGCCAGTGCGAAAAGGCTGGGCAGAACACTGAAATTTAAGGGTTCGCGATTTTTCTTCATTTTTGGACATTTTAACTCGGTCTAAGGTGATTTTTGAGAGGATTTTCGAGGGGTTTCTTGAGGTAAGTCACTTGTGCTCATTTTTGTTCGATAATCTTGTTTCCTCATTGATTTTCCCACCTAGATTGTGTGGTTTTAAGGTGTAATTTGGGGGTTTGAGGTTAGGGATTTGGAGAGTTAAATTTGGGGATTTGGGTCGCGATTGGGTGTTGGATTTTGGTAAATTTGGTATGGTTGGACTCGTTGTTGAATGGAGTTCCGAATTTTGTGACTTTTGTTTGATTCATGCAATTGTTAAATTCCGTATCCTTATTGTATTGTTAGAGCTCGTCACTGCTTTCAGACCATATGTTAGACTTATTACTTATTTAGTTGGTTATATTCATGCTATACCTTGCGCCTCGTGTGCAGATTCGGGTGCTTCCGGTCGCGGCGGTTGCTGAATTGCGGAGTACGTACATTCGGAGATCATCGAGGTAGCTGCTGGGCGTTCGCAGACCTTGACTCTCCTCCCTTATCTTTCATGTTATTTATTTCAGTTTTATTTTCTAGACGGTGTACTAGACTCTATCTTTATGTAGATGCTCATGTACTCGGTGACACCCCAATTTTGGGAGAGATTATGTATTGAGTTATGACTTCCTATCCTTCTTTTAAAAGATTTTTCCTTTAATTAAGCTATTTTTCATATCTTTCAAAGTTTTAAAGTGTTGGAAATGTTTGAATAGTCATCTTACCTTGTACCATGATAGGCACCATCATGATGGGTTGGTTTTGGGTCGTGACAAGGTGGTATTAGAGCCTAGGTTACATAGGTTTCTCGAGTCATGAGCAGGTTTAGTAGAGTCTTGCGGATCGGTATAGAGACGTCTGTACTTATCTTCGAGAGGCTGCCAAACCCTTAGGAAACTTCACATTCTTGTATTCTTGTCGTGTGAATTTGTTGATTCCGGTCACTGAATTTCTGTTGTCCTATTCTCCGATAGATAGTGTGGACAAGTGCTACCGGACAGGACGGCCAGCCACCAGTACCACCAGCTAGGGCCGCGGTAGGGGCAGAGGTGCAACTCGTACAACAGCTAGAACAACACCTGCAGATCCACCAGTTGCTCCAGCTCAGGAGCAGGTACCAGCTATAGTTGAGCCTGTGGGCCAGCACAGGCACCAGCTGTGCCCATTGTGATTCCAGGCCTTCAGGAGGCTTTGGCTCAGCTTTTGACGATTTGCACCAACCTTGCTCAGGCGGTTTCTGTTCCGGCAGCGACAGCCACTTCTCAGGCCAGGGGAGGTACTCCGACTCCCGCCGCCCGTACTCCAGAGCAGGCGATGCAGGGACTTCAGACACCGGGGGTACTGCCAGCCCAGTCGGTTGCAGTTGCTCAGGCCTAGGTGGGTCCCGTTATGACTGATGACGAGCATAGGAGACTAGAGAGGTTTGGGAGACTCCAACCTCCATCATTCAGTGGGGCTGAGTCTGAGGATGCCCAGGACTTTTTGGACAGGTGCCAGCGGATTCTTCGCACGACAAGTATTCTAGAGACCAATGGGGTCTAATTTATTACTTTTCAATTTACTGAGGCTGCCTTCAGATAGTGGGAGGCTTATGAGAGGCGCAGACCAGTTGGCGCAATACCACTTATATGGCCTGAGTTCTCCGTTCTCTTCTTGGAGAAGTTTGTGCCATAGTCTCACAGGGAGGAGCTGCTCAGACAGTTTGAGCATCTACATTAGGATGGCATGTCTGTGACCCAGTACGAGATGAGATTTTTTGAGTTGGCCCGTCACACAGTTTGGTTGGTTCCCATGGATAGGTAGAGGATTAGGAGGTTCATTGATGGCCTCATATATTAGTTGCAGTTGCTTATGACTTGGGAGAGGGTATCTGGTGCTACTTTTGACGAGGTGGTTGATATTGCTTGGCAGATAGAGATTGTCCATAGTCAGGAGAATGAGGAGAGGGAGGCCATTAGGCCTCGAGGTTCGGGTGGTCCTAGTGGTGTTCATTCTGGGGGACAATCTTACCACAACAGGGGTCGTCCTTATCGGCCAGCTCAGATGGCTCGTCTAGTTCACCGTGGTGCATCATCTAGCCATGGTTCATATAGTGCCCATCCGGGCCAGTCATATCTTAGTTCTCTACCAGCTCAGAGTTCGTCCAATGCTCTTTCAGTTCAGGGTTTATCTATATCGGGTTCTTCTAGCGGGTATTTTGGTTCTCGATGTCTGATCCAAGTCCCTACCACTATTGTTGGATCGGGGTTGCTATGAGTGTGGGGAGCTTGGTCATATCAGGAGGCAGTGTCTCCACATCTTGGGAGGCCCAGTTCAGCAGAGGAGACTTCAACACCAATTACATCACCACCCGCTCAACCAGCTCGGGGTAGGGTTCAGGCAGCTAGTGGTCTCCCTAGAGGGGGAGTCCGATCAGGTGGCAGTCAGGCCCGATTCTATGCTATTCCTGTCAGTCCAGATGCTGTTGGTTCAGACACCGTGATTACATGTATTGTCTTACTATGACACATGGACGCTTCTGTATTATTTGACCCTAGTTCCATTTATTCGTATGCATCATCGTATTTTGCTCATTATCTGGATATGCCCCGTGAGTCCTTAGTTTCATCCGTTCATGTATCTATGCCGCTAAGACCATGACATTGGCGATGCCAGGTTTTCCATGGATCGAGCTGAGAGGTTCTCTAGATTATGTTCCCAACAGAGTGATTTCATATTTGAAGGCCAAACGGATGGTTGGGAAGGGGTGTCTGTCATATTTGGCCTTTGTGAGGGATGTTGGTGCTGATACTCCTGCTATTGACTCTGTTTCGATGGTGTGAGACTTTTTAGATGTGTTTCTTGTAGACATGCCTGGTATGCCACATGATAGGGATATCAACTTTGGTATTAACTTGGTGCCAGGCACTCAACCCATTTCTATTTCTCCGTATCGTATGGCACCAGTTGAGTTGAAGGAATAGAAAGAACAACTTCAGGAACTTCTTGATAAATGGTTTATTAGGCCTAGCATGTCGCCTTGGAGTGCACCAGTTCTGTTTGTGAAGAAGAAGGATGGTACTATGCGGATGTGCATCGACTATAGGCAGTTGAGCAAAGTAACAATCAAGAACAAGTATCCTTTGCCGCGCATTGATGATCTATTTGACTAGCTTCAGGGAGCAAGGGTGTTCTCTAAGATTTACTTGAGGTCTGGGTATCACCAGTTGAAGATTTAGGACTCGGATATTCTAAAGACAGCATTCAGGACCCGTTATGGTCATTATGAGTTCCTTGTGATGTCTTTTGGGCTGACCAACGCCCCGGCAACATTCATGCACCTGATGAATAGTGTATTTCAGCCTTATCTTGACACGTTTGTCATAATGTTCATTGATGATATCTTGGTGTACTCTCGTAGCCAAGAGGAGCATGCCTAACATTTGAGAGTTGTGTTGCAACGGTCGATAGAGGAGAAGCTTTATGCCAAGTTCTCCAAGTGTAAGTTTTGGCATTCGGTGGCATTCTTGGGGCATGTGGTGTCCAGTGAGGGGATTCAGGTGGATCCGGTGAAGATTGAGGCGGTTCAGAGTTAGTCCAGACCGTCCTCATTTATGGAGATTCAGAGCTTTCTCGGCTTGGCCGGTTATTATCGTTGCTTCGTGGAGGGTTTCTCGTCCATTGCATCGCCCTTGACCAAATTGATCCAAAAGGGTGCTACCTTCAGGTGGTCGAATGAGTGTGAGGAGAGCTTTCAAAAGCTCAAGACTAACTTGACCACAACTCCAGTTCTACTTTTGCCTTCAGCTTCAAGCTCTTATACAATGCATTTTGATGCTTCTTGGGTTGGTATTGGGTGTGTCTTGATGGAGGAGGGTAGAGTAATTGCTTATGCTTCGCGCTAGTTGAAGCCCCATGAGAAGAACTACCCTGTTCATGATCTGGAGTTGGCTGCCATCGTCAATGCATTGAAGATTTGGAGGCATTATCTCTACGGTGTGTCTTGTGAGGTATTTACAGATCATCGGAGTATCCAACACTTGTTTAAATAGAAGGATCTAAACTTGAGGAAGCGAAGATGGTTAGAGCTGCTAAAGGATTATGATATCACCATTCTATATCATCCCGAGAAGGCCAATGTGGCGGCCGATGCCTTGAGTAGAAATGTGGTGAGTATGGGTAGCCTTGCATTCATTCCTGTTGGTGAGAGACCTCTTATAGTTGATGTTCAGGCCTTGCCCAACCAGTTTGTGAGATTAGATATTTCGGAGCCTAGTTGGGTTCTAGCTTGTGTGGTTTCTCGGTTTTCCTTATATGATCGCATCAGAGAGCGCCAATATGATGATACTCATTTGGTTGTCCTTAAGGACACGATTCAACACAGTGAAACTAGAGATTTTACAATTGGGGATGATGTGGTGTTGAGGATGCAGGGTCGGATTTGCGTGCCTAATGTAAATGGGCTACGTGAGTTGATTCTTGAAGAGGCTCACAGTTTGCGGTATTCCATTCATCTAGGTGCCGCAAAGATGTATCAGGACTTGAGACAACATTATTGGTGGAGGAGAATGAAGAAGGATATAGTGGGATTTGTATCTCGGTGCCTTAACTATCAGCATGTGAAGTATTAGCATCAGAGACTAGGTGGATTGCTTCAGAGGCTAAAGATTCCAGAGTGGAAATGGGAGCGGATCACCATAGATTTTGTAGTTGGGCTCCCACGAACTTCGAGGAAGTTTGATGCTCTTTAGGTAATTGTGGATCGACTGACCAAGTCTGTGCACTTCATTCTAGTTAGGACTACTTATTTTTCAAAGCTGTTGGCTGAGATTTACATTCATGAGATTGTTCGCCTTCACGGTGTGCTAGTGTCCATCATTTCAGATCGGGGCACGCAATTTATATCACAGGTTTGGAGAGTCGTGCAGCGAGAACTGGGCACCCAGGTTGAGTTGAGTATAATATTTTACCCTCACACGGATGGACAGTCTGAGCACACTATTCAGATATTGGAGGACATGCTATGCGCTTGTGTCATTGATTTTGGGGGTTCTTGGGATCAGTTTCTACCGCTCGCGGAGTTTGCCTACAACAACAACTACTAGTTGAGCATTCAGATGGCTCCGTATGAGGCTCTATATGGGAGACGGTGTCGATCTCCGGTGGGTGGGTTTGAGCCGGAGGAGGCTAGGCTATTGGGTACTGACTTGGTTCAGGATGCTTTGGACAATGTTAAATTGATTAAGGATCAGCTTCACACGACGCAGTCTAGACAGAAGAGTTACGCCGATAGGAAGGTTCATGATGTTGCTTTCATGGTTGGGGAGAAGGTACTGCTCAAGCTGTTGCCCATGAAGGGTGTTGTGAAGTTTGGGAAGAAGAAAAAGTTGAGCCCTTGGTATATTGGGTCGTTTGAGGTACTTCAGCGGATTGGAGAGGTGGCTTACAAACTTGCCTTTCCACAGGTTGTCAAGTGTGCATCCAGTGTTTCATGTTTCTATGGTCCGGAAGTATGTCGATGATCCGTCTAATGTTTTGGATTTCAACACGGTTTAGTTGGATGGTGATTTGACTTATGATGTGGATCCAGTGGACATTTTGGATCGGCATGTTCGAAAGTTGAGGTCAAAGGACAAAGCTTTAGTGAAGGTACAGTGGAAAGGTCAGCCAGTTGAGGAGGCTACTTGGGAGACCAAGAGGGAGATGCAGAGCAGATATCCACGCCTATTTGAGATTCCAGGTACGTTTCTAGACCCGTTCGAGGATGAACGTTTGTTTAAGAGAGGAATGATGTATTGACCCAGCCGATCGTTTTGAGAGTTGTAGCCCCGTTCCCTCATTTACTGCTGACTTTATACTTTATAACTGCTATGTGACTTACCGGGTAGTTAGTTCGGGTCCGGTGAAATTTCGGAATAAATTGAGACACTTAGTCTCAAAGATGAAAACTTAAGTTGAAAAGGTTGACCAGGTGTGGAATTATGTGTAGACGACTCCGAAATGGAGTTTTGATGGTTTTGTTAGCTCAGTTGGGTGATTTTGGACTTAGGAGCGTGTCCAGATTGTTATTTGGAGGTCTATAGTTGAATTATGCTTGAAATAGCAAAAGATGAAAAATTGGAAGTTTGACCAAGCTCGGATTGGGGTTCCAGGAGAGTAGGTCCGTGGTGTCATTTGTGACTTGTGTGAAAAATTTGAGGTCAATCGGACGTGATTTGACAGGTTTCAACGTCGTTTGTGGAAGTTGGAATTTTCTTAGTTTCAATAGGTTTGAATTGGGGTGCAATTCATGTTTTTGATGTAATTTGAAGGTTCAACTAAGTTCGTATCGTGTTTTAGGACTTGTTGGTATATTTGGTTGAGGTCCTAGGGGCCTCGGATTGATTTCAGATAGTTAACAGATAAAAAATGGGACTTAGTGCATTGCTGAAGCTGGGATTCTTCTAATGTGATCGCACCTGCGAGGGGTTGGCCGCAGGTGCGATACCGCAGGTGCGGCTGGGGTTGCGAAGGTGCGGAGTTAGGGATGGCCTGGGGAAGGACGCATGTGCGAAGAGTAATCCGCATCTACGAGCCCGCAGGTGCAAGCAAGGCTCCGCAGATGCGGAGTAAAGAGGCATAGGCTGTTTCCGCAGAAGCGGATCATGGGCTGCAGAAGTGTTTCCGCAGGTACGAAACCTAGAGCGCAGGTGCAAGCCCTGGGGACTTTAATTGTTTCTGCAGAAGCGGAGGATTATCAATAGAAGCGGGACCGCAAATGCGGTCAAGAGGAGCGCAAGTGTGAAAAGGCTGGGCAGAACACTTAAATTCAAGGGTTCGCGATATTTCTTCATTTTTGGACATTTCAACTCGGTCTAAGGCATGTTTTGATAGGATTTTCGAGGGGTTTCTTGAGGTAAGTCACTTGTGCTCATTTTTGTTCGATAATCTTGTTTCCCCATTGATTTTCCCACCTAGATTGTGTGGTTTTAAGGTGTAATTTCAGGGTTTGAGGTAAGGGATTTGGATAGTTAAATTTGGGGATTTGGGTCGCGATTTGGTGTCGGATTTTGGTAAATTTGGTATGGTTGGACTCGTGGTTGAATGGGCTTCCAGGTTTTGTAAATTTTGCTAGATTACGAGATATGGGCCCAAGGGGTGGGGGGACCTTTGAGTTGACGTTTGACTTTTGATTAGTAACTTAGTATTTTCTTATGGAATTAATTCCTTTAGCTCGTGTTGATTGTGTCGAACTGTTTGTGGCTAGATTCGAAACATTTGGAGGCTGATTCACGAGGCAAGGGCATGTTGGAGTTGGGATTTGCACGATTTGAGGTAAGTAACACTTCTAAGATTAGTTACGAGGGCATAAAATCCCGAATTTCATGCTATGTGATTTATGTTGAGGTGACGCGCATGCTAGGTGACAGGCGTGTGGGCGCGCACCGTAGAAATTATGATTTAGTCGATTACCTGGAACTGCATAGCTATTCTATCTGAATATTTTGTTGTACTCTACGTGGTAGAGCATTTGAGTTGTGATTCGTACTTAAAATATTGTTTAGGCTATATGCTGGTACTATTGGGACCCACATTGGTCGTTCTTTGATGTTGAGTTATCTGTTTAATTGCAGTCGTGAACTCTGTCAGATTCATTATTACGTGCCATATCTCATTCTCTGTTATCGTATATTGTCACATCTCATATCATTGATTAGGGTTGCTTATCATGAGTGTTGTAAGCCCAAAAGACTGGAGAGATTAGTGACTGAGTTGGGGGCCTGAGTGTTATGTGTGTGATATATATATATATATATATATATATATATATATATATATATATATGTGTGTGTGTGTGTGTGTGTGTGCGCGTGTGTGTGTGTGTGTGTGTGTGTGTGTGTGTGTGTGTGTGCGTGTGTATGTGTGTGTGTGGATCCGGTTGCACGCCACAACGAGCCTTATGACTATATATATGTGGATCGGGTTGCACGCCGCAACGAGCCTTATGGCTATATATATGTGTATCGGGTTGCACGTCGCAACGAGCCTTATGGCTATATATATATATGTGGATCGGGTTGTACGCCGCAACAAGCCTTATGGCTATATATTTGTGGATTCGGTTGCACTCCTCAACGATCCTTATGGCTATATATATGTGGATCGGGTTACACGCCGCAACGAGCCCTATTGCTATATATAATGCTGTGTGACTGAGTGTGGCGAGCGAGGATTGAGATTGCCATATTGAGCGCTCTGAGAGAGTGAGTACTTTGGATTTTACTGTGTTGTATCACCTACGGTATTCACCTTGGCATGTAGACATATAGATATCATTTTCATATTATAAGTCACACTTGGCCTCTTTTTTTACGTGTGCTAAACTTAACTGTTGAACCTGGAAGCATGCCTATTTTCCTGCAATTGCTAAATTCTACATCCTTACTGTATTGTTAGAGCTCGTAACTGCTTTTCGAGCTCGTCACTGCTTTCAGATCACAGGTTAGACTTGTTACTTATTGATTTGGTTGTACTCATGCTACATCCTGCACCTCGTGTGCAGATTCAGGTGCTTCCGATCGCGGTGGTTGCTAAATTGCGGAGTCCGGACATTCGAAGATCATCGAGGAAGCTGCTAGGTGTTCGTAGACCTTGACTCTCCTCCCTTATCTTTCATGTTATTTATTTCAGTTTTATTTTCTAGACGGTGTACCAGACTCTATCTTTATGTATATGCTCATGTACTCGGTGACACGCTGATTTTGGGAGAGATTATGTATTGAGTTATGACTTCCTATCCTGTTTTTAAAAGATTTTTCCTTTAATTAAGCTGTTTTTCATATCTTTCAAAGTGTTAAAGTATTGAAAATGTTTGAATAGTCGGCTTTCCTATTACCATGATAGGCGCCATCACGACGGGTTAGTTTTGAGTCGTGACAATTAATATTCTTTACACTCGAAAAATTATATGCTTCTATAGTAACCTACAATAGAATGCATCTATTTCTGACGAATAGCTATGTTAGCCAGACTAGCTGGTTGATCATGATTTCCATCCGAATAACACACTAATGTTTAGTCAAAAAAATTAGTATGACTGGGTAAGAGGCGTAATTAGGCGCAAATGAGTTTCATTCTTTCAAGAACATATTATTTGCTCCCTTTCATAATTTGCTACAGAATTAATGACAAATATTCTCTCAAGATACAACAGAGCTTTGGAAATTTGCAACTAGTAATATTCAAGAACCTTTTGGAACTCTCATTCTATGTTTGGGACTTCACTCTGTAAGTTTGAAAAAACTTAAATGCAAACTTTATCTCTTAAGACACTTAGGGATAATTATTTTCCTTTTCTTATCATATTGAAGAGGGGTAAATTTCACAAATGGTCATATAAATATAACTGTTTTTCATCAAAGCCATATAACTATGTTCTTATACAAAAATCATAAAATTTTCACTAACTCACAAAAATATCATAGTGATCGAAAAACATAACTTTCCAGTAGTATTTTCTTATTTCTTATTTTTTTTATTTTTTATTTTCAGCCAGTATAGGCAGCCTTGCTTATATTCCAGTTGGTGAGAGACCACTAGCATTGGATGTTCAGGCCCTGGCCAACCAGTTCGTGAGGTTAGATGTTTCTGAGCCCAACCGTGTTCTAGCTTGTACAGTTGCTCGGTCTTCTTTGTTTGAGCGCATCAGAGATTGGCAGGATGACGATCCTTATTTACTTGTCCTTAGAGATACAGTACGGCACGGTGGTGCCAAGCAGGTTACTGTTGGAGATGACTGAGTTTTGAGGATCTAGTGTCGTATTTGTGTGCCTAATATGGATGGACTTCGTGAGTTGATTCTTGAGGAGGCCCACAGTTCCTGGTATTCTATTCATCCGGGTGCCGCCAAGATGTATCAGGACTTGAGACAACATTATTGGTAGAGGCGAATGAAGAAAGACATAGTTGCATATGTAGCTCGGTGCCTAAATTGCCAGCAAGTAAAGTGTGAGCATCAGAGACCTAGTAGTTTACTTAAGAGGTTAGAGATTCCTGAGTGGAAGTGGGAGCGCATCACTATGGATTTTGTTGTTTGACTTCCACGGACTCAGAGGAAGTTCGATGCAGTTGGGGTCATTGTGGATAGGCTGACTAAGTCAGCGCATTTCATTCCTGTGGCAGTTACCTATTCCTCAGAGCGGTTGGCAGATATTTACATTCGTGAGATCGTCCGTCTTCACGGTGTGCCCGTGTCTATCATTTTTGATTGAGGTACGCAGTTTACCTTGCACTTTTGGAGGGCAGTTCAGCGTGAGTTGGGTACACGGGTTGAGTTGAGCACAATATTTCATCCTCAGACGGACGAGCAGTCCGAGCGTACTATTCAGATCTTGGAGGATATGCTCCACGCTTGTGTTATAGACTTCAGAGGATCGTGGGATCAGTTCTTGCCCATTGCAGAGTTAGCCTACAACAACAGCTACCAATCGAGCATTCAGATGGCTCCCTATGAGGCATTATATGGTAGGCGGTGCCAGTCGCCAGTTGGGTGGTTTGAGCCGGGAGAGGCTCGGTTGTTGGGCACAAACTTAGTACAAGATGCCTTGGATAAGGTCAAGATTATTCAGGATCGACTTCGCACAGATCAATCCAGGCAGAAGAGTTATGCCGACCGTAAAGTTTGTGATGTTGCATTCATATTCGAAGAGATAGTGTTACTTAGGGTATCACCCATGAAGGGTGTAATGAGGTTCGGAAAGAAGGGCAAGTTGAGCCCTAGGTATATTAGACCTTTTGAGATTCTGGAGAGAGTGAGAGAGGTGGCTTACAGGCTTGCGTTGCCACCTAGTTTAGCAGTTGTCCATCCGGTATTCCATGTGTCCATGCTTCGAAAGTATCATGGCGATCCGTCCCATGTGTTAGATTTCAGCTCTGTCCCGTTGGACAAGAATTTGACTTACGAGGAGGAGCCGGTAGAAATTCTAGCCCGACAAGTTCACCAGTTAAGATCAAAGAGTTACCCTTCAGTTCGAGTGCAGTGGAGAGGTCAGCTTATTGAGGCAACTACTTTGGAGTCCGAGTCCGATATGCGAAGTAGATATACCCACCTTTTCACCAACCCAAGTACTTTTCTATGTCCGTTCGAGGACGAACGATTATTTTAGAGGTGGAGAATGTGATGACCTAAAAGGCCATCTTATATTTTAGAACTCGAATTTGCGCTCTTAAGCCTTAAAAATCTCATTTTTACCCTCTTCAATTTGCGTGCGCAGACCTGGCAGGTTTCCGGAAAGCTTTTATGTTGAAAATTGATGAAAATAAGAATTTATGCCTTAAAAGTTAATTTTAGTTAATTTCGGTCAATATTTTTGATAAACGGGCTCGAATACATATTTTTACGGTCCCGGTGGGTCCGTATCAAATTATGGGACCTGAGCATATGCCCGAAATCGAATTCGGAGGTCCGTAGCTCAAGTTATGAATTTTTGATGAAAATTAAAAGTCTGAAAATTATTTATTTTTAAGAATTGATTGATGTTTGGCATTGTTAGTACCGGGTCCGTATTTTGGTTCCGGAGCCCGGTACAAGTTCATTATGATATTTAAGACTTGTTTGTGAAATTTGGTGAGAAACGGAGTTGATTTGACGTGATTCGGACGTCCAGTTGAGAAAATATAAATTTTAGAGTGTTCTTGAGAATTTCATTTGAATTGGTGCTAAATTTGTAGTTCTATGTGTTATTTTGGCGATTTGATTGTGCGAGCAAGTCTGTATGATATTTTTAGACTTACGTGCATGTTTGGTTTGGAGCCTCGAGGACTCGGGTGCCATTCGGGCGATGCGCGAGTTGAGTTCAAACCTCAACAAGGCTGCTGGTGCACCAAATCTTGTTTGTCCGCATCCGCGAGCGATAGCCCCACAGGTGCAACCCAGGCCTGGACTTCATTTTTTTCCGCAGATGCGAACTTCTCTACGCAGGAGCGGGACCGCAGAAGCGGAACCCTGTCCGCAGGTGCGGCCCCAGTTGGCCTAGTCCTTTTCCGCACAAGCGCACGTCCTGTCCGCACGTGCGGATGCGCAGGTGCGACCAAAGCACCGCAGGTGCGAAGGTCGCTGGGCAGTGAGTTCATTTAATTCGGACTCCAACCATTTTTCTCCTCGTTTCAAAAGCATATGAGGCCTAGGGCGATTTTTTAAAGATATTTTCTTCCCCAAATCATAGGTAAGTGTTCCTTAACTCGTTTCTTTCAATTTTTTATTTCATTTTACAAGAATTCAACCTAAAATCTAGAGTTTTCTTGGTAGAATTAGGGGTTAGGGTAGAAACTAGGGATTTCGGAAATTTGAGGATTTAGACCTCAATTTGAGATCGGATTCCAAAACTAATTATATAATCAAGCTTGGGGGTGAATGTGTAAGTGCATTTTGGTCCGAACCTCGAATTTTGACCAAGCGGGCCCGGGGTCGATTTCTCAACTTTTTGGAGGAAATTTTGGAAAATTTAATTTATGCAATATAATTGATTTCTTTAGCAATATTTGATATTATTGAGTCATTTTTGAATAGATACGAGTGGTTTTGAGGTGAATTCCAAAGGAAAAGCTGTGATTGAGAATAAAGTGGCTTTCGGAGCGAGGTAAGTGTTGTGTCTAACCCTGACTTGAGGGAATTGGGAACCTTAGATTACTTGCTAAGTGAAATTCATGTGAGCGGCGTATATGTGAGGTGACGAGTACCTATGCGCCGCCAATTTACATATTTTCTATGTTTCTCTGTTTTTCTTATATTGTCTCATTCCTATGCCTAGTTGCTATGTGTTATACTAGTGTTGTTCAATTTATCGTTCTTATCATGTTTACGAATTTTCTGGTGATAATTGAGTTTTTATTTCAAAGTTGAGATTGATATTATGGAACCGAATGTTGAAGTAAGGTTTGTACTTGTTATTCTATCTCCCTGATGTTATTTATGCATTGCATTATGGTAAGAGAGAGTGTTCATGCACGGAAGGTGATGCCGTACCATATTGTGAGTGTTAATGCACGAAGGGTGATACCGTACCATGATATGAGAGTTAATGTAGGAAGGGTGATGCCTTGCCGTTTCTATTACTTTTATGGTGAGATTGAGAGTAAAAGTACGAAGGGTGATGCCGTGCATTTTTCCTTATTATATTCACTATTCCTGTTGATTCATGGTATATTGACTGCTCCGGTGATCATTTTGTTATAGTTCTTTATCTTGTATTCCCCTCAGTATGTTCCCCTCCCGACATTTCACGTTTAGTTCTTCATTTCTGTTATTTGTATATACACTGTTAAATTGTACAAGTTGATTTGTAGGTGCCTTGCCTTAGCCTCGTCACTACTTCGTCGAGGTTAGGCTCGACACTTACTAGTACATGGGGTCGGTTGTACTGATACTGCACTATGCACTTCCTGTGCAGATTTTGATACAGGCTTGGGTTGATCGAGATTTTGCTATTGGTCCGCTGTCTGGAGACTCAAGGTAGATCTGTCGGCGTTCACAGACCTTGAAGTCCCCGTCTATCTTTTCTGTTCTACTGTTTCTTTCATTCAGACAGTTATATTTCTTCAAACTATTACTTGTAGTAAATTCAAGAATTCTTATGAATTGTGACTCCAGATCCGGGTGGTAGTAATTAATATAGTTTTATGACATTCCGCACTTATTATATTTCATCTTAGTTAATTATTGTTAATTACTGAATGAAAATAAGGAATTGATTTAATGATTCTCTAACATTGGCTTGCCTAGCAAGTAAAATGTTAGGTGCCATCACGGTCCCGTCGGTGAAAAATTTCGGGTAGTGACAGGATCGAGCCAGGTAGGGTTGTTCAAAACCGAACCGAAACCGTTAACCAAACCAAACCGATAGCTTATTGGCATATTGATATCGGATTATCGGGGTAATGGATGACGAACAAATTGAGATTCTATAATTAACGGCTTAACGGTTTGGGGGCGGATTACTCAATTTTCTTATCGGGTAAACCGTTAACCCGTTAAATATTTTTATATTTATACTTTTACACCTATATATATAAAGTGCTATTGAAACCCTAAATGGCTAAATCCCTAATTTCTATTTTTTAATTCTCAATTGTCTGCAGCCACCAGAGGCAAAGAAGTCATCAGTCTCGTCTCTCTCTTGAACTGAAAACTAAGAAGTCGAAAAATCGAAATCTCAATGATTAATACGTGTATGTCTGTATGAGTAGTCTTGATAGTATTAAAAATTTGGTTAATACGTGTATGACAGTATGAATAGTCTTGAAGAATCTTCAATTGAAAAATACTGTTTGGTTAGATCTTAGATGGTATTAAAAAATTGGTATTGATTTGAAACTGTTTGATATTGATTGAATGATTGATCAAAAAATTTCTATTTGGTTTAGCCGATAAGCCGTCCGATAACCGCTCGATAATTATTAATCCGATACCAATCCGCCCGTTCTCTTATTGTATGGCTAGCGGATTACTACATTTATAATCCGATAATCATTAAGCCGAACCGTTAAGCGTAATTAGCCGTTCGATCCGCCCGATAAGTACCCCTAGGGCCTGGTTGGGTCTACAAAAAGTATATATTTTATCGTCTATTATTTTTTGGAGCGGATAAAAATATATATATTTCTCCTATTTTAATTGAATTATTATTTATTAGACTGGAAAAAAAAGAGAGTATGAAATAAGAAAATACTATCGAAAAGTTGTGTTTTCCGACCACTATGATTTTTGTGTTAGTTAGTGAAAGTTTTATGATTTTTGTGTGAGAAAACATAGTTATATGACTTTAATGAAAAAAAAATCATAATTATATGATTATTTGTGAAATTTAACCTATATGAACTAAGAAAGAGATTCATTCCTGACCGGTCTTATAATTGTAAAAGATAAAGAGTTCTCTTTCAATTGATACATTCTTTCCGAAAAGATGGGAGAATATTGTTGAATTAGTTATTTCATAACTTATATTAACTAGTAGTCACCAGAATTTACTTGTGAAAATTTACTATTTACAGTACCAGAAATATCATATTTCTGGTTAGTCTGCACTCTATAGATTTTTCAAATTTAAAGAACTTATTAGAATCAATAATTGAAATATACTTTATTTAGAATAATTTGAATTGATTAATTACTACTCCATATTATCATCATCATCATCATCATCATTTTCAACATACATCGGAACTACTAATAGAAGTTGCTAGGCCAACTTTTGTATCAAATCCAAGAAAAAGTCCCCTTTGACAAATTTTGACGCTACTAAACCATTTACGAGGAGATAAAAAACCAATCACATACTATACTATATTTTAAAATTTTGCTAAAGATTAACTGAGCAAAATAGTGCACAATAACTAATGAGTTGACCTCTAAATGTTGTTTGTGCCAATAAAACAGACCTTTTCATACTTGCTGTTCTTAATAACGTTTAGATGCTTTTACCGTGTACGACTTACTAATGTGCACACAGAGGGTTACATGAGAGAGATGTGTAATTAGTTGCAAAAGTCATCTTGTTAGTTCAATTACTACCAAAACAAGCTTACCAGTTCTAACAATATTAAGTTAATATAAACATACTGTTTCCAATTAATTAATTTTCTACATTCCATTCCTTTGTTATTTAAGCTCTCCACACGACACAACACACGGCACGCGCACACCCATACATACATACATGGTTTAAACTTCCTTAAAATGTGAGATTTATAATTTTTCTTAAGTTATATATCTCGTCAGTGTAAAACAAAATTTACACTATCATGTCACTCAAAGAATATCTACACGTCAGCTTCCTTGAAATGTGAGATTTATAATCTTGAAAATAAAATAGGTTACTTACTGTCACAACTCAAATCTCATCTAAGTCATAATGACACCTAACTCAACCCCTCGGCGAACCAACAAACAAAGCAACAATAAATAAGACAAATAGTACTAAATTTGATATAACACGAAAGTACCAATACAAATCCGTCATGAGCATCTAAAGATAGAAAAAGAATACAACTATCTAGCTGAAACATACAAATACTATATGAACAGAATAAAATAGTAGTTGAAAGAATAGAAAAGACTCCATGAAGTTGCGAAGTTACTCAAGCATCACACCACTAGTCTCCAAGCACGCTCCTATACTGCCTCTTAGATATCGTTGATACGAAGATCAGAACCTATACAAGAATATACATTAAGTATAGTATGAGTACACCAACACTAACTCAAAAAGTATTATCGACTATTCCCAATGAAGTAATGGTGACAATTTAGTCAAAATTATACTTTCATCATTTGTGCAGTTCAAAAGTATACACAATATATAACAGAGGCAAAGCATAGAAGAAGTGTACAGTGTATGCAGAGACTAAGCATGAGATAAGATGCATGATTTCCTTAAATGACAAGTCTAATGCATATGTCAATGCATCTAAACAACATATCTAGAGATTTTCACAAAGTATCATTTATATGGAAGGCAACAACAAGTGCCTAATAACACTAATGCATGATAAAAACTCAAATTTTACATCAAATTGACAATCTCCAAGTATCCAACCAACCTACATATACGCCACCAAAAAAGAAATATCGTTGGGTGACCATGAGGGATGAATTCGTATTCACACATAATAACAACCTTACGTGTATAACATAATCTGCACGGACAACTCAATGTGTATAACGTAATCCGCACGGACAATTCAACATGTCATAGACACAATTAAATGTGAAACTCAATGTAAATTTAAATATATATGTATAGTTCATGGCATTATATAATTAGACATACATATCAATATAATATTAAACTAGCATGTGAAGGATATCTATAACATTATACTAGCATGGAGAAGATGCTTAAGTAGTCATGCAACAAGTAAAAAATCATATAAAACATACAAGACATGTGATACATAACCCTAATAGTGAAAAATCTGATATTCACATATACACTCATCATCTTGCATATATATATGTTAACCCAATACACATAGAACATATCAAATAAATCAATTTGAAAAAATTCTCTCATTAAGGTAAAAAACTTAACTCACCTCTATCTCGAGCTAGCTCTAACCTTCAATAATCACCTTTTCTCGTTCCAAATTAAGTGAATGAGCTCGATCTAGTCATAAGAAAAGATAGGTCAAGGTCAAAGTCAACAAAAGTCAATACCGGACCCACATGGTCAAATTCAGAAACAAAAGTAAAATCCGATGACCCATAACCACTTGAATCAAAATATAGAATTATATTCTCAATCTTAGTCTAAATCAGTGTTCAAATTACCAAAGTATACTTTCTTAAACTTAGGTATAAACCCCCCCAATTTTACCTTTTTGATTTCTTATTTTAGGTGCTTAAATCCATGAGTAATCATGATATATATTCAAAATCAAGTGTAGATTACTTACCCTCAAGATGTAGGTAAAAATTTATAATCACCTTAATCTGAGGTCCCAAGATCTAAAAATGGTAAAATAAGCTCAAAATTCCGAAATGGTCTAATTTAAACCTTTGAAGCAGTTTCCTTCATTGCACGAATAGAGACCTACGTGATCATGAAGACTATTTGTTGAAGAGATTGCTCGACTATGCTGCACCCTCACGCGATATCGAAGAACAACTTCCCTAGCCCCTGGACCAGACCTACACGACTGTGACTAGAGCTACCTGATAACTGATATATTCTGAGTTAGCACGCTTAACGAAGATGATTTTAAGTCAACATCGTAGCATTGGAGATCTTTAAAAGGGTAAAGATCAAGTGTGGCTATATTAGCAATTTAGACTATTTGGGCTTAATATATTAATTTAGTTATACTTTGCTTCCTTACTAGCTTAAGGGTATATTGGTCATTTAGTCCAAATATCACCCTAGTATAAATAGTCTATTACTCTTATTTTGAGAGGAAGCTTATGATGGATTGACAAAGACCTTGAGAGGTTTAGGGTATATTTACTTTCTCTTTATTTACCATATTTCCTTAGATTATCTATGTTAGGTTGATTTTGTACGAGTTCATGTTCAAACTCTTAGATTATCTTTTGTATTTGAATGTTAATTCATTGTTGTAGTTAATATAATTACTAGGGGCTTTGAATTAAATTCTTTACTTAGCTTAATCCGTATTTCTTATTCGTGCTCTTCCTTAATTAGTGTTTATCATAGGAATTCAAGGGGTTTAACTAGTTCATAGTTAAATTCTTATTATTATTTTCTATTTTAAACACTAATCTCATATCTTTTTGATTCCGTATATTTTTGCATTATCCATAATTTCGATTTGATTCTGTGTCATCTTGGTATCAGAGCTACAACTGAACACTTTTTTTTTTTATAATTTTGGTCATATACACAAAAATTAATTATATTGGTAAAACTGGCCAGATTTGCAAAGAGTGGACAAAACTGTAATGCCAGACAGAATCACAGTAGCTTACAGAATTGCAAGGTTGTTGGCAATCTTCTAAGCAAATCAGTTGTGTAGAAATAGTAAGTGCATGAAACAATCCTAAATGTCATAAAACTATGCAGATTTCATGTGCACAAGCTGATGCTGTGTCACGACCCAAAAATCCCAACCACGGGGTCGTGATGACGCCTAACACTGCTTGCTAGGCAAGCCAACACTTAACAGAACTACGAGACAAAATTAGGCACTAAATAATATGATATTATAATAAAGAGTGAAACTCAAAATGCATAACGAGTCTAAACCAACACATCCGGCTAATAACCTCCCAGAATTGGTGTCACTAAGTACATGAACTTCTATACAATTACTAAATACAACGTCGAAAGTGAAT
Organism: Nicotiana tabacum; assembly: GCF_000715075.1. NCBI lineage: Eukaryota > Viridiplantae > Streptophyta > Magnoliopsida > Solanales > Solanaceae > Nicotiana > Nicotiana tabacum. The sequence continues at coordinate 98,362,742 of NC_134083.1, read as the reverse complement.
AACCACACTGTTCGAAGCAAATAAAAGTAGCAAACCAATATAAAGGCGACTCCAAAGCCCGTAGATGAGAGTGCAACACTACCTCGAGTTTCCTCAACTCCCCAGCTAGTCAACCCTCTGAGTGCCTCTAGGTCCGTTGTCAGAATCTGCACAAGAAATGCAAAAGTGCAGTATGAGTATAACCGATCCAATATACTCTGTAAGTATCGAGCCTAACCACGAGGAGGTAGTGACAAGGCTAAGATAAGACATCTACTATACAAACCCGTGCAGTTAAATAACGAGATAAATGACAGCAGATATGGCAATTAAGATAACGAGATAAAATAGCAGGTAAGACAGAAAAATAGATATCAAGTGAGATAACAATACTAATAGCAAGCAGAAACAGTACAAGGAATAATGAAATGAACAACTAAGGAAAATAATGACTATATTTTCAGAAATAACAACAAAAGGGCCTTCGCAACAACTCAAGACCAAGAAAAATGACAAGGCAACGATGAATAACATAGCCAAGTTTTCAATCTGCATAGTAAAAGCAAGAAATAAGAAATATCATCAAATGACACGATAACACCCTTTGTACATCTACTCTCATCCTTACAAAAATGGAAACACCCTTCGTGCAATTCACTCTTTCTCACCAAGCATAAATATAATAGCAAGCACAGAAACACCCCTCGTTCATATTCACTCTTCCTTACAAGCATGGAAACACCCCTCGTGTAATGATAATAATATATAAAGAAATCAAGAAAATACCCTTTGTGCATAATTACTCTTCCTCATAAATACGGAAACACCCTTCATGCATTTTACTCTTTCTCACCAAGCATAAACTATGAAACAGTACCAAGCAAGTTGGGAAGCACAAACAACATTAAGAAGAGTGATTAAATATATCCCACCACATGAGAGATAACCATCATTTTTGCACTAATAGCCAAACAAACATTTCAATAATTTTAACACCTAATATGTCAACAATTCAACATAGCGATCAACTTGAATAAAATCAATCGAGCAGCTTCACAATCTATTTAGATTATGGAAGACATAACACATAAAGTAACATAACATAATAAATCTAGTTCTACCAACATGCTTAACCTATAGCAAATGCATATTCACTTGTCACCTTGCATATATGCCTCCCAACACATATAACACATAGAAAATAGACCCAATTACATCCTAATTCCCTCAAATCAAGGTTAACCAAGACACTTACCTCTTTCCGGAATAATTCAACCTTCCAATACCATTTTCCCAAAGAACAAGCCTTCAAACCACTCGAATCTAATCAAATACCCAAATAAGTCAAAACAATCTTTAGAAACTACCCTAGCATAAAAAAAGGTTCGATCTTTGACATATTTTAAAATGTCAAAAAAGTCAACACGGACTCACTTGGTTGAATTTGAAATCAAGACCAAATTTCGATTATCCATTCACTTCGAGTACAAATATGTAATTTATTTCGAGATCTGACCTCAAATTAAGGTATAAATCTCTAAAATATCAAATTCTAAGTTTCTATTCAAAAATCCTAGGTCTACTCTATGAGAACCTAGATTCAGGGATAAAAATCTGTAGAAATCAATGGAAATTGATCAAAGACAAGTTAAAGTTACTAAACCTTAAAGTTAGAAAGAAATGTCTCTTCACAAATCGCCTCCCACAATGTCTAGGTCTCAAAAAGGAATAAAAAGAGCTAATCCGAAAATCATCTATTTTTATCCAGTTGCGGATGCAGCAATTACGAACTCTTGTTTGTAATTTTACTGCTCGCAAATACGAACCACATGATCGCAAATGCGAAGTAGCTGTGGAGCCTCAGGTGTCACAAATGTGACACATACTTTGCAATTGCGCAGATGGCCACCCCCATCCCATCTTAAAAAATGCAAGGTCTCTTTCACAAATTCAAACCTTGCATTTGCGAGTAGTTCATCGCAATTGCGATGAATACAACACAAATCTAGGTAGGGATAATAGGTCTTGGCCAACTCTGAACGACTTTAATCTTCTTAGGATCAATCTTAATGTCTTCACCTGATACAATGTGACCCAAGAATGCAACCGAATCCAACCAAAACTCGCACTTAGGGAACTTAGCATAAAGCTTGCATTTTCCTCAAAGTTTGAAGTACAATCCTCATATGATGCCCATGATCCTCTCTACTACGTGAGTAGATCAATATGTTAGCAATGAACACAATAACAAAAAAGTTCGAGTAAGGCTTGACACAGGTTCATTAAGTCCATGAATATCATGGGGCATTAGTCAGCCCAAAAAATATCACCAAGAACTCATAATGACCATAATGAGTCCTAAAAGCTCTCTTAAATATGTTATAAGCCTTAATCTTCAACTAACGATAACCAGATCTCAAATGAATCTTAAAAAATACCTTGGCACCCTGAATCTGATCAAACACATCATCGATATGGGGTAATAGATACTTTCTCTTGATAGTACCCTTATTTAGTTGCCAATATTCAATACAAATCCTCATAGTACCATCCTTCTTATTCACGAACAAAACCAGTGTACCCGAGTGAAAAATACTCGGCCTAATGAATTCCTTACTAAGAAAATCTTGCAACTGCTCATTCAACTCCTTGAACTTAACTGTAGCCATGTTGTATGGTATAATATATATTTTCTGAGTACCATATACTAAATGAATGCCAAAATCAATGTCTATGTTAAGTGAAATCCCTGGTAAGTATGTAAGGAACACATCCAGAAACTCTTTCACAGTTGTACCGAATCGATAGTAGGAGTCTCTGACTAGTATCTCTAAAGAAAGCTAGATAGGCATAGGGGCGGCTCAATAATATTCAAGGCCTAAAGCCAAATTTTAATAGGAGACATATATATATATATATATATATATATATATATATATATATATATATATATATATATATATATATATATATATATATATATATATATATATATATATATATATATATATATATATATATATATATATATATATATATATATATATATATATATATATATATATATATATATATATATATATATATATATATATATATATATATATATATATATATATATATATATATATATATATATATATATATATATATATATATATATATATATATATATATATATATATATATATATATATATATATATATATATATATATATATATATATATATATATATTGATCTTACATAATATTTTATCATTTTTAATCTTGAAAGACTTATCTCAACATTATTCTATACGCAATATAAGTATTTGGAAAAAAATCAAGCCATTTTATCTAATTGACTATTTCGCTTAACACTTTAAATTCAGAAAATAAGCCCAAACCATTAATATCATAATGACTATTATATTTTAAGGAACATTCAAAGTTAATGTAATATTCTTTTAAGTTCTCATCGTTTAGTGATCCCACTTTTTTTACAAATAAATAGAAAACCAAAAATTTCTTTAAATTGTTATCTTTCTTTTTATATGAAAAAGTCTATTTATTTACTAAAAATGTCACGACCCCAATTCCCATCTTAGATGTTGTGACCTAATCTCTAAGATTAGTTAAACCTAATATATATTGAAAGATAGCAGAAACAATATCTTAAACATCAAATTAAACTGTCAAACTATCATAATGAACCCCAAAAGATACAACTGACAAATAACTCCCAAAATCTGATGGAACTGAGTCATAAGATCTACAACGAGTACACTAAAATCCTCGATAAACAATACTGTTTGAATAGAAAATAAACAGTAGAACATCTAAAAGAAGAAGGTGACTTCGAGGCCTGCGAACGTCGAGTAGGTGTACCTTGAAGTCTCCGAAAATGGCTAATCAATCACTGGCCTCCAACACGGGCAGATGTACCTGGATCTGCACAAAAATATGCAGAAGTATAGTATGAGTACACCACGACGGTATCCAGTAAGTATCAAGCCTAACCCCGATAGAGTAGTGACGAAACCAGGTCAAGAAACCTACTAGGATAAGAAAACTGAATAGAATATAACATAGTTTAATAATGGAAAGCGAGAAAATAAATGACAAATAAGTAGTTCAATAATGTAAGATAACTACGGAAGTTTAAGCGGTAAAGGAAACAAGTGTGAACACATGGTGAAACAACAAGTAATCAACAAATACAAATTCAAGTAAGACAACGAGAAAACCAACAAGAACTGTACAACCAACAAGCCTCTTTTAGCATGGATGTACAACAAGAATCACAACTGAGGTACTGCCTCATATTCACATTTCATAATTTCAATTAAAATCTTTCCTTATATTACCATTTGAGCCTTGCATTTATTTTTTAAAAATATTTTTTTCCGAAATAGCTACATGCGTTTTAGCCCCCTTATCTCACCGCGTAGCCCAAGTAATCCCCTTACTAGCAATACACGTATCAAGTCCACCTTAGCTCACTGCATGCGTATCAACCCCTATCCTTATACCACCGCATGCGTATCAATATCTGTGATGACCCAAAATGTCATCTTTAAATTTAATAATTAATTTTGTATTCTAAGACCTCAAAAAGTACTATTTATCTCGACTTGCGTGCGCAGACCGTAAAATTTTTCGAAAAGTTTTTATGTGAAAAATGGATTAAAATATGAATTTGAACTTTAAACCTCAACTAAGTTGACTTTGGTCAACATTTTGAGCAAACAGATGCCGATCAGTATTTTGATAGTTCCGGTAGGTCCGTATCGTGATTTGGGACTTGGGCATATGCCCAGAATTAAATTCCGAGTTCCCTAGTTCAAGATACAGAATTTTGATAAAATAAAATTAAAAGTTTAAGTTCAAATAGTGACCGGATATCGAATTATATATAAACGACCCCAGAATAGAGTTTTAATGATTCCAACAGCTCCGTATGGTGATTTTAGACTTAGGAGCACAATCGGAGTTTTATTTGGAAGTCCGTAGTGAAATTAGGCTTGAAATGGCTAAAATAGGAATTTAAAGTTTGGAAGTTTGACAGGGGAGTTGACTTTTTGATATCGGGGTCGGAATCCAGTTCTGAAAATTTTCAAAGCTCCGTTATGTCATTTATGACTTGGGTGAAAAATTTGAGGTCAATCGGACTTGATTTGATAGGTTTCGACATCGAATGTGGAAGTTGAAAATTATAAGTTTCATTAGGCTTGAATTGGAGCATGATTCGTGATTTTAGCATTGTTTGATGTAATTTGAGGTTTCAAATAAGTTCGTATGATGTTTTAGGACTTGTTGGTGTATTGAGTTGAGGTCCTGAGGGCCTCGGGTGAGTTTCAGATGGTTAACGGATCAAAAGTGGGACTTAGCTGCTGCAATTTTTCTGCTGGAAATGCTGTCAAAATCGGGATGCCTGTCAAAATCGAGCTCCCTGACAAAATCGAGCTCCCTGACATAATCGAGCTCCCTGACAAATCGAGCTCCCTGACAAAATCGAGCTCCCTGACAAATTGAGTTCCCTGACAAATCGAGCCCCCTGACAAATCGAGCTCCCTGACAAATCAAGCTCCCTGACAAATCGAGCTCCCTGACAAATCGGACTCCCTGACAAATCGGACTCCCTGACAAATCGAGCTCCCTGACAAATCGAGATCCCTGACAAATCTGTAAGTTATAAAAACAGGGGACTTCGTCCTATTTGCCTTTTTGACGAATTGGAGCTTGAGGAGAGGCGATTTTGATATATTTTCAAGGAGAAATATTTGGGTAAGTGATTCTAACTCGGATTTGGTCAATATACATGAATACATTATTATTTTCACCATTTAATTAGTGTTTTGAGATAGAAATTTGGAAATTTTTTAGAAATCTAATAGAAACGAATTTTTGAGGTTTCGGTGTCGATCCGGAGTCGGATTTGAGTGAAACTGGTATGGTTGGACTCGTAATTGAATGGGTTATCGGATTTTATAAATTTTGCCTGATTCCGAGATGTGGGCCCCACGAGCAATGTTTGAGCTAATTTTGGATTTTATTGAAAAGTGTAATATTTTCTTATGAAATTGATTCCTATAAATTTTGTTGACTGTATCAAATTAATTATGACTAGATACGAGTCGATCGGAGTCAGAAAATCGAGGAAAAAGTATAATACTTGGTTAAATTGGAGCAAGTCGAGGTTAGTGACTTGTCTAACCTTGTGTGGGAGAAATTTCCCCTAGGATTGGTATTGATGTGATTATTGAAATGTGTTAAAAGTCGTGTGCACGAGGTGACGAGTGTGTATACGGGCTAAATGTGAAGGATTATATTTTTAAATTGTGTAGATCATTGTTGCGCATTTATTAAAATATTCTATCTTATTATATTCTTCATCGTTGATTAAATGATTATATTTTAAATTTGTTTGACCTTCTCCTGCTAATTGTTTTACCTGTTAGTTAAAACTTGGTTTCTTTTATTTTGTGCATTATTTGAAGGTTGATTTTCTTTAAATTAAATACTATTAATATGAAATATTTGATATTTTTAAATTTGATATTGAAGCAATGTATTAAAGATTTTGATATATTATTTTCCAGAATTATTTATTCCTGAATATTTTTGTAAGATTTTCGTACTTATTGTGATGGAGTCGTGAGCTCTTTATTGTGGAAAAATATTATTGATGCTTTATTTTGGCATGATCCATGAGCTCTTTATTGTGAAAAAATATTGTTGTTGAATTATTTTGGCAAGTTAAATTATTTGAGCACTTGAGGTGCCAATTGTGATATATTGTGATATTGATACGCATGCGGTAGTATAAGGTCTGGCTATTGAAACACATGTGGTGAGATAAGGGTGGCTTGATACGCATGGCTAGTAGGGAAAACTACTAGATGTCATGCGGTGTGATAAGAATGGCTAAAACGCGGGATGCTATTTCGGGTAAAATATTTTCTTTAAAATAAATTATGAAGGCTCCCGCGGTGAGATAAAGAAATGAGATATTGTGAGTTTATTTATGATATGGGACTACGAGGCGGTACCTCGGGAGTGCCCTTGTTGATATTGATTGATGGCCGCAATCGCCTTTGATTATTTGTTGTGACTTTTCTTGAAGTTGAAAGGAAATTTTGTTTTGTTTCCACGAGATGTTATTTGCCATTATTTTATGTAATTAAACGGTAACATGCTACTTGACTCATTTCTATTGTCATTTTATTTTATTATATTGTTAAACATTTTACCATGCCAATTATTATTTTTCAGTAGGGCCTGACCTGACCTCGTCACTACTCTACCGAGGTTAGACTTGGCACTTACTGGGTACCGCTGTGGTGTACTCATACTACACTTCTGCACATCTTTTTGTGCAAATCCAGGTACATCTTACCAGCCTAGATGTCAGTGAGTTACCTGCACACGGAGACTTCGAGGTATATCTGCCAGCGTTCGCAGACTTCGGAGTCCCCTTCTATCATTTTTATGTTGCTTCCTTATTTTACTTTAGACCTTGATGTATAGAGACATTGAGAATAAATTCTTAGAAGCTTGTGACTTATTTCTACCGGGTTTTGGGAGTTGAAATTGTTTGAAATGTAGTTTATTTATTTCAGTTATTTATTATTATTCCGCATTGATAGGCTTACCTAGTCTTAGAGATTAGGTGCTATCACGACATCCTACGAAGGGAATTTGGGATCGTGACAAGTTTGTATCAGAGCTCTAGGTTCATAGGTGTTATGAGTCATAAGCAGGTTTAGTAGAGTCTTGCAGATTGGTACGGAGACGTCTGTACTTATCTTCGAGAGGCTATGGAACTGTTAGGAAATATTCACTTCTTTGATTCCTTATCGTGCGACATTGATTTAGCTTGAAACGTATATCTTATATTCCTTTGTATCCACTCGTGTATGAAATTGCGCACTCGGTATCAGTTGTGCATCGACGGTTTGTGATGCCGCAGATGGATTAGAAAGGAGCCAAATATGCTCAAACATTGCCTCAACGTGTGGTTCTAACTGAAGATGCTGGCGTATTGAGAGATCACCTAGTGAATCAAGTGGGGGTGCAACGGACGTTGGCGTCTGGTTGATTTATACGAGTTGTGAAGGTTATTATTATGGATCATCGGACGTCGTGATCTATTACTTCGCGCTGAGTGGGGGGAGTCCACTATCAATGGGTAGATTGCGGGGTTATGCGTTAGTTTTGGCCTAAAATGTATATATGTGGTACTGAAAGGTTCCCTAAAATTTTCACATGTTTAAGGCCTGAGATTTTATAGAGGATAAGGTCGGGACTTACGGTATGTCCGCCTCCTTAATAATCATACTTCAGTACCAAAGGAGTTATAAAAATAACTCTAAATTTACAGAAGGTCTACTCAGCGTGGACGACACGATTACGGGTTTTGGGGTGCTTCAGAGGAAGTACAGTTGTTGACGAGATTCTGGACTATGTGGTTCGTGCCAAGATTTGTCTGTATGAAGCTCTACTTTTGTGATCGTTGTGTATAAATAGGGGTAAGGGTTATCCCAAAGAAGAATCGAAGAGTATGTTAAGAAATGGGTCAGCTCAAAAGTGTTGAGTCCGTATAACAAAAGACGAAATTTGCCTTGGGAGAGATAATTCTCCACCGGTGTTCATGGCAAGCCTATGGAGAGGGCAGACCTGCCAACGCAAAACCGCCCACTTGGCTCAGTTCTCATAAATGCTTTTGAAAGAGTTTGTTTCCTGGACTCTCCGTAATGCGTGGCGCATAGGGTATGAACGGTTGCGTCAGGTCACCATTGACGGTGTCAGAATATGCCATTAAGTTCAATAAGTTAGCCCGTCATACTCCTACTTTTCTTCCTACAGCCAGAGGGCGATTTCACAGACTTATTAAAGGACTCAATTATGATCGTAAAATGTTGTACGACTCGGGAGTTACAAGCTGATACTTCATTTCTGCTAGTTGTACAAATTTCTAAGATATTAGAACATTTTCGGGGTGAGAAAAAAAAAACTAAGGAGACCAAGACGTCTCGAGGTTCTAGGAGATTCAATGAATTCTACTCTGCACGTATAAATCATTATGGCGGGGGCTCGGGCAGTCGGCCAGCCCAGTCCACACATCGGATTACTCGGGGTGCTCCAATAAATTCTTTTAATGCACCACCGATATGAGTTTCCTACAATGGTTATTCCAGTTATGTGGCAAATACTCAATATGAGTAGCCAAACTCGCAAAGGGGTTGTTATGAATACGGTGATACCAGGCACATCATGAGAAAATTATCCCAAACTTGGGAGAGACATATTTCATCAAAGCACTCAGGCTACGTGCCCCATTGCAATTACTACACCACCCACACGACTAGTTAGGGGTGGAGGACAGGCGGGTAGAAGACGTCCTAGAGGTGGAGACCCAGCCGTTGATATACTTTTATGGTATGGCGGAGGTCGCTACATCAGTTGGTGTCGTTACAGATACGACCTTAATATAATATAAAAGAATAGTTTCCTTAACTTGATTTGGATCTCAGTATCGAAACGAGTCCTCCTATGATTCTTCACTTATGAGTGAGCTTCGTAATTCTATAATCTACTTATGTGTTTACTCCTGTTGGGAGATTCTATGGAGATAACTACGCCTATCATTCCATGTTGGTCACTAATAAGAGTTGTGAGGATAAAGGTGGATCTGTGTTACTCATTTCGTTAAGTTTTGATGTAAATTCTGAATAATTAATTGCAAATTATGAATTATATGCCCTACCGGTGTGGGGTTCATTATGTGTTGTGATTTTGTTTAACGAAAATTATTTAGAAGGAGCAAATGGAAAGTTTCGATTGGCACGATGTGCATATTACTTGTGATTCAAAACTAAGGACGAGATCCTCGCATTTTAAAATAAACTGATATGTTTAAACCGGGCTACGAGCTGCAGTGGAAGTTATATAAGGACGAGATCCTTGTGAGGAAAAATCTTGTGTTTAAGTTCTCCCTTGTGAGATCCAATTTGTACTATAGTACTAATAGGGCGTCATGCCTGTTAGGCCTATTTGAAAATTCTTATATGAAATTCTCTGTGCATACTTGCCAAATTTGTGTTGTAATTATTGAGTTTTAACCTACGAGATAGGTTCCCGCCCAGGTGACGTTAAATGTGACTCATTAATTCGGGTAAATAATTATGAGGCTTTCATGTCTCGTGTCTCGTTATCAGTATTGTGAAGGTTTGAAACGAGATTTTTGTTAACATGAAGTAAATTGGCGATTTTGTAATTGATTATGAACAAATATTAAGACCAAATTGACCCAGAAGGGTGCTCCATTCAGGTGGACCGAGGAATGTGAGGAAAGCTTCCAAAAGCTCAAGGCAGTTTTGACTACAGCCCCAGTATTGGTATTACCTACAGGTTTAGGGGCTTATAATGTGTATTGTGATGCATCGTGTATTGGTCTCGGCGTAGTATTGATGCAAGACGGTAGGGTGATTGCCTACACGTCCAGACAGTTAAAGGTGCATGAGAAGAATTATCATGTGCACGACCTTGAGTTAGCAGCTATTATTCATGCCTTAAAGATTTGGCAGCATTATTTGTACGGTATCCATTGCGAGGTCTACACCAATCACCGAAGTCTACAACATCTGTTTAAACAGAATGATCTTAATTTGCAGCAGCGGAGGTGGTTGGAGTTGCTTAAGGATTATGATATCACTATTCTCTATCATCATGGGAAGGCCAATATAGTGGCCGATGCCTTGAGTCGTAAGGCATAGAGTTTGGGCAGCTTAGCATATTTACCGGTAGCAGAGAGGCCTTTAGCCTTAGATGTTCAGGTCTTGGCCAACCAATTTGTTAGACTGGATGTTTCTGAGCCGAGCCGAGTTTTGGCTTGTATGGTTTCTCAGTATTCGCTTTATGATCGTATCTGAGAGCGTCAGTATGATGACCCCCATCTGCTTGTCCTTAAGGACACAGTTCAGCACGGTGATGCTAAGGAAGTCGCAATTGGAGATGAAGGTGTATTACGGAGGAGGCTATGTGTGCCTAATGTAGATGGTTTGCGTGAATTGATTCTCCAGGAGGCTCACAGTTCGCGGTACTCCATTCATCTGGGTGCTGCAAAGATGTATCAGGACTTGAGACAACACTATTGGTGGAGGCGGATGAAGAAAGACATAGTGGAGTATGTAGCTCGTTGTCTAAATTGTTAACAGGTGAAGTATGAGCATCAACGATCGGGTGGATTGCTTCAGAAGTTGTAAATTCCAGAATGGATCTGGGAGCAGATCACTATGGATTTTGTTGTTGAGCTCCCACAGACTCAGAGGAAGTTCGATGCAGTTTGGGTGATTGTGGATAGATTGACCAAGTCAGCTCATTTCATTCCTGTGATGACTACCTACTCTTCCGAGCAGTTGGCTTGAATCTATATTCGCGATATTGTCAGACTTCACGGCGTACCGGTATCTATCATCTCTGACCGGGGTACGCAGTTTACATCACGGTTCTATAGGGCAGTACATCGTGAGTTGGGTACTCAGGTAGAGTTGAGTACAATATTTCACCCTCAGACGTACGGGCAGTCTGAACGCACTATTCAGATACTGGAGGATATGCTTCGTGCGTGTGTGATAGATTTTGGGGGTCCTTGGGATCAGTTCTTACCGCTTGCGGAGTTTGCTTACAAAAATAGTTACCAGTGAAGCATTCATATGGCTTCGTATGAGGCCTTGTATGGTAGGTGGTACAGGCCTCCAATGGGTTAGTTTGAACCGGGCGAGGCTAGACTATTGGGTACAGACTTAGTTCAGGATGCCTTGGAAAAGGTTAAGTTGATTCAGGATCGACTTCGTACAGCCCAATCTAGACAGAAAAGTTATACAGATCGGAAGGTTCATGATGTTGCATTCATGGTTGGTGAGCGGGTATTGCTCCGGGTTTCGCCTATGAAGGGTGTGATGAGGTTCGGGAAGAAGGGCAAGTTGAGCCCTAGGTATATTGGGCCTTTTGAGATTCTTGAGAGAGTTGGAGAGGTGGCTTACAAACTTGCACTACCACCTAGTCTCTCTGCGGTTCATCCGGTATTCCATGTTTCTATGCTTCTGAAATATCACGGCGATTCGTCTCATGTGTTAGACTTTAGTTCGGTTCAGTTGGACAAGGATCTATCTTATGCTGAGGAACCAGTGGCTATTTTAGATAGGCAGGTTCGAAAGCTGAGGTCAAAGAACATTTCTTCCGTGAAGGTTCAGTGGAGGGGTCATCCGGTCGAGGAGGCAACTCGGGAGACCGAGCATGATATATGCAGCTGTCCACACTTATTCACCAGCTTAGGTACTTTTTCTAATTCCGTTTGAGGACGAACGTTTATTTTAGAGGTGGAGAATGTGATGACCCAAAATGTTATCTTTAAATTTAATAATTAATTTTGAGTTCTAAGACCTCGAAAATCACTATTTATTATTCTTCGACTTGCGTGCGCAGACCATAAAATTTTCCGGGAAGTTTTTATGTGAAAAATGAATTAAAATATGAATTTGAACTTTAAACCTCAACTGAGTTGACTTTGATCAATATTTTGAGTAAACGGACTCGGATTAGTATTTTGATAGTTCTGGTAGGTCCGTATCGTGATTTGGGACTTAGGCATATGCCCGGAATTAAATTCCGAGTTCCCTAGTTCGAGATACGGAATTTTGATAAAAACAAATTAAAAGTTTAAGTTTAAATAGTGACCAGATGTCGAATTATGTGCAAACGGCCTCGGAATAGAGTTTTGATGATTCCAATAGCCCCGTATGGTAATTTTGGACTTAGGAGCGTGATTAAAATTTTATTTGGAAGTCCATAGTGAAATTAGGCTTGAAATGGCTAAAATAGGAATTTAAAGTTTGGAAGTTTGACCGGGGAGTTGGCTTTTTGATATCGGGGTAGGAAACCAGTTCTAAAATTTTCACAGCTTCGTTATGTCATTTATGACTTGGGTGCAAAATTTGAGGTCAATCAAACTTGATTTGATAGGTTTCGACATCGAATGTAGAAGTTGGAAATTCTAAGTTTCATTAAGCTTGAATTGGTCATTTGATAGGTTTCGACATGAGGCATACCCAAATGCGATACAAAATAAGATGACATATGAATAAGTAGAACCAAGTCAAATAATATTGTGGCATCTCTGTGACAAACTAAAACTATACCTATGATGACTACATCCGATGTAACAGCCTCTGGCCTATCAGGAAAAGTATATCAACGAGCCTGACCTCCACCTGTCTAACTTTCACCTCTAGAACGACCTCGGCTAGGCTGGGCACCACCCCTAGTTGGCCGAGCGGGTATTGTAATAACTAGAGCCAAAAACATAGAATGAGTACCTTATTGGGGTGTTCCACTCTACAACCTAGGGCAGTTCTTCTTAATATTCTCTATATCTCCATACTCATAGCAACTCGTGCGTAGACGAGACGGCTAGGACTAAGACTACCCCTAATAACCTGAATACCCATTGAAAGAACTCTGCCATGCTGGCGTACTGTAAAAACCAAAAACTAGAGGTATGTTGTAAGATGACTGCCCTATAGGATCACCATGAGAAGTCTAGAGTGCTGACGAAATCGGCCTTCTAGGATGGCCTCTCTCATAATAACCCTTGCCTCCAGACGAGGCACCATTAAAACCACCTGATCCATGAGGCGTCTATGCCTTACCTTCATGTCTCTCGTGAATTTAGATATGCATCATATTCCTAGCTATATTCATGGCCTGACTAAAAGTAGTCCCCATCTCGGTCTTTCGTGCTATCCCAAACCTAATACCATAATTAAGACCCCCGCTGAAACTATTTACCTTCTTTATTTCGGTGAGAAACAAGAAAGGTTCATGACTATTTACCTTCCTAATGAGTGGAATGAACTTCTCTAGAAAGAGATGTAAAAATTAGACCCATATGAGATGTAGTGACCTTGCTATTCCCTCCTCATAAGTCTTCTACCACCTCTGGCGGCTCACTTCAGTTAGAAAGTAGTGAAGTCAACTCTATTGGACTCAACAAGGCCCATATTGTGCTAGATCTCATGGCACCTGTGGGCATCAACTATTGGATCACTATTAAAATATGGAGGAGATAATTTCCAAAACATGTTAATCCTCTCCTACTCCTCAATATTCATAGCGGGTCTAGAAACTAGCTATGCTACATCAATGGGTTATGGTATCACGATAGGCTAGACTCTTGGAATTTGAAACATAGGAGCGCTGCTACTCTAGAGTGTGAGTAGCTGTAGTCTGATATCTCCTTCCATCCCGAGAAGTCGTTGGGGCCATAGGTATCACCCCTGCTTAAGACTCTCTCAAAGAAGCCCATAATATGGATCAAAGTCTCCTAAAGCACAAGGTAATAATGAAAGCCTCAAGAACTTGTATTGGATCCTGCTCAATCTCAAGAGCTATGAGTGGATCAACTAAAGAAGCTCTAGCATATCCATGATCCACTGCGGGTGCTCTACCTCGAGTGGGTGCTACTGTGCAAGCCTTGGCTTGAGCTCTAGCCTACCCCTGCCCCTACCCCTACCGCGAGTAGCGGCTGCAACCTCGGGAACTGGCTTCTATTTGACAAACACAGATGATATGTCCTCGTCATGAGAGAAAAAAAGAGAAAGATGCAAACTTTAAGTTGAAACTAGGAACGTATGATAAGGAAAGAAACAAAGAAAGAAAGAAAGAAAGAAAGAAAGAGAAGCTTCCTACATGCATTGTCGCCTCTTGGAGATAAGTATAGACGTCTATGTACCGATCAGAAGGACTCCACTGGACATTGATCATAACGCATAGGACATGTGAAACCTAAGCTCTAATATCACTTTGTCACGACTCAAATCTCACTTAAGTCATAATGCACCTAACCCAACCCGCTAGGTGAACCAACATATAACACAATAATAAAAAAGACAATAATAGTAAGTCTAACGATATTGCATAGATAAATAATACTAAATCAAATACAACACAAAAATACTAATACAAATTCTTTAGGATCTGATTGTACAAGTCATGAGCATCTAAAGATAGAATAACAATACAATTATCTGACGGAAGAATATAAATATTGTCTGAGCAAAGTGAAATAGTAGATGAAAAGACAGGAGAGACTCCATGAAGTTTCGAAGTAGCTCAAGTTGCTTCTCTACTAATATCCAAGCACACTCCAAAACTCCCTCCTGGATGATATTGGTACCAGAATCAGAACCTACATAAGAATATACAATAATTGTAGTACGAGTACACCAACACATACTCAGAAAGTATCATCAATTGTTCCAAATAAAGTAGTGGACATGGTTTATTCAAAACTACACTTTCATCACCTGTGCAGTTAATAAGAATACACAATAACAAAAGCAAATCATAGAAGTAGTGTATAGAGTATCCATAGACCAAGTATGAATAAGATGCATGCATTTTCTTAAATAATAAGTCCAATGCATAAGCCAATACATCTAAACAATATAGAGATATGCACAAAGTATCATTTATATGGAAGGGCATCATCAAGAGTCTAATATCACTAATGCATGATAAAGACTCAACCTTTTCATCAAAGTGATACTCTCCAAGTATCTAACATACCTGCGTGTATTCCACCAAAAGAGAAACATAGTTCAACGACTCGTGATCGTGAGCACGACCTAGTGCCTTGCACTAGCACATGAAATCTACAACTGCAATATGAGTTCTAGGTGCGCCAAAATACCCCTAAACCTAATGGTTTCAAAACCAAATATTCCAACAAGTCTAAAAATACTATACCTATCGAAGGTCTCATAGCTCGAAACAAAGAGAAACTACTCAATTCGAGGACCAAAGTCAACTTAATGAACTTTAAGTTGTAAATTTGCATGTAATGGTACCAAAATTCTCCCGAGCCCCTTGGGATTCTAACCACCCCTATCTGCAAGTCCCAAGACATAATATGAACCTATGAGAAATTTTAAATCAAGAAACGGGATGCTAAAACTAAAAACGATAGGTTGAATTGTTACATAAAGGTAAGCTGATGGTGTAAAATATCTTACATTGATGGTGCATATAACTTAAACGTTGTATATAAATACACTCATGTACACTCTCATGCACAGGCCCACGCACACATAGACAAGGAAATGATTGTGGAATTTTTCTTATCGTCTCAGAGATGACCCAAATAGTTCAAACTAAAATCATATGCGAATTATGTATTGAATAAAAAAATTACATGTGAAAAGATAAAGAAAATTAATTAAGAGAATACTTAAGCATAATTATAAGGACATTATGATCCATGATATAAATATTAAAAGACATGTGTTATACATTTATTGTGTTGCTATAAATATCGAGTACCAATAGACTTTTACCATAGTTTCACAATAGGTCTTCTCCTCTTATTAAGGGAAAAAAGGGGGACGGGATGGGTTCGGTAATCCTTATTGTGGGTTCTTGAACAATAATTGGCAAAAAAGTTGCACAATTTAGAAAAATAAATTTTCAAAAGTAATTTTGTTTTATTTTCACATGAAAAGTAGTTAATCAAAGTTTCAATATAATCGTGGATTGCGTAAATGCTAACATTAGTTTAACAAAATTAACGAACAAGGGCAAAGATTCTTCTTACAACGCGTAGAAGCACAAGAGTGGATCATATTGTATACTAGCATTGCATGAGACAAGCATTTCGTTGTTAAAAAGATAATGACAATTCATAATTAAGGAGAATAATGCACACATAATATAATACTGTGACGAGAAATTAAAAACAAAAACAAAAAAGGAAAAGAAAAAATAAATTAAATTTATGGTCCATTGTACTTAATTCTTTGACTATCATGTGACAAGTGACATGATGACACAGAGAAGACAATGAAGGAAGAAAGGAAGAGGAAAAGAAGAAAAATAAAAGTGTTGTCATTAGTCCTCTTAATTAATAATAATAATAATAATAATAATAATAATAATAACAATACTATTTCTTACAGCTGGATCTTGCAAAGCTAACGTACATCCTCCATACCTGCCTCCCATAACTCCTTCAAACTTCATACAAAAACCCACAAATCCTTGCACTCCTCCCAGAAAGGAGAAAGGAAGAAGAGAAGAAGGTCTCTTAGCTAGGGAATTAGGTAGATTATTTGGTGTAAATTTATCCGGTATTTGATTAAGAGTATTAGTTAAAACTAGTATTATCACCAAAATATTGATATAACTATCCCATATAATGATAGTAAAAAAATTATAATATTTTTAACCTGTTACACTAAGTAAGTTGCTTATTTCCATATTAGTAATCCAACGTTTCAATAATAGTTACTTTTAATTATTTTTATGCAATCTCATATGTAAAAATTCTTTTATACAGTAATTATATATATATATATATATATATATATATAGAGGCGCGCTTACTTAAGTTCCAAATTCTCAGTCATGTTTTACCTATTTCTCATGTACATTGGTAATTTTAGTTACAGAAACTAAACCTATGTGTATCAAAATGTATATCACACCGTCATTTTCCTTCTTAGAAGTTTGAGATATTGAGCGCTTTAATTTGCTAATAATTCGTAGGACAAGTCCTGCTTTATTTTTAATTTAATTTGTGGTTAAAGGTACTCTCGAGTCAGTTTCGACATATTACGATTAATTTATTTCCCCAATATTATTTTTTAATTTAATTACCACCTTTAAAAAAATATATATATTCTTTCATCTAATCTGTACGATCTTTTTTATGTTTTGAGATGTTTCAAAGTTTGATACCATTTATGTTAAAAGTACTAGTACCTCATGCAACTACTTTTTCACAAATTCTAATAACTGAATTCATTGTGGTACGACTTCGAGTTAACATTATCTCCATTAAACTAATTTTACAATTACAAAATAATATTTTCTTACACTAATATTGTATTAGTTAATAGACAAGTGAAGTTAAATTTTGTGTCTATCTAATTGTGTCACGTTCATGGAATAAATAAATAAAGAAAGTAATTTTTTATCTTTTATTTAATTATTTATATAATTTTGTTTTTCCTCGTCATCTTCAGCAACTTCCTAGTATGAAAGCAAGACCATTAGCCATAGGACTTCAAATGACACCAGCACCGGCAGCCGCCGGTTGACTAAGTGTATATTTACCGTACAACTTTGTACAGCCATCAAATCTCTCCAAATCTTGTCGAGTAAAGTAGCACCGCCCCTATCTTAATTTTGAACTTGAGTGTGATGTCAAAGTCGCTAGAGCCAAGCAAATGTTAGTTAAACTATACCATAAAATACTAGTAATCTTTTTTAAATAATTATGGTGTCTAGATCAGTTTGTGTATCACTAACTAATTTTACAAAATGCCTGTTATTTTTATCGGCGCATAAATATCGGGTAACTTTATTCGTTAAGGTTTGTATGGATGAGAAAAAATCATCAAGTATTTTTTTTATTTTTTATAAGATTTAAACCCGAAATCTCGTGATTCTCAATACACTTCATTAATTACTAAATCATACTCTTTAAATTACCATTACCATTATCTTATTTTTATTTTTTTTATCTTTCTGTAAGAACATTTCAAAAGATAATCACCAAACGGATAATTGATTAAGGGCAGATGAGTAAAAATTTGAACCGTAATTTCATGGTTTTTAATATAATTCTATTGTAGTTATCCCTATACGTTCCAACTATGTGAAAAGAAAATGAACGACTTTTGAACTCGTGTTTGCTTTTTTACCCCTTACTCACTCTTATGTTGGTAATTTTTATTAATGGTTGGTAATGCAAAGTTAAAGTTTTTTTGTGGGTTATTTGTCTTTTGTTACTGAAATGGGTAAATATAGGACCCCAAGCCTTTTAATGATGTTCTAATCGGTTATACTCAAAAATATTGTTGCACACATTCATTTATGTCTTTGAATGATCATTTGCTATTATTCTATGACCATTGTTTTCTAATAAAAACTAATGTGCCTGGTGATGTGTATAATTATGCTTCTATATCTATATTTGTTAATTCTCATGTCGGGTCTTTTTTTAGTATTATTGTTAATGAACATGAAAATGAACTTAGAAGGATTAAATGATGTATAATTAAAGCTAGCTTTGATCATGACTTTATCATTACTTTCTTGACTAAAAATTTTAATATTAATATTTTGAATGATGAATTAGTGTTTATCTACTTAATAGAAGAAGACCTTAGGATTTAGTAATGAAGCAATGAAGCTAATATATAGTAATTTTTGAAAAGAAGCCATGTAAAAGTGAATTAGACTTTGTAGTTTCTAATCACAGTTGGAACTTGTCTGATTATCTAAAGGTTGTAAACTCATAAGTAGCAAGTAAATATTTAAGAAGAAATTAAGACATGATTGTACAATTGAGAAATATAAGACTTGCGATTAGAGGTTTTAACTAAAAGAAACACATTGGCTACTTTGATACTTGTTCTCCTATGACCAAAATAACGGTCATTAGAACTCATGCTGTCTTAGCCGCTATTCATAGTTTAGTAATATATCAAATGAATATTAAAATGACTTTTTAAATGGTAATTTAGAGGAACATATCTATATGACTCAACTTGAGGGATTTGTGATCTCAGGACAAGAGAATAAAGTATGTAAACTTAAAAAGTCCTTGTATGATCTAACGCAGGTCCTAAGCAGTGGTATGAAATACTTAATAGCACAATAATGGATAATGAATTTATTGTTAATGCATATGATACTTGTGTTTATTCTAAGATAGTAGGATCATATTATGTGATTATATATCTATACGTGAATGACATGCTAATTTTTGACCCTAATATGGATGTTGTTAATAAGAAAAAAATTATTTTCTAAATTATGAATGAAAGACCTTGGAGAAGCAGATATAATATTAGGGATTAAAATTAAAAAAATTATCTAATAATATTTTATTGTATCAGTCTCATTATATTGAGAAAGTATTGAAAAGCTTGATTGTTTTGATGTAGCTCCTGTAAGAACTCCATATGATCCTACCATGCACTTGAGAAAGAATAAAAAATTAAGTGTTTCTCAAATTGAATATGCTAAGATATTTAGTAGTATAATATTTCTTATGAATTATACTCGATCAAATATTTCTTATGCTATTAGCATATTCAGTCAATATAGTCATAACCCGAGTAATGAGTATAGGAATGCTCTTTGTCTAAAGTTTTAGAGGCACTTTGGGTTGGTGTTTGCATTTTAATACATTTTCTGATATTTAGAAGGATTTTATGGCAAAATGGGTAAGTAACAATGATGAAGTTAGTTCTACTAGTAGATTGTATGGAAGTTTTCTAAATAAACTTGTATAGCAGTTCTATCATGAAATCTGAACATACTGCTCTTGAGCTAGCAAGCCAAGAGTTGAGTGGTTTAGAAATCTATTAGCACTTGTGCTACTGTGGAAAAAATAAGCTTCACCAGTTTCTCTGTATTGTGACTCATAAGTGGCAGTTGAAATTTTTAAGAATAATGTATATAATAAAAAAAGAAGGCATATTCGCATTAGATATGGTGCGGTCAAATAATTGTTGAAATATGATATTATTTCCTTGGAATATGTTCGGTCCGAAAGAAATTTGGTGAATCCTTTAACCAAGAGTTTGGCAAGGAGAGTGATCCTTGAATCATCAAGGGGGATGGACCTTGAGCCCATGAATTGAGGTAGTATAGTAATAGGGGAACTTTCAGAAATGACTATTGTTTGGAGTCTTATTGCTATGCGTAGCTATAATTTAGATAATTACATTCTGTAGCTACTAATTATTTGCCATGGAATATATATCGATGTAATCAATTCGAATGTGTACGTTCTTATATATTTTACATTGTATTTAATTTTACTGTATTGAATTCTGTTGTATCCAAACAACAAAAAATCAAAAAATAGGGTGTATACCGCTATATTCAATTAGGTTATATACACTATATTCAATTCGACTATATTCATTCTTAACTATTTTACATTGTATTCAATTTAACTGTATCCAATTCGACTGTATTCAAACAATAAAAAATTACAAATACAATAATATTCAGTTGTATTCAATTCACTGTAGTCATTCGTAGCTCCTTTTACACGGTATTTAATTCGGCTATATTCAAATAGCAAAAATTCAAAAATTTCAGGGATCTGCCACAAAAAATAACCTTCGAAATACATAAATACAGGCAAAAATGCAAAAAAATAATAATATATCTGCATTGAAAAATAATACACTTAAATTTGAGTGTATTTGTATAGAATATAATGTATTTGTATTATTGTATGTGACTCAATAGCAAAGAATAAAAGAAAGTTCGCCGGAGATGGCATCTTCCGGCCAAGCAAAATACTGTATACATTGTATTAAAACTAAAAATGGAGACGAACAAAGAAGGAGAAGAAGCCATAGATTCTAGAGAAGAAGCCATAGATTCCAAAGAAGGAGAAACCATAGATTCTGAAAGTTCCTCTTTTAGAAGAAGCCATATATTATGGAGAAGCCATGGATTCTTAGATTCTCAAAGTTTCCCTTTTAGAAGAAGCCATAGCGCCATAGATTTTGAAAGTTCCCCTTTTAGAAGAAGCCATAAATTTTGGAGAAGAGGCCATAGATTCCAAAGGAGAACCCAAATACCAAAAATAGATTTTGAGCGGCAAATCCAGATGAAAAAGGCTTCGTTTTGAGTAAATTAATCTAGGTCAATCGTATTAGTGGGCCTCCGCCAGCAAACCAGATCTAGAATTTCAGAAAGAGCACGGGGAGAGAGAAAGAGAGTTGAGGGAGAAGAGAGAGAGGGTTGAGGAAAAAGTTAAGGGATTAGTTGTATGTATATATTTGTACTTTGCTATACAATATAAAAAGTGGCTATAAATAATAATATTTTTAAAGTGTTTTAGTTTATAATAAATAGGGTATATTATTTAGCTATAGCACGTAAAATAAAACCATATGGTGTGTGATAGTGCTTTGTAAGGTTGAGCTTATTTTGCTTTTAGTGATTCCATAGAATTAAGGTAATTTATGTGGAGATAAAGTTCATGAAATCACCTACTTAAGTGTAAAGGAGTGGTCTCCTTTTATGAAAGACTTGGAATGTCTTTCTAGTGCAATGATGAGGCCCGAGGTGTGTGCATGAACATAAAAGCACTTTATGAGTATCGCGGAGTTTGTAAAAAATTTAAGGACATAATATGTGTTTAGGGGTCTCAACTGAAGTCTATTCAATTTAAAAGTATTTTACTTTGTGGACATAGATCGTTGCCTCACTTAACTACGCCTCAATTCAATATGAAAGATATTGGCACTTAAGTATATAATTCTTCCTTTGTCCAGAAACTATTCATATTCTTTACATTTGGATTAATGGGGATTGCCGGCATTTTTATTAATGCTTGGTAATATAAAGTCAAAAAATGCTCCTTTTTTTCTCTTATTTTGTATCTTATGTGAAAGAAAAAAGTCCTTCATTGATTAGATAGAGCTCTCTTTTTCTCTTTATATTGAATTGTTCTTTATTGGACTTGTAAAGAGATAATAAAAAAATTTATTTCGCATATATAAGAAATGAGTTTGAACACAAAGTTGATCGATTTTATCCCATACACACGATATATACATGAGGCCTAATCCAAATCTGCTTTTGCAAAAAATATTCTTGATATTTTAAGGCTACCAGAAAATTGTGGAAATACACACTTACAAGAATATGTCCAGATACATTACAGAATAAATTCTGTATCAATTGCATTTATAATTTAACTATTGTTTACCCTTAAAATTGGATAACAATTAAACTTATAATATGGTTCTAAGGACATGTGATTTCACTTAATACCAATTGATAAATATGAAGATTAATAACAGAAATGAACTATAAAGTAAAGCAAACCAGTGTTAGAATGGAACTCAACCCTCGAGCTAGGGTGCCCTCGAACTGATTGATGCCAAAGCAATTAAAAATAAAGTAAGATGATGATCAAGAGAGTATAAGTTAAAGAGAGAGGGTTATATTTACTTTTTTATGCGAGAATAATGTGTCTTACAAATGGTTAATACTCCCCTTTATATAGTAGATGAGTTCTACTTATGGTATAACTATAATTACAGAAGAAAATCCCATGATTAGCTAATTAACCGTTTCTGATTTGATCCATTCTGAGATTTACGCCATGATCCTCGACTAGTCACCGAGGTTTACGTTGTGATCCTCTACCAGTCACGGATATTTCGCCTTTCTGTTATTGTGCTATCTTCGATCTTACTCGATGTCTGTCTCGTTTGGCTTCGATCGCTACTAGCCTCGATCTCGACAGGTACCCCGGTTGTGAACTCGGTACCTAGTCCTCGTGATTTAGTCTATTCCATTACGAGATCATCCTTCGATGTAATCTCCCGGTCTAGGTCAAATAGTAAAATCGGGTGGGCCCGGTTTTAACCGTATACAGATAGTCCCCTCGTTATTTTGGAGTGTAATGACAAGAAACGAATTGAGCCTTCGATATTTCTACCTCTACCTGTCATGACGTCATCCTCGTGATGTAAGCGACGGAAGTGACTGAAACGTCCCGTCTGTACAGTTACCAAGGCATTAAATGCACGTCAGTCGATGGTCCGCCACCGCCAATTTTGAACCGTCGTTGTGAAATCTATAAATAGCTCCTCTCTTTACCATTTTGAACTTTTACTTTCAAATTTCCAATCTCCAAAGCTTTTTACATCTTCTAAGTTCTTCATCTGCAAATCTACGATTCTCACTGCTAACCTCTTCTTAGAAAACCAAATCTTATCATCTCCATCTAATTTTAACTTCAAATCCAAATGGCGAAAACGTCAAAAACTGTTCCTCAAAAGGAAGGCCGGCGATAAAACACCGGTGGAGCCGCGCTCTGAAGAGTGTGTTCCCAGGGGGTGCATCCTCACCTCTGACTTTAAGACCGATAAAGCATTATCGATTCCCGGTCGATGCGAGCCAGTGTCGAGGTATATATGCTCGATAACTGAGGGATACCTTAAGTAGGTGAAGAAAGACTGCAACTGGAGGGCAAAGAGGTAGTGATCCCGACCCCCGAAGAGGACATCACTACCCATGTGGAAGGGTTTCTAAGTGTTTATACTTACCCTTTCACGCTGGGCCCCCTCGACCTCGTTGTCGTTGATTTTTGCCATCAATACCAAATAACCCTAGGCCAAGTCCATTCTTCCTTTTGGCGAATTGTTATTCTGCTCCGATTCTTTGTGAACAAAGTCGAGGGGATGCCTTTCACCCTCGACCACCTCATCAGGTTGTACAGCCCTTGCCTCTATCGAGGAGGGTAAATAAAACTCCAACGTCGGGCTACCAAAGTGTTGTTCTCGAGCATAGACGAGGACAAGGACCGAGGCTGAATGGACCGGTTCGTTCGAGTGAGGACTTCTGACCTAATCCCGGCCGAGAAGATTTTGATTCCCGAGAAATGGAATATGAAGCGTAAGTACAATCCCCTTGTTAGCTCCTATTTATTATTTTGCTCCTTTGCTTCTTCTCATCGATATCCTTTTCCGTGATGTAGCGATCGCTCTGATGCCCGGTGCAATTCCTAGATGGTAAGCCCCTTTTCTACGTTTTTGATGATTTTTTTAAAACATTTCTTACTTAGTTTCCTTTTATACATGCCTTGGAAAAGATGCTGTCATGAGGCCCTTATCTGGTGAGGAGACTTCGATCCTGGCACCGAAATTGGCGAAGGACAAAAAGAGGAAAAATACCTCAACCTCCGAGGATCCAGTACCTAAAAAGAAGGTGGCTCCTAAGCCGAGGCAGAACATCATCCTCCTGACCGAAGACTTTGTTCACCGTCTAAGGGATGAAGACGGAGAAGAGGAAGAAGACGACTTGGGGTTGGTGGCCCGAGTGGGAATGAGCACCAAGGCCCCAAAATCCATTGAATCGGTGAAGACTGCAGAGACTCCATCTCGAGATGAGGGGGTCTCAGTAGGAGACTTGGGCAAAGTCCCCGAGTCATCGAGGATTGAAGATGCCTCCCACCATAATGAGCCAACGGTAGGTACGGTTGTAGGGGCTGGTCTCGAGTCCCCTCGAAATGGAGAGAATTCCCCAAGTGATCCACTTGGGGTAATAGAAATTGGAGGTTCCTCGATGCTCCCCTCAATTTCCGAGGAGATGATTCAAGAGGCTCGGGCCTTGAAAACCCTCTCCATCGAAGGAGCCCACGGAAGGGAGGATCCCTTCCGTGATTACTTTACTGAGGTCGAAGATGCTACCGGCCTGAGCGACTTCGAAGCACAGCAAGCTCTGAATCGGGTAAGCCTTAACTCCCCTTGTTAGTGTTACCCTTGTGTTCATTGTTTCTTCCTGTCTAACTTCTTTTCTTCTTTCTACGTAGGCTTGAGCACTTCATCGGGGAGAATTTTCTCGGTCTCGAGCTGAGCTGAGTTAGTATGAGGCCGACCTCCAAGGGCCCGGGGAGGAGAAAAATGCCCTTAAACTTCTCTGTGGGAAAAAAGAAGAGGAGACCAAGGACCTCCGAGCCAAGTTGGCCAAGGCTCACCAAGATCAGACCGACCTAATCGTGCAGGTAATGAAAATCTTAAAAGCTCATGGGCTCGATTCGGGAATGGTGGCTAATATTTCAATCTCACAGCTGCAACAGAAGGTCGAAAGGATCGAGCAGCTCCACGAGGAGGTCAATATGATGAAGGCAGAGACCTTGGGGTGGAAAAAAGGCATGGACCGCTTTGCTGTAGAAAAAGAGACTGCTTTATCCCAATTGTCATCGACCAAAAGTCAGCTTCGAGGCATGAAGGAGAAAAGCTCAATTCAGGCGAAGAAAATAGAGGAGCTCGAGGCTCGGTTGGCTTCCGAACTTGCAAAGGCCAAGTCCTAATCCGAAAAGGCAAAGGCCGAGGCAGAGGCGATCGTGGCCATCTATCAGGCCGATGCTGAAGCCGCTCAAGTGCAAGCGAGAGAGGCAGCCGAGACAACTCAAACACGAGCACATTGGATTGCTGAACTTGCCAAATGCCAATCTCGGAGGGGAACCTTCGAGGAGATCCACACTCGAGGAAAAATCCTGACGAGATAATAAAGGCTAGAGAGCGTGAAGCTGATGCTGGAGCTCTGGCCTCCTCCGATGATGACGATGACGCAGAGAGTAAGAGTGGGTCCAAGAGCGGGGAGGACCTCGATAGAGAAGAAGCTGCCCCCGGAGAAAATTAGGAACCTTAGGATTTTTCACTTTTGATCTTTTGTGTAGGATCCTGATCGGACCTTGTAAATATTCTCACATATATAAAGATCTCTTTGCTTTCTGACTTGTCTTTATTTCATTTTCTGCCTTGTGAAAATTTTGTTTCATTCATGCCTTATGAAAAATTTGTTCATAAGTTCGAGGCTTAGGCAATTTGATTGAAGTCGGACTAGTGTAGTTTTTATAATCGAGTGAGTACTTGCTCGAACTCGGAGTAGGGTGACCCATAGGTTTTATTGAGTGAGGATGATTTCTCGAACTCAAAAATAAATGGCCCTTTAGGCTCTTGAATTAGGCCGATACGGCCATAGTAAAAAGAATGGCTTTCTCCCCCTTTTCGTCTTGAAAAATTTATTATTTAATCATATAAAATCGGTTGTGCCTTAGAATGAAATAAGGTATTTTCTCGAGAGTTTGAACGAATTCGTACCCATTAGGATTTTCAAGGGTCAATATTATCGAGACCCTTTGTTTCGTAATGCCTTAGCATAAAATAAAGAATTTGTTCGAGAGTTCGAATGACTTTGTACCCATTATGGTTTTCAAGGGTCGATATTATCGAGACCCTTAGTAATTCAGCCGAGGGTTGCCTTTTTAACCGGTTTATGAAAATATTCGAAGGCCTATTTTATAACGAAAATCGGATGTCTCTGAATCGTGTTAATTTGGTTGTAGCCTTAATCTTGGGGTTAGCCTTTTGGGCTTGTTGGTTAGCCTTTTGGGCTTCTTACCCTGTTATACTTCTCACTTGTTCGAAGTATCAGTCCCCGAGTGGGGTGGTCGTGGCCTATAAGATCGAGGATTGACTTTTTTAAGGTCTTACGATCTCGAGGTTTTAGTAATTCGATCATGTCGACTTTTTGGATGGCAGTCCCCAAGTGCGGGGTCAATTGTTCAAACTTTAGTTGTGACCGGCCCTTAAGTCAGTTTTCACAACAGATCACAAGCATGACATTGTAAAGTAAAATTTTCTCTAAGGCATGAAATATCTGGCAAGGAAAAATACTTTTTTCAATAGATTAACATGCGTACATGTTTTTCATTAGGGCTCGAGTAATCTACATGGGCATGGTTCGTTCGACCGTTTGACCCTTACAAAATTTTCCTATCGAGACCTTGTCGGCACGAAGTATTTTCCTGTCCGAGGGTGATGCCCCCAGTATTCGAGGTTGATTGTAAAGGAGCCTTGGATACTGTTGAATTGCTCTAAGTCAGCACGAACAATGGTTGCCTCGTTAAAAACCTCGCCGGAAAAAACCCATTTGGGACAAAAATCGGTCTAAGGAAAAAGAGTGCAACGCATGCTTTCAGACCTAAGGACTTTGTGTTTGAACACCTGCAAATGGTTAGTACAAAATATAAATGAAAATGGAGAAGGTCGTACCTTAGCAGTAATATCGTTTGAGGAGTGATATATTCCAATTGTTTGGAAATTGTTCGTCGTTCATCGTGCCAAGTTTGTAGGATCCCTTTCCGATGATATCGAGGACCTGATATGGTCCTCCCAGTTCGGGCCAAGTTTTCCTTCGTTTGGGTCTCGAGTATTGAGGGTGACCTTCCTCAGAACCAAGTCCCCAATTTTAAAGTGTCGAAGATTGGCTCTTCGATTGTAGTACCTTTTGACCCGTTGTTTCTGTGCGGCCATCCGAATAAAGGCGACTTCACGTTTTTCATCTAGCAATTTGAGGCTTGTATTCATAGCCTCATGATTTGACTCTCTCATTTCATATCGAAACCTGACGCTAGGTTCCCCGACTTTAATTGGGATCAGAGCTTTGACGCCATATACTAAAGAGAACAGTGTTGCCCCCATACTGGATTTTGATGTTGTTCGATACGCCTAAAGGACTTCGGGCAATATTTCTCTCCATTTTCCCTTAGCGTAGTTCAATCTTTTCTTTAGATTTTGAATGATGGTCTTGTTTGTCGATTCGGCTTGTCCGTTCCCACTAGGATGATATGGCGTCGACATATTTTGTGATCTTCAAGAGACTTTGTCACTTTGCTGCCGAGTAATTTCTTTTCATTGTCTCATACGATCTCGGCAGGCATCCCGAACCGGCATATAATATGGTCCCAGATGAAATCTATGACTTCTTTCTCTCTAATTTTCTCGAAAGCCTGCGCTTCAACCCACTTAGAGAAATAGTCAGTCATAAACAAAATAAATTTAGCTTTACCTGGGGCCGATGGTAGAGGGCCGACGATATCCATTCCCCATTTCATGAATGGCCATGGGGATAAGACTGAGTGGAGTTGCTCTCCGGGTTGGTGAATCATCGGCGCATACCTTTGACATTTGTCGCACTTTCGAACAAACTCTTTTGTATCCTTTTCTATATCGGCCCAATAGTATCCTGCTCTGATGACATTGTGAACCAATGATTCGGCACCGGAATGATTTCTGCAGGTGCCCTCGTAGATTTCTCGTAGTACGTAGTCGGTATCTCCTGGTCCTAAACATATTGCCAATGGTCCATCGAACATCTTTCTATATAGTGTTCCGTCTTTGGCCAATGTGAATCGTGCGGCCTTCGTACGTAGAGTCCTCGATTCCCTAGGATCCGATGGAAGCTTCCCAATCTTTAGGTATTCGATATATTTGTTCCTCCAATACCAGGCCAGATTTGTGGAGTTGATTTCGGTGTGGCCTTCTTCGATTACTGACCTTGAAAGGTTTACGATAGTCCTCGAGCTAATATCGTCATCTTCGACTGATGACCTCAAATTTGCGAGGGCATCGGCCTCGCTGTTTTGTTCTCGAGGCACATGCTGTAGGGTCCATTATTTAAACCGATGTAGAGTCACATGTAGTTTGTCCAAGTATCTCTGCATTCGATCTTATCGAACCTCGAAGGTTCTGTTGACTTGGTTTACCACAAGCAGGGAGTCACATTTGGCCTCGATGACTTCTGCTCCCAAACTTTTAGCTAGCTCGAGACCTGCAATCATGGCCTCATACTCGGCCTCATTGTTAGTTAACTTGGTAGTTTTGATAGCTTGTCTAATTGTATTACCTGTGGGTGGCTTCAAAACGATGCCTAGCCCGGACCCCTTCACGTTCGAAGCGCCATCTGTGAAGAGGGTCCACACCCCCGATGATGCATCCGACTTTAATAATAGTTCCTTTTCGACCTCAGGTACGAGGGATAGCATAAAGTCGGCCACAAAGTCTGCTAAGATTTGAGACTTGGTCGATACTCGATATCATACCCACTAATCTCGACGGCCCATTTGGCCAACCGACCCGAAAGTTCGGGCTTATGCAAAATATTGTGAAGGGGATAAGTAGTTACCACACAGATCGGGTGACACTGAAAATATGGTTTTAACTTCCTAGAGGTGCTTATTATGGCAAGCTATAATTTTTCTAAGTGTGGGTACCGGTCTTGGCCTCACCTAAAATTCGACTAACATAGTAAACAGGAAATTGCGTACCTTGCTCTTTTCGAACTAGGACCCCACTTACCGCAATTTCTGAGACTGCTAAGTACAAGTAGAGTTGCTCGTCTGCTTTCGGAGTATGAAGTAGTGGCGGGCTGGAGAGGTACCGCTTTAATTCTTCCAATGCTTGTTGGCATTCCGGGGTCTATGCAAAATTGTTCTTCTTTTTGAGCAGTGAGAAGAACCTGTGACTTCTATCTAAAGACCTCGATATGAATCGACCTAGGGCGGCTATTCGCCCTATTAATCTTTGTAGGGCCTTAACATTGTCCACGGTTGTGATATCTTCAATTGCCTTGATTTTATCGGGGTTAGATCCCCCGATTTGATACCATAAAGCTGAGAAACTTGCCCGAGCTGACCCCAAATACACATTTCTCCAGGTTGAGTTTCATGTTGTATTTCCTTAGTATATCGAAGGTCTCCTGCAAATGTGTCAAATGGTCCTCTGCTCGCAGGGACTTAACTAGCATATCGTCAATATAAACCTCTATTGATTTACCTATTTGTTCTTCGAACATTCGATTTACTAAGTGTTGATAAGTGGCACCAGTATTTTTTAGTCTAAACAACATTACATTATAACAATAAGTGTCATACTTAGTGATTAACGAAGTCTTTTCCTGATCCTCCGGGTTGTACCAGGAGTAGGCATCGAGAAAACTAAGAATCTCGTGGTCGGCCGTGGCATCGATCATGCGATCGATATTCGGCAGAGGAAAAGAGTCTTTAGGACATGCTTTGTTTAAATCTTTATAGTCTACGCACATTCTAAGTTTATTTCTCTTTTTAGGGACTACGACTACGTTTGCTAACTATTCAGGATATTTTACTTCCCGAATGGATCCTATTTTGAGAAGTTTGGTTACCTCGTCCTTGATGAATGCATGTTTTACCTCAGACTGAGGCCTTCTCTTTTGTTTTACTGGGCAGAACTTCGGGTCCAAGCTCAGTCGATGTGTAGTGATCTCCGGTGAGATTCCTGTCATATCTAGGTGTGACCAAGAAAAACAATTCATATTATTGATAAGAAATTTAATGAGTTTTTCCCTGAGTTCGGGGGTTAACCCTGTACCCAGGTATAACTTTCGATCGGGTAGATACTCGATCAGTATGACTTGCTCCAACTCTTCAACTGTCGATTTGGTGGCGTCGAAATCCTCGGGGATTATGAAGGATCGAGGGGTCCAGTATTCATCGCCCTCGTCTGTTTCTTTCTTCTCCACTGAGTCAAGGCTGGTGGCTGTGACTGCTATTTAGCTTCCTGTTCTCCTTTGGACTCCGATCCCTTTATTGACGAAAGTACCGATACAGGTATTACTTCGTCGACTGCAAACATCTCTTTGGCAGCATGTTGTTCCCCATACACCGTTTCTACTCCATTTGGTGTTGGGAACTTCAACATTTGGTGAAGGGTTGAGGGGACCGCCCTCATGTTTTGAAGCCATGGTCTTCCGAGCAGTGCATTGTATCTCATATCGCCCTCGATCATATGGAACTTTATTTCTTGAATAGTTCCGGCTACATTTACTAGTAGGATGATTTCACCTTTAGTTGTTTCACTCACCATGTTGAAGCCATTGAGAATCCGAGTTGCGGGTACGATCTGATCTTGCAGGCCGAGCTAATCCACGACCCTCGATCGAATAATATTGGCCAAGCTTCCTCGATCAATTAAAACATATTTAATCTGAATTTTATTCATATGGATAGAAATTACCAAAGCATCATTGTGGGGTTGTGAGATCCGTTTTGCTTCCTCATCATTGAATGATAAAGTGCCTTCTGGCACATAGTCACGTGTTCATTTTTCCCTGGTGATTGATACTTTAGGGCGTTTGAACACGGGCCCTTGTGGAATATCAACCCCGCCAACGATAGTGTGAATCACGTGCTGAGGTTCTTCTTGCTCGTTTTTCCTGTTTGCATCCCTGTATCTGAAATGGTTTTTAGCTCGGTCGCTCAAGAATTCACAAAGGTGTCCCTCGTTGAATAGACGGGCCACCTCCTCCCTTAGTTGCCTGCAATCTTTGGTTTTATGACCATGTATACCATGGTATTTGCATATTTTATTGGGGTTTCTTTGGGATGGATCAGTTTGTAGGGGTCTGGGCCATCTAGTATCTTTGATTCTCCCAATGGCTGACACAATACCTGATACATCGATGCTGAAGTTGTATTCCGATAATTGTGGTGCTTATGTGGGACCGACATGTTTATCGAAGCCACTTTTTCTCACGAGCCCTTGAGAGCTCTGTCCTCGATCGTTCCTTCAATCATTTTGGATGGGATTGCATCCTAGGCCGTTGTTCCTACGATCTGCGTTGTATTGTTGATACCGATCTCTATTCGGCCGGGGTTCTCTATCGATATCCCTTTGAGTTCTGCCGATGGGCCTGTTTTGATAAACGGAACCGGAAGGGGTTCCCAATTGATTATCCTCAATCCTGATCTTTGACCGGTACCAATTATGTACATCGGCCCAGGTTACCGCTGGATATTCAATTAAATTCTGCTTTAGCTGTCGTGATGCCACCGAACTTCGTTCGTTCAAACCCTGAGTAAAGGCTTGAACAACCTAATCGTCTGTGACCGGTGGTAGTTCCGTGCGTTTCATCTGGAACCGAGATACGAATTCCCTCAGCATTTCGTTGTCTTTTTGTTTCACCTTGAAGAGGTCCGACTTCCTAGTTGCAACCTTTATTGCTCCGATATGTGCCTTTACGAAGGAGTCTGCAAGCATGGCGAAGGAATTGATAGAATTAGGCGGAAAATTATGGTACCATATCATAGCTCCTTTCGATAAGGTTTCTCCAAATTTCTTCAGTAAAATAGATTCAATATCATCGTCTTCCAAGTCATTCCCTTTTATTAAGCAGGTATAAGAAGTGACATGCTTATTAGGGTCGGTGGTCCCATTATAGTTAGGAATTTCTATCATTTAGAATTTTTTCGGAATGGGTTTCAGAGCTGCACTTGGAAGGAAAGGCTTCTGTACGAATTTCTTTGAATCCATACCCTTTAGAATCGGCGGTGCCCTCGGTATTTGGTCAACCCGGGAGTTGTATGTCTCTACTTTCTTGTCATTTTCCTCGATTTTCTTGTCTCCTGATTCAATCCGTTTAGTGAGCTCCTCGAACATTTTCATAATGGCGGAGTCAGTCCCCGATTCGTTGGCGTTTGACCTTTCTGGCACATGCTCGGTTTTGTGGACGACTTCTGGTTCGATCCTACTCGGTGTTCGGTGCTGATTTTATAGTTGTGCTATAGCGGCTTGTTGAGCTTGTAACATTTTGAATATCAATTGGAGTCTAACTCCACCGTCTTTTCCGCCATGCATACCTTGACCCCCTGATCGAACTTCCATACGTACACTACCTTCGGGATCAACGCCCAAATTTGTATTTAGGGCAACATGTGAACTGACATCGACGGGATTTGCAGTTGGTGCTCCCTCGAGGTCAGCCTGAGGCACCTCGATTCCTGGGGCGGCTATATTGTCATTTTCCCCGTGAACTCCGAGGCCATTGTCACCATGTGTAGGTGTTACTTGTGAGTTTGACATGTTTATCCTGAAAATAAAGATTCTTACGAGAACAAGTGTAAAGCAGTGTGTGTTATCGAAATTAGGATTAAGCAATCACTATTATCCTTAGCTCCACGCTGGGCGCCAAACTATTTCCCTTAAAATTGGATAACAATTAAACTTATAATATGGTTCTAAGAATACGTGATTTCACTTAATACCAATTGATAAATATGAAGATTAATAACAGAAATGAGCTATAAAGTAAAGCAAGCCAGTGTTGAAACGGAATTCAACCCTTGAGCTAGGGTGCCCTTGAACTGATTGATACCAAAGCAATTAAAAATAAAGCAAGATGATGAACATGAGAGTATAAGTTAAAGAGAGAGTGTTATATTGGCCTTTTTATGCGAGAACAATGTGTCTTACAAATGGTTAATATTCTCCTTTATATAATAGAGGAGTTCTACTTATGGTATAACTCTAATTACAGAAGGAAATCCCATGATTAGCTAATTAACCATTTCTGATTTGATCCGTTCCGAGATTTACGCCATGATCCTTGATCAGTCACTGAGGTTTACGTCGTGATCCTTGACCAGTCACGGATATCTCGCCTTTCTGTTATTGTGCTATCTTCGATCTTGCTCGATGTCTGTCTCGTTTGGCTTCGATCGCTACTAGCCTCGATCTCGACAGGTACCTTGGTTCTAAACTCGGTACCTAGTCCTCGTGATTTAGTCTATTCTATTACGAGGCCGTCCTTCGATGCAATCTCTCGGTCTCGGTCAAATAGTAATAACCGTATACAAGATACATATTAATTTCCTTGATAATTTTATCTCTCTCATTGTGTCTAAAGTTATTCTTCTCAATTCCGTTTCTGGGCATTTGTGTTTGTGCAAACTCCAAACTTCTAACCATGCGTACACGTATTTCGGAGTGCAAACTCTAAACTTTCAACCACGAGTGCATGCGTTTAAAAGTTGTGTGAAACCTTAGAGCATTTTGCATTTTGCATCATGGTCGGACCGAAATCGCTTTCAAGGTAATGGCTTACGCTACGACACAACGTTTTTCCATAGGTTGTTTCTATTCCCTTTTCGTGCATTATCAATATTGTTAGTTATTTTTCCTAACATCTTAAGCGATCAACAAGTCCTAGGATTTGTTGATCAACCTCGAAGAAATTACATAGTGATACTTGCAAATTGTGAAACTACGGGTTAAGAAATTGGATGGGCCCTCTAGTTGGACCAAGAGAATGGCCCACAATTATCCAAATATCGGGCTTCCTCCACTTTCAAATGGCCCATTTGGCCCAATTACCACCCAGCCGATGGAACTTTTCGATCCACCTTGTGATCGATGGGACATTCTGGCTAGAGGTCCACCAATAAAATCTCTCGTGACCGAGAAACATACTGCTAGTATGTGAATTGAAAAAAAGAAGAAGCAATAAATACTGTTTGCCATACAAACTTAACTCAAATTCTAGATTCGTAAAATTCAACTTAAAGGGAACAAGAGTAACTATATGATATAGTAGGAAGTCATCAAACTATGGGTTTATACACTTGCGAACTAAGACGAGATAATCAAATTACAAAAATTACTTAAGACATCTTTACCTCTTCTGAGTGTCTCGCCCAAGGTTCAAGTGTGAGAACTATTCTCGTGCAACTTTCAATTTGATTCTCCGTGAAATTGACTATAATGTTTTTTTTTTTTTAAAAAAAAAAAAAAAATTAATAAAACTAAAACGTTTAACTTTTACTATTTGAGATATATGCACAATTTTTTTTCTCCCTTTAAGATCGAGACCACGAATTAACAAACATAATAAGTCGCTGCTCTTAATAATTCCAAGTTAATTTAATAAAGCTTGAGAGTACGAAGTGTTGGTATTAGTAGTTAGTACAGCCCGAAAGAGCCTAATTGGACTAAGCTCTTAAATACCTGCGACAAGAAAAAGAAAAATTGCAAATTAATGGAGAAAACAGAGTAAAACCAAAGGTTAGAATATTCTCCTTTATAGGGTTCTTAGATACTTGTCAATGTTGTAATAAAATATAGCAAATGAATCTTGGGTCCCTTGTCCGAGAATCTTGTTTTAGTGAATTCTTTTTATAAATAGAATGGTCCTGTAGTGGATAGTGAAATAAAATAAATAAATAAAAAGATAATCATACAAGAAATAGACATCACACAAATAATATCCAGTTAATATTTTATTAGGGCAAATCAACTATGTATTACAGTACATTAGAAGAAGCTTCCTTCACTCCGGTGGCGGAGCCACCTACACTCCTTCGCGGGAAAAATACATTGTATAGATAGGTAAAAAAATTATATGTATATATATATATATACTATGTATTGACTCCTCTTAATTTTCTGATATATTTACTTTTATATATTTTGACACCCCTTACCGAAAATTCTGGCTCTGCCACTGCTTCACTCACTACAATATTAGTGGAGCAACACAAAAAGAGATGTCAAAAAACCAAACCATTTTGATGCTCCGGGACAACCTTAAAGAACAAAGCCAATTAGGCATTTGTTCATCTCTATTGACACCAATCAATAAGAAAGTTAAATGGCACACCATGGAAATTAATTAGTACAAACATCACACTCTCAATGTTAGTTTAATATAATAGCACACGTTATATTAAAGATAAAACGCAATTCTTTTTTTTCTTTTCGAATCTGTAGTCAGTTCGTTCAGGAATCCCAAAGGCAATCATTCATTTCTTCATAATCACTCATTTCATAATCGTTGCAACTAATCATTGTCTCTTCTCCAACATATTCTCTAGTCACGTCACTCCACATTTTTGGTGAATCCATTGGGAAGTCATTAATAGCTTGAATTTGACTTGGAGATAGTCCTATGGTTACTGGTGCTAAATTATTAGTTGCACTTGAACTTGCCATCTCCTCAGAATTTCTCTTGACTTTTAGTGCAGCTTCTTGAGCTGCAAAACGTATATCGTCAGGGCTACAACTTGCTGGTTTAGGGAGAAAATCGACCAACTCTGGAAAATTTAGCTTTGCTGCATGCCCTCTAAGGTGCAATGCAGCTGAATCATACGCAGCGGCAGCCATCTCTGATGTGTCAAAACTCCCTAGCCATATTCTCGTTTTCTTCCCTGGCTCACGAATTTCGGACACCCATTTCCCCCATTTCCTTTTTCTAACACCTCTATAAGGTGATGTAACGCCACCCCTTCTACTAGGCTTGCTAGTATTGTTGTTGCCTTCCATCTAGCTAAATTAAATGTGTGTTAATAATGCTAATAGGTTTAGCTTGTTTTTAGTGTGATCAAGTTAAGTGTATATATAGGCATGTATTGGACTAATTAAAAGTCAGAACAAGCATCATTTCTAATGTGTTAGAGAACTATAAATTGGAGGGAGCTTCCATGCTGTTTCAGAGGGTTTGAAAAGAAATATTTGAATGTAGGACAAAGTAGATAAAAATTAGTGTTCGGATAGGGTGATTTTCTATTTTTGTTTATTTTATATTTTTATCGTGAAGTGTAACGCATCAAGCTAGCAGCAACCACTGGAGATTCAGCACGTTTGGACGTTCATGTGGTATAAATTAATGTATTCAACTGTCGGTTTCTAAAGTGCGAAATTTTTTGAGTCGTTTTTTGAGTCGTAGGTCTAAGAGATATTGTCGCAAACTTAGTAACAGAAGAAGACAATGGATGATGTTCTTGTTAGGTGATATTTCCTGTTATACGACGCGGTTTGTATTGAGGTGGCAAGTTTTCAGTCTAAAGTTTAAGAAATGTTAATTAAAATAAGGCACATCCCCCTTCACCAATAGCTTTAAAGATACAATGATTCAGAACTTTTAAAACTTTTTTTTTTTCTTTGCTATTTTTTTTGGGATTGCTCTCATACTTTATAAAGAAGTGAATTTGAGATTTCTAGAACATAAACGCACTATTAAAGTATTAAGAGGTAATAAATCCTTATTTTTTACGGTAAATAACTTAGTATTTAATCAAATACATAATTCAGACTTTTTGAAATATAAAAATTAACAGATAATATTAGATTAATTTTAGGGACAGAAAAAACCCATATGTTCACTTATCCATAATATGGACTATAAATCCTCCCTTAATCCTCTCCTTGAAGGAGGAAAGGAGCTCACCAGACCACCAAAGACCTCACCTGAAAATTAAAAAACTTTTTTGTTTTTTGTTTTTGTCACCAAGAGAACTTTAAGACTATTCTTTTCAAGTGTTGACTATTGAATAATGGACTCAAACATCTTTGGAGTTTGGTCACCTCAACCTTTTCAAAAATTCCTTTCGTATTTTTGAACATCTATGTAGGCATATAAATTATATTAAAACTACATTCATAAAATAATTTGGATTATATTTTAAATTCAAGATATGTTGGTCAAAATAAATATTATGGGCTAATATAATTGAATTATTTGTATAAGTTCAATATATATGGATTAAATAAATGAGTCTTAATCTATTGGGCTAGCCCATTTAATTAGGCTAAAGTGATGAGCACACATCATTAAGCCCAAGATGTCATCTTCCTAGAGGCCCAGTTTGGTGCCACGCGTCAAATGACGTGGCACGCCAAGTCAAACGGAAGAGCCAATAGGATTGTGCCACGTGTCAAAATGACTAGGCATGCCAAATCAAATTAAAGGGCCAATGAAACCGTGCCACGTGTGCAAGTGACATGTTCTGGCCAATCAAATGCGACCTTGTCACACTTCGATTTGATTGGTCGGAAAGAGTTTGTTCTTATCATAACTCTTTCATCCCACAACTATAAATAGGGATGTTCATAACCCAGAAAAGACACAAGAATAGTAACAAGAAGCAAGAGAGAGCTCGTGGATCAAACGCCACAAATTTCTCTACAAGTTTCAAGCTTCAAGCAATCAAGTTCAAGTTCAAGTTCAAGAAATCAAGTTCAAGTTCAAGAAATCAAGTTCAAACTCAAGAACGAAGAACAAATCAAGTTCAAGCTCAAGAATAAAGAACAAATCAAGATTCAAGGAGTACAAGTTCAAATCAAAGTTCGTGCTAGTTGAATCCAAGATCAACGTCCGTGGCAACAAATATAGATTTAAGATCAAGCTCAAAGGCCCTTGGATTTATTTACTATTGAAAAGAAGAATCAGAGGATTCATAGAGATTATACACTCATATTATTTGAAATCAAATACTACGATTGTTGCAATATTGTTTTGCTCTTGATTATATTTTCTCGACGCAAATTTATTGTCTACAAATTCTGGCACACCCAGTGGGACAATCTCTACTTCTCATCTCAACTTTTCAATCACCAAAGTTCAAGAACGTCGAAATGGCTTCAAAGAAAATCAACTCCAGATCAACATCCACCAAGGCTGCTAACTCCAGGTTCTATGCTGATGTGGAAGGCATCCTCGATGTTACCTTTGGAAGCTTTGGACCCGTTACGAGGAGCAAAGCAAGCTCTTTGGGACAACAAGCACTCCAAGTGTCGTTCGTATCAACCCCTATTTTTGGATCTTCATCCTCAAAAGGAGCAAGATCCTATACGAATGAATCCGAAGGAGGAAGCGATATTGCTAAAAAAATCAAGAAAACTCTAGCTCTGCTTGACCTCTACGGATCAAAGAACTCTATTGTGAAGGAAGATGATAATATTTCAAGTGATGAATCTTCCACACTTACACCGCATAGCGTGAGCCATTCGAGAATCAATTTGTGTGACAATCCATGCTACTACTCATCATCTACAACAACCATGCAAGCCATGGTGACAAACACTTCATATGTGGAAGAGCAGTTGGGAAAATTGAAGAAAGCAATCGCTAGCTTGACCAAATGCATGCAAAATCAAGATGCTAGAATTGACAAGCTAACAGACAGGGTGGGAATCTTGATAGAAGAAGAATCCACCCATGCACCTGAAAAACTCCTAGAAGTTCAAGAGATTGATCCTCCCCCACGACAAATTACATCCACTAAGGAAATTCCAGTCTTTTCGGAAGGGATGACTCCAATCAATCAACTAAAGGAGTTCATTGAAGGGACTATAAAAACAAATATGAAGTTGCTTCCAAGTCCTCCTTTACCTACACAAAGCCGTGCATTTCATGGATTGATATGTTGAAGATGCATTCTAGCTATCAACCTCTAAAATTTCAATAGTCTGATGGCAAAGTCAATCCAAAGCAACATGTGGCGCACTTCGTTGAGACATGCAATAATGGTGGGACTTATGGAGATTACCTCGTCAAGAAGTTTGTACGCTCAATAAAAGGAAATGCTTTTGATTGGTACACAGACTTTGAGGCTGGATCTGTTGATAGCTGGGATAAACTAGAGCAAGAATTCCTCAATCGCTTTTATATCAGGAGACATATTGTGAGTATGATAGAATGAAAGGGTGAACCAGTTATCGACTTTATCAATCGTTAGAGGAATGCAAGCCTCAACTACAAAGACATGCTTAGTGAAGCTTCGGGCATAGAGATGTGCATACAAGGCATGCATTGGGGACTCTACTACATCTTGCAAGGTATCAAGCCCAGCTCATTTGAAGAACTTGCGATTCGTGCCCATGATATGGAGTTAAGCATGGCCTCCGCTGGAAGCGAAAGGCTGCCTATCTATGAGCCTCACAAAGGGAACAACAAGCAAGAAGTCAGTAAATGGAGCAAGTTTGCACCCAAGTCTGAAAACAAAGAAGCTATGAATGTCAACACATCACATGTGAAGTTCACAACGAAGGTGAGCAAGAAGTAGAGTACGAAATCCACTTCTTTTCAAGATAAGCCAAAAAAGAAATGGAAGAAAAGGAGTACCCATTTCTGGATTCTGATGTGCCAACCATGAACTCCTCGAGTTAAATCTTATTGAGCTTTTGGAGATGAAGCGGCCAAATGAAGTTGGGAAAACAAATGACCCAAATTACTACAACTATCACCGACTTGTAAGCCACCCTCTAGAGAAGTGCTTTGTCTTCAAGGACAAAGTTATGGACTTGGCCCGTGAAAAGAAGATCGTGCTTGAAGATGAGAAGGAAAGTGCGAACCAAATCTCTATCACATTTGGCTCATTCAGTCTAGATAAGCTATGCAGTTTAAAGAAACCAAAGATGAAGAATTATTGGACAATAACAAAGTTGAAGTAGACCACCATGATGATGATGAAGGTTGGACGTTGGTGAATCGCCGTAGGCGCCACAAAAAGGAGCCCACAAAAAGAATCAATAGAACAACCAATAAGGAAAATGATGGTGAGAAGACCAAGGAGATGGAATCCAGTTAAGCATTTGAAAAAAGCAAAAGTGGAGGTGCACCATCATCAAAAGCCACGACATCCAGTGACCTTGGAGGAGTTCTTACCAAGTTGGTTCAATACGAAGATTTCCCATGAGGGTATTGATTCCTCTTGTTGACATGTTGACAAAGGGGAAGAAAAGAGTGATGACCTACTATCGGCACCATCTTCGGAAAAGCTCATCGAGTCTATTCCTCAAGAAGTTAATGCTTGTGAGGAAAACGTTACGTTCATAAATGACGATCTTCTACTAGGTAACACTCTTCATAACCGCCCTTTGTACCTAGTTAGCTACATGCTCAATGAAAGGATAAATCAAATTTTGGTTGATGGAGGATCCTCAGTGAACATCTTACCAATTCACACTGTGAAAGAACTTGATATTCCCATGAACGAACTCTCGTAAAGTCGTGTGATGATTAAAGGATTCAACCGAGGAGGGCAAAGAGCCATATGTGCGATCAGGTTGGGAATCACCATTGAAGATATGCAATCAAGTGCATGGCTGCATGTGATTGATGCAAAGACTTCATACAACGTCTTGATCGAAAGGCCTTGGATACATGAGAATAGAGTAGTTCCATCTACCTACCATCAATGTTTAAAATACTACGAGGGTGAAGTCGAGAAGAAGATAGTTGCTGATGATGAGCCATTCACCGATGCTGAGTCACACTTCGCCGATGCAAAGTTCTACTTGAAGAGCCACATTGTGAAGGAGCTAAAAGCTGATGATGTCATAAAGAGAAAGAATGATGAGCCCACAACTAAAAGAGCTGAGGTGACTGCAGGTAAAGCCAAAGCTGTTACTGAGGAGGTACAACCTAACTCGAATAAATGTTATAGAGGGAATATTGTGTCTTATGGCAAGAAAGTAACTCCTGCACTCCAATATGTCCCTAAAAGGAAGAAAGAAGAAGGTGAACCATCCAATCTCCAAACTAACATGCTAAAGGAGTTAACTCTTCCGGTAAAATGAATTGAGGCAGTAAAGTTGTCCTCAAAGCCACATGCAGGGTTTGCGGCCCAAAATCGTTTGCAAAATGTGCCACTCCCTACAAAGCGAACAGATGAAGGTTTTGATACTAACGCTTACACGCTATTTGCAAAAGCTGGATACAATCCCAATGAGCCGTCAAAGTTAGTAAAGCTCCCATCAGAAGCTGCGACGAGGCAACCACGTGAAGGTTTGGGATACAAGCAACTTTCACCAGTGCGCATCTCCATAAGAAGGACGAGCATAAATTATATCACCGTAGAAGATGAACCTGCCGCTTCTAACAAGCCTTCTGTCTTTGATCAACTTGGAAAATCAACTGTGAGGACTTCCGGGTTTGAGAAATTGGGTCCATTAAAGAAAGGGAATAAGTTCCAGAGAAATTATCAAAATACAAGAACACCTGCTTCGCCCAAAATTCAAAAAATCTCTAAGGATTTCCAAAGTTTGGTTCCTTCTAGAATGAGGCGACAAACAAAACTCATGGTTTCGTGTGATGAGGTACTAAAGGTGAAGCCATACATTATGGTCTACACTAAACAACGTGATGAAGACGAAGAAAGTGTGGGTTCTTCGTATCATGTCAATGCACAAGGCGAGCACAATGTTTCATCTCTATTGGAGGATGACGGGAAATTGGAGGATGTTTCACCATGTTATCACATATCCTTCAATGATGGGGACCATCAAGAAAATGAATATGCGAAAGATTCTCCCCCGGAACTTGAAGAAGGGGTAAAGACAACGATTGATGCCTTAAAAGAAGTTAACCTTGGCATAGATGAAGAACCAAGGCCCACATACCTAAGTGCTTTACTAGCAATCGATGAAGAAAACACTTATATCGAGTTACTCAAGGAGTTCAAGGATGTCTTTTCTTGGAGTTACAAAGAGATGCTTGGCTTGGATCGTAAAGTGGCAGTTCATCACTTTACAGTCAAGAATGGCTCTCGTCATGTTAAGAAAGCCCAAAGGCGCTTTAGGCTGGACTTGGTTTAAACTCATTGATGCTGGATTTATTACCAAAGTTAAATACCCAATATGAGTCTCAAGTATTGTCCCTGTAAAGAATAAGAATGGCCAAATTCGGATGTGTGTTGACTTCAGAGAACTCAACAATATGTGTCCCAAATATAAATTCCCTCTTCCTATTCCAGAAAAGATGATCGATGCTACTACTGGGTACGAGGCAATGTCATTTATGGACGGTTCATCGGGCTATAACCAAATTCGCATAGCGCCAAAAGATGAAGAACTTACTGCATTCCGTACCCCGAGGGTATTTATTGCTACAAGGTAATGCCTTTTGGCTTGAAAAACATTGGTTCTATTTACCAAGGGCTATGCAGAATATTTTTGATGATCTTATCCACAAGAATGTCGAATTCTATGTTGACGACTTGGTAGTAAAATTGATCAAGCCAAAGTGGATGCCATTTTGAAGAAGCCCGAGCCTCGCGATATTCATGAATTGAAAAGTCTACAAGGAAAGCTAGCATACCTTAGGAGATTCATCTCAAAACTATTAATCGAAAAGTTATGTTTGGAAAGAAAACTCCCTTTACTACTTGAGTAGGATAATGACACCAAATGAGCTGAATTATTAATCAACAAGTTATGTTTGGCACTAGTCTTATCAATCCAAAAGTTGAAGCGCTATTTTTAAGCTCATGTCATTTGTCTTATTTCTAGAGAAAATCTCATCAAGTTTGTGATATCAAAACCTGTCCTTAGTGATCGACTAGCAATGTGGTACCTCCAGTTTCAACAATTTGAAATTGTGTACATGCTATAAAAGGACAAGTGTTAGCAGACTTCTTAGCAGATCACCCTATACCTGATGATTGGGAGCTAATTGATGAACTACCTGATGAGGATGCAATGGTCATTGAAGTTCAACCTCCATGGAAGATGTACTTTGATGGTGCTACACATCGCGAAGGAGCTGGTGCTGGTATACTATTTGTCACCTCTCAAGGTGAAGTTCTGCCCTACTCTTTTACATTGACACAACTCTGCTCTAACAACGTTGCTGAGTATCAAGCATTACCAGCTTTTAGGTAGTTACGAGGTCAAGAAACCTAAACTACACCCATATAATGATTACGCTAAAACATTAATGGGGTGGCTCGGTGATGTGAATATACAACATGTGCCTAGGGAAGAAAATAAGAAGGCTGATGTTTTAGCTGCCCTAGCTTAATTGTTAACCTTGCCAGATCAAGCGCAAGTTACTATCTGCCGAAAATGGGTAGTACCAACGCCAAAAGACGGTGAAAGTGAAGAAAATGAACTCGAGCATCTTGTCGCTATTTATGAAATTGAGAAGGAATAATGGAGACAGACCATCATTGACTATTTAAGCTATGGGATACTTCCAGAAAATCCGAGGAGAAGGACTGAAATCCGTCGTCGTGCAGCTCGCTTCCTTTACTACAAAGATACTCTATAATGAAGGTTATCCA
This sequence comes from Nicotiana tabacum, assembly GCF_000715075.1. Classification (NCBI taxonomy): domain Eukaryota; kingdom Viridiplantae; phylum Streptophyta; class Magnoliopsida; order Solanales; family Solanaceae; genus Nicotiana; species Nicotiana tabacum. The sequence goes on along the minus strand of NC_134083.1, from coordinate 98,318,735 downwards.
AGGGAGTACTCTTGCGATGCTTAGGGGAGGATGAAGCAGTCCAAGCTTTGCAAGAAGCACATTCTGGGGGTATATGGGTCACACCAGTCTGGACCAAAGCTCCACTTTCATATAAAAAGGATGGGATATTATTGGCCAACGATGGTAAAAGATTGCTTGGACTATGCTCGAAGATGCAAGGCTTGTCAATTCCATGCGGATTTTATTCATCAACCTCCTGAATTATTGCACCCGACTGTTGCATCATGGCCGTTTGACGCTTGGGGATTGGATATTGTTGGACAACTGCCAAAGTCCTCTGGGGGGCACCTATACATCTTGGCTGCAACTGACTACTTCTCAAAATGGGCTGAAGTTGTTGCTCTTAAGGAAGTAAAGAAGGAAAATATTGCAAGTTTCATCTGAGTAAACATTATATATCACTTTGGAATTCCTCGTTACATAATAACGGATAATGTCAAGTCGTTCGACAATAGGTTGATGAACAAGATTTGTGAACTCTTTGGCTTCAAGCAACATAACTCTTCTATGTACAATGCTACCGCCAATGGTCTAGCCGAGAAATTCAACAAGATTCTATGCAACTTGTTAAAGAAAGTCATCTCCAAATCCAAACGGGATTGGCATGGCCGTATGAAAGAGGCTCTGTGGGCATATAGGACAACTCACCGCACACCAACACAAGCGACTCCTTATGCACTCATTTATGGAGTCACATCCATTTTGCCACTCGAGTGTCAAATACCTTCATTACTATTAGCTATTCAAGAAGGGATCACTGATGAAGAAAATGCTCGACTTCGATTAGCAGAATTAAAGGCTCTTGATGTGAAGAGGTTGGAAGCTCAACAGAGTCTTGAATGTTATCAAGCTCGATTGTCTCGCGCCTTCAATAAAAGAGTTCGCCCGAGATCCTTTCAAGTAGGAGATCAAGTCCTTGCCGTATGAAGACCCATTATTACTTTCCATAAACCTGTAAGGAAGTTCACTTCAAAATGGGATGGGCCATATGTTGTACAAGAAGCTTACTCAAGTGAGGCTTACAAGCTGGTTGATGCAGATGGAACGAGAATCGGCCCTATCAATGGCAAGTTTTTGAAGAAGTATTATTCTTGAAGTTGCAACGCTCCTTGATGCACGAGCCTAAACTGCATGCTCTGGGACCGCATGAGTCCAATATATGTACAGCCCACCACTAAAAAAAATATTTAAAAAAAAGAGTATGATAGGCTGAAAATCTCGAAAGAGGCAGCCTAAGAAAAAGTAAAAAAAAAAAGTTCGCTAGGTTGCAAACCTCGAAAGAGGCGGCCTAGACAAAAGTTAGGACATAAAAAAATAAAAAAATCACTCATTTTGAAAAACGGTATGGCTTGCTCCTCTTCACCGAGCTACGTAGGCATCTTAGAGTTTCATTCTGAGTTCAGTCGCATAAGTTCAAAAGACACATAATCCCGCAATCGTTGTCTGAATGAAGTACGATGGAATGTAATGCATTCAATCAGCACTTGAAAATCGATCTTAGATACCATTCTTCTGTTAAACTTTAGATCTCATTTGATTTAAAGGGGGCAAGCCACTATGGTAAATTGGTGTCTTCAATAAAATGATTATAGTCTTTTAGGAGGCTACAAAGTATTAGCATTGAAGTCTGGGATTCGCTTCATTTTCATGTTCGCATAACTTTCAAGTTTGTTGGTCTTCATATCCGTTCACTGCCCTAAAAAGAAAAAAAAGGGAAGAGAAGAAAGACGTCAGTAGGGACCACAAGTATAAGAAGGAAGATTACCTGGCATGACATTTCAAATTCAGTAAGACTTGAACCCAAGATATTTGGTGAGAATGAAGCTCTTGAATTTCAATTTCTGGCAATTTAAAAAGTATTGCGATCTCGAGGTTTCCACACCAATAAACAAAAACTTTGGTGAAGTCGCGCTAATTTGGAACCGTCGGCATATCAGAAACCAAAGTCGATCTCGAACTATCATCCGAAACTATGCTTAAGCCATTAAATTTTACATTTTGGATATGTTTTAGATTTTGAAGTTTAGTTTCCATAAAATCAAAGGGTTTGTGATTTCGACATTCCTACATCAAGGTACACAAGTTTTGGTGAAGTCGCGCAAATCTGAAATCGTCATCGTGTCAACATTTATTATTGATTTCGAACTATTATCTAAAACTCTCCTTAAAGCAGTAAATTTTGCATTTTGGATATGTTATAGATTTATACGTTAAGTTTCCAAAAAATCAAACGGTTTATGATTTTGGCTTTTCTACACCAATATATGATTTTTCTTTGGTAAGACTGCACAGATCTGAAATTTTTAACGTGGTGAAATCTAAAGTTGGTTTCAAAATATTATCTAGGGCGATTCTGAAGATGTTTGATTCTAAGTTTTGGATATGTTTCAGATATTGAAGTCTAATTTTTGAGAAATTAAATGGTTCATTATTTGGACTCTCCAACGACAAGATATGAATCTTTTAAGCGCATAAAGCTGAAAATTATGTGACTAAGATAAAAGTGGGACAATGTAAAGAAAAAGAGAAAAAAATCTTATTTAAGATAAAATAAATATCCACTAGGTCAATCTAACATAAAGATAAAAGGGGAGATAATGTTGATAGCCTAATCTAAATAGAACTTGTAGTTGATCAATTCTTGACAGCTAGTCTTCAGGTTCTTCTTCTTCTCCTCCAGATTGGCCCAATCATCACAGTCAGCAAATTTACATTGTCATATAAAGAGACCTCAGTCTCGGCAGCTGAAAATTTTGCTTGAATCTCTTTAACCTCCTTTTGAGGTGCTTCGATAACACCTTTGAAATTCTCCCTCTCTTGTTGTAATGTAGGTAACTTCTTTACAACTTTATTCAGTTTCTTTTCACTAGAGGAAACTTTCTTAACTTTCTCAGTTGCTTCAAGTTTGAACGATTCGAGACGCTCCTTAGCTTTGGAAATCAGCTCTAGTTTCTCATATTCACTCGTCTTATCAGCCAAATTGGATCGCTCTAGGTCATGTGAAGCATCAAGCTCGAAAAGAGAATCCAGTAAACACTCTAATGAAGAAAGATCCAAAATATTCGCCCTTTTCATATCCTCAAAAATCTCAGTGATTTGCTCCCTATAAGATGAAAACAATTATGCACGAGTTTTGGAGAGTCAATTGCAAATATCCTTCCAAAATCCCAAGATGAATTCCTTTTTGCGATTAAAGACAATGCTTTTTCCTTCAAAAATAGATACTGTTGCATTTGTCATTGGTGGAATTTGAGTTATCCCATTTGGAGTTTGTCTTTTTAGGGCTTTGTCACGAGGAAGAGATGATGCCTTTGAAGACGACTTCACCTTAGACGTAGGCCCTCTAATACATTGATCACTCACTTGCGGCTTGTCATGTGGGGACACCATTGGATGCCCAATGGCATTTAACTGCATAAGGAAAAGGCAAAGAAAGTAAGTAATTTTTAGTGAAGCTATTCGTTCAAACAAAAAGAAGGGAAAATGGTGAGGTGATTGTATTTTACCTCTTTGTTACAAGCTGTATGCGTTCTTGAGGGACTATCAACACTTGGAACCTCTATGATCTCTACTGGGTTAGGCCGTTTCCTTTTCCAATTTGGATCTTCATTGGTACCCTGGCTTGTATCTTGAGGAACTCGCGTGCTAAATGGAAGAACTGGAGGGTATTTCTCTATATCTATTGAAGTGCACACCACCTCTTTCAAAGCTGCATTTGAGGATTTAAGCTTCCTTTTCTTATGTTGGATAACTACTTTTGGGATTGGAGTAGGTGGCTCTTTGACTTTTGAGAGCGGCTTTCCATCACCTTGATCTTCATCTCCTAAAGGAGTAGTAAATTTTAGCCTAACATTTTCTACCAGAGCTTGTAAATTATCCTCGAGAAACTTCCCATGCGCTTTCTCCTACCAAGACACATAATTGGTGGAGAAAAGCTTCTCCACAGGATCTCCCATTTGAGGGAAAAGCCGCACGTGACATAGACCGATACAATGTGAAAATTCTCCAAAATCCGAGTTCTTCATTTAGAGAGGTGCTACGGATATTATTCTCCAAAAAATCGGGGACGTTCTGGTAAAACCCAAATTGACGACCAAATCAATGCAGGCTAAATGGCTCGATGATGAATGAGTTATCATAACTCAAAGGGAGGTAATTAAACATAAGCTCATGAAGTAATTTGACTCCAACTCTTGAGGGGCCTTGTTATCCACATAATAATAAGGACGAGAATTAGTTAACATTGTTGGTGTCCAAACTATATCCTCTCCACTGTGGATGCGCTTTATTACATCCTTCTTGTCAAAGTACCTCGCAGCTCCCTCTCCTGAGTATGCTACCATCAAAGGGACATATGGACCCTTAGCAAGTGTATAATGGGGTTTGAGGTAATGTGCAAGCCAGCTATAAACATAATGGATGTGAAAATAAAATTTTGACCTGATCAAGTTAGGAAGAACACGAAATCTTATTCAAACCATAATAAATACTCGCCAAAAGTGGGACCGCAAGGCTAATTTTTCGCTCACTTGCCATCATGCTTGCCATCTTAAAAGTCTCGGGACGAATGAAGTTCTCTGCCTTATAAGGAAACACAAAAGCACATAGCCAATATGATAAGAAGGCTGCTATATATGTTTCATCTTTCTTGTCATGCCTCACCCTAAGCTTGGAGAATAAAACTTCTTGATCACTCGACCACCCAGTTGTCTCGGGAATAACTCCGTTAGGATTATGTGTCGACTTTAGTCGTGCGGATTTCTTTTCCTTTCGTAGTGGGGCAGGTTTATATATTAAAGATTTCTTATACCAAAAATTTGTCCACTTGCTCAAGGAGACTTAACACCCGTACCTTCTTTAAGGTGATGGAAGGCAGCAAATAAATACTCGCAAGATAGAGGAAAAAATATCATCTGTTTTTCGTCCAAACCAATGAGTTCTCTTGTCTCATGTACCACTTCTTTGTATGGAAAACCTGCAATGGGAAGACCTCCAAGGATATGTAAGTCCCAAAGAGAGATAGATAGTTCCCTAGCTGATGTAAGAAGCGTGTTCGTCTTGGGGCACCAAGGCTTACAAAATGCTTGTAAAATATTCGAGTTTCGATCATAAGTAAAAAGTGAGTCATAGATAGCATCATAAATCTTTGTTGTACTCAGGGTTTGTTGGCTTCCACCAAGTACATCTTCAGCCCATTTCCAATATTCTGGAATATGGCGATACTCGCCCTCGATTGTTGATTTGTTTCCCCAACGTACTTCTCTTTGAATTATATGAATCCCTAAGTTTGGATGGGTGCTAGCAATGTTTATGTGGCGATGGATTGGCGCTTGGAGAGACTACATCTTGGACAATGGATTAGAAGTAGACTTGTACTCCAAGGTCCAGTTTTCTACATGAAGCGAGTTCCTCAAAGAAGGCTATGAGGCTGCATATCAGCCAGCTTGTGGGGTGTGAACCAAAAGCTTGGTCTGTTCTATGCCATCTTCAGTCTAAATTACAAGATATCTAAGTTTGGAGGAAGGTGATGTATAGTATCTGAAATTTGCCATCTCTTCGAGCTGCAATAAATAAATAAATAAATAAATTAAGTGATCAAAGTCCAATTCAAGAATATTAGACTGTGCACAAAGGTCTAGATGGATGAAATGACTTCCGATATTCGGGCCACCTTAAGAGTAATCTCTCTGATAGTCGGGCCGTCTTGAGAGTAATCTCTCTGATAGTCGGGTCACCTTGAGAGTAATCTCTCCGATAATCGGGTCACATTGAGAGTAATCTCTCAGATAGTCGGCTCAACTTGAGAGTAATCTCTCCGATAGTCAGGTCTTCTTGAGAGTAATCTCTCTGATATTCGGGCCACATTTAGAGTAATCTCTCCGATAATCGGGTCACCTTGAGAGTAATCTCTCTGATAGTCGGCCACATTGAGAGTAATCTATCCGGTAGTCGGGCCACCTTGAGAGTAATCTCTTCGATAGTCGGGTCACCTTGAGAGTAATCTCTCCGATAGTCGGACCACCTTGAGAGTAATCTTTCCGATGTTTGGGCGGGGATGAGTACCCATCCCCTCACACCCATGGATCATCTCATTAAATAAGAACACAACCTTCTTGTTTGACCTACAAAAATGAAAAAAAAAAGAAAAGCACAAGAAAAGAAGAAGAAATTACCTTCGCATTAATGCTTCCAAGTTATCAAAAATATATTCAAAATGGTTTGCAAATGCTGAAATTGGTGTTTACGAGAGAAGAGTATGTAGCCTTATAAAGATGGTTAAAGGCCGATTGAGAAATAATTTTTGATGTGGTACATTGCTACAATTGGTTTCCTACAAGGATTTGACTTGTTGAGGCGGTCGTAGTAATTTGATCTAAGCTAGGAGTTTTGCTGGCAGAAAGAGTTTTCAAAGCGTGAGAATCCATAGTAAATCATGGGAAAAGTTTCAATATAGCTACATTTGAGTCTGAATCTATGTAAAATAAATTGCCAAACAGAATGACGTGGATACAGGAATGAAAACATGTGAATGCAACTTATCTTAGCCTAGTCAGTACTGTTGGATCCTTTTCTAATTAAGAAAAGATGAAATCCTTGGCAAGGTTAAATTCAAGTTCCAAGAATCCAATGCCAACGTACGTAGGATTCTTTTCTAATGAAATCCTTGATAATGTTGGATTTAAGTTCCAAGAATGCTATGCCTATGCAGCTTAGTATTATTTCTATACAAATTTGAATTAACAAGGAATAAACTACGGGACAATTTTTATTTGATCTGGACTCCAAATTCATTGCTCAACTAATACTTCAAGCCTAGTATTTTGAGATCGACATATTTATACTTTGGCAAGTCTTGAAGTAGGGGGTATTTGTAGGCATATAAATTATTTTAAAATTAAATTCATAAAATAATTTGGACTATATTTTAAATTCAAGATATATTGGTCCAAATAAATATTATGAACTAATATAATTGAATTAATTGTATAAGTCTAATATATATGGATTAAATAAATAAGTCTTAATCCATTGTGCTAACCCATTTAATTGGGCTAAAGTGATGAGCCCACTTCATTAAGCCCAAGATGTCATCTTCCTAGAAGCTCAGTTTGGTGCCACGCGTCAAATGACGTGACACGCCAAGTCAAATGGAAGAGCCAATAGGATTGTGCCACGTGTCAAAATGACAAGGCATTCCAAGTCAAATTAAAGGGCCAATGAAACTGCGCTACATGTGCAAGCGATATGTTCTGGCCAATCAAATGCGGTCTTATCACACTTCAATTTGATTTGTCGGAAAGAGTTTGTTCTTATCATAACTCTTCCATTCCACAACTATAAATAGGGGTCTTCATAACCGAGAAAAGACACAAGAAGCAACAGAGAGCTCGTGGATCAAACGCCACAAATTTCTCTACAAGTTTCAAGCTTCAAACAATCAAGTTCAAGTTCAAGAAATTAAGTTCAAGCTCAAGAACGAAGAACAAATCAAGTTCAAGCTCAAATCAAAGTTCGTGATAGTTGAATCCAAGATCAACATCCATGGCAACAAATATAGATTCAAGATCAAGTTTAAAAGCCCTTGGATTTATTTACTATTGGAAAGAAGAATCAGAGGATTCATAGAGATTGTTCACTCATATTATTTGAAATCAAATACTACGATTGTTGCAATATGTTTTTGATTTTGATTATATTTTCTCGACGCAAATTTATTGTCTACAATCTCATATCTTAATGTAGTTTCCTTTTCATTGTTTTTCGATCGAGGAACACTCTTGTCTCTGTGTAGAGAAAAGCCTGTTACAAAATATTGAGTTATTATGAGCTCATTTAGCTTAGTTGCTTAAAAGTATATCTGATAAATATCTTCAACAACTTTAAGTTTTAAAGTAGACTTGATAAATAATCAATAAGCTTGGATAGAATTGATGAGTTAGTAATAACCAGTTGATATTTTTGGTAAAAAAGTGCTAATAATCACCTTTTTATTAGAATGATTTATATGCCCTTTTAGATATTTATTACCAAACAAATACAAATTTAAAAGTATTTTTACATAAATAATTGACCAATTTAAAAAATGAAACAGAGAGATAGTTAAGAGTTTTGAGAAGGATATTCTAGATTTTACAAATAGAAAGTTAAGAATAAACTAAAAACATTCATGCCAAACCAAGGGTGTGTTTGGTACGACGGAAAATATTTTTTGAAAAATATTTTACCATTTTTCATTGTTTGGTTGCACAAAATAGTTTGAAAAATATTTTTCTAGATATCACATTTTCTTGAAATCGGAGGAAAATGACTTCCCTAAAAAAAGTTACGAAAACATTTTCCAAAACTCCAACTACTCTCACATCTAACCCTAGCCCCCTCCTCCTTCTCTCGCCTACCCCGCCCCCCTCTCCAAAAAGGTTTTTTTTTTCCGTCATTGCCCACCCCCCTCGCAAAAAAAATATTTACCTTTTTTTTTTGTATTTTTTAATTTTTTGTTTTTTCGTTTTTCAGCACCACCACCCCCTCTCCCCGCACGTTGCGCGGCAAAAATATTTTTTAAAAATATTTTCAGTGCTGGTTTTTTTTATTTTTTTAGTTTACAGGTTCAAAATTTTGCGAGTTCCAAAGTTATGAGTTCAAAAGTTTATGTGTATGGAAGTTTGTGGGTTTTGAAATTATAGAGTTTATGAGTTTAAAAGTTTTGCGGTTCAGAAGTTTATCAAATTTATGGGTTAGGAAGGTTGTTGGTTCGAAAGTTTATGGCTTTATGTTTATTGTATCTAAATTATTTATGAATACTCTTGAGAAGTTATTTTCCTTAATTTGCGTACCAAATACCGAAAAATGAGTAAGATTACTACTTATTTTCTAAAAAAATATTTTCTTGAAAAATATTTTCCACGAAAAACGTTTTCTGTTATACCAAACACACCCCAAAACTTATAAGCTCGTAAGTATCCATTATATATGGCTTTTGCATAATTTTGTTCATCAAGCGCGTAGAACCAAAAAGTGCTTATTTCTCCTGGACTAGAATTAGAACTAGAATCTAATAGGATTTGACATCACATTATTATTTATGATGTGCTTTTTAATGTAGATATTTTCTACTTAATCGTCCGATGACTTCAAATATATTCTTTCCGTTCACTTTTACTTGTCCACTATGAATTTTGTATATTTCTTAATAAATAATAAATGAAGTGCATAATTTACTATGATACCCATATTAATTGATGCATATTTTTAATGGATTTGAGAAAATGAATTGAAATGAGTAACTAATACTGTGGGTATAACTGAAAAAAAAAATTATCTTCTCTTAATATGCTAAAAGTAATAAGTAAAAGTAAAAATTTATTTTTAAAATGTTGAACAAGTAAAAGTGAACGGAGGGAGTATTCATCCTACAAATATAAAGCAATAGCACTGTTTCATCAAAGATCCAAATCTCAACCATTTTCAATCTACAATTTTTCACTTTTTTTTATCTTGGAAACGTGTAAGACATCCCAACATTGCTCGATGATACAATATATACTATTTATTATATAAAATAATTTGGTTCTCTGTGAGCAAGTTTACTTATTTCTTTTTGTGCAGTTAAGAATAATTTAGTGATTTTAATTGTTTATTTAGTAAAAATTCTGTTTCGGGCCATATTGAACCAATGAATGAATGTCAATTTTGACCACGTTAAGCCCACAATATTTGAGTGGAATCTGTTGGGCAATCGATCTACAATTTAGTCCCAAATGAGAATCTATGGGACATGCTTGAGACGCCATACACTTGATCAAATGACCATATCTTAGCTTAAATTGCCACAAATCTTAAACATTTTTTTGGCGAGGTGTGTGCACGCTATCCCAAGCTATTACTGTTATAAAGAAAAAAAAAATTCACCTTGTAACTTAAGTTAAAAAAAAGAGTAAAACAATCAATCAAACATCTTAGACGCTTAATTTCTAATTCATATTAAAATGTTCTCCAACCGAATCAATAAAATAAGTAGGCATATGGGAACACCAAGACCCAACAAAAAAAACACACACATAATATAATGGCGATGTGTTTTGAAGTATTACATTAACTTGCATCCATTAACAAAGCAACTTTGGCATAACCACTTTGCCAAAATAATCATTTGGATTCAGAGTAAGCCCAATTACATAAAATATATATGTAAAATTGTGATATCATGCCCATTATGATGCGTAAGTGCAGTTTAATAAGCAAAACAGCTGGATCCTGCAAAATCCCCATAATCCCAAACATTGAACTTGTAAGTAGTGGTAAGTACTAAAACAAGTACTAGAGAAGACCTTTAATTGTGTTTTTCTCCACTTTCCATCACCTATTGTTTGAAGTTTGGACTTCAGATTCTTCTATTACCGCGTCGTACTGTTTGGGCGACTCTTTTTCTTTGAATTCTTTTTGGATTTTTTGGTCCCCTCCAAACAAAAAGAACCTGTAGATGACGGAATATTTTTTAGACAATAACTTAGTGGGCGTTTGGACGTAAGAATTGTAAAATTCAAATAGGGAAAAATTTTTTTCAAGTGAAAATGATATTTGAAATTTAGAGTGTGTTTGGACATGAATATAATTTTGGGTTGTTTTTGAAGTTTTGTGAGTGATTTGAGTGAAAATTTTGAAAAACAGCTTTTTGGAGTTTTTCAAATTTTCGAAAATTTTCAAAATGCATCTTCAAGTGAAAATTGAAAATTTTATGAACAAACGTTGATTTTGAAAAAAAATAAAATTTTTTTGGAAAAAAGAAAAAATTTTCTTATGTCTAAACGGGCTCTTATTTTCTGAAAAACATTTTATATCAAGTGTTTTCCATTGTTTGCAGGTTAAAGTGGATATACTTCCTGGAAGATGTAACAAATTAGATAGTATTTTGATAAAATTTTTGAGTATTAAATGTTAATAACAATAATGTTTAAGTATCGGTTCGAGTATTCATGAGATGGAGTTTTGTTTTTTGTATCAAAGCTTATTGATTGAACTAATTCGGTTGCGAATATTAAGGGTGTAAACTTCTCCCTATAAGAAAGTTCTTCATTTCCAATATTAAAACTCGAATATTGGAACTTGTTTCACCCATGTTATAGGGTAAGGTAAGAATTTACTTACATTGGTGTTTACAATTATATAAGTAGTTACGTGACATGTATTTTTGCACATAGACTTATAATTACTTAATTATGATTATTTAAAGCATATTTTTTCTTCTCTAAATCGCTTACCCTGATAAGCTATCACATGTGTCACGTATTTTCTTAACTTTTTTGTTTTATTGAATTATCGACAATAATAAAGTTCAAGTATTCATAATTTAGTCTTTTTTTTCTTGTTGAACAACAAATCGTGTCAAGGCATCAAATCAAGGCCGACACGAAGTAAGGTTTTGACTAATCAATTGAATTAATAGCATCGATAATACTGTTGTTAATTACATTTATCTCTTTCTTTGGACGTCAATTCTTATAGTATTAAGGAGTCATAGATTCATAATCCAATATTCTTGGAATTTAAAAAGAAAAGACAAAAGAAACGTTTATTCTATTCTGGGGTGTAAATTGAAAGTGAGGAAGCCAGCTGACATCCATACCTGTTAAGTATTGTTTTTTTTCTTCCTTTTCAAATATTTATATTTTAGGCATGAGCATGGCAAAGAAGTCAAATTAATTTACTGAAAATGAAAGGTGTTAATTTATGACTAAAGAACTAGATATTTCTTATACCTCTGAGATAAACTTGTTATTGGCAAATGGCATTTGTTTCCAAGTGCAGCATAAATTTCACAACCTCTAGGATTTTGTGGGGCTCATACTTCTTTATATGCCGGTGCCACCTTTCCCCGTATCTTTTAATAATTAATTACACGTGCTTTAACTCTTGACTACTAGTATCTAGGCTTCATTTTCAATTGACCCAATTGGGGTTTGGTTTAAAATCAAGATATTAATCGATCTGACCTTTTATATGGGATACGTTATACTCCTAAAATTTTTATACTTGTACTTACTAGTTTTATCTAATATCTTTTAGGAAAAAAATAGATTTTAAAACAAAGAAAATATTTAAAGTTATACGAACTATTGTGGCATTAAACTCATGAGTCATACAATGAATTTATGGGAAAGAGCAATAGAGTTTAGAGTTACGAATACGACAAGAGTGACGGGGAATACTTTGAATTTATGCCTAGTAGATCTACAATAAAGTATATTCTTGCTAACAACAACAACAATCCAGTATAATTCTATTAGTGGAGTCTGGGGAGGATAGTGTGTACGCAGACCTTATCCCTACCCTGGGGTAGAGAGGCTGTTTCCAAATGACCCTCGGCATCCTTCCCACCTTGCTCTTGGGGTGACTCGAACTCACAACCTCTTGGTTGGAAGTGGAGGGTGCTTACCATCAGAGGTTGCTAAGAAGATTGATAAAAATTTACCGCGAAAGGAAAAAATATCTACACATGATGTTCATTGACCTAGAGAAAGCATATGCTAGAGTACCACAGAAGGTAAGGGTGTCAATGATTTAGTTCGATCGGTTATTTTATAAAACTAGTGATTTATCCGCGTTCGCGCGGTTATAAAAATAATAGTAAATTTAATATATGCATATTTAAGTTTAATTTTCTAAAATTTTCGAAAGTTTCTCAGTATTTTAAATAGAAGAAGTATGCGAAATAATAGGGAAAAAAAGAAATAAATATTCACCCATCTGCCGTAAACATGAAACTTGGCCATTCCTCTTTTCTTTACATTTTTTTTTTCCCTAATATCCCCCTCTTTAATAATATCTTATAGGAGTAGCATATATTAGGAAAAAACATTTATGGGAGGGGATGATGTTTTGGTCTAATAGAAATTATCTATAGTTGACAAATTAAAATTTAAATATCAAATCCTTATTGACATTACTATATGTATACTATCCCGGGGATACATGGACATTACACACCAAGGAACTCTCTCTCTCTCGTTTTCTTTAATTACTCAAAAGACTAAAAGTTGCAAGTTACACATTTTTATGTTGGGAATCAAATGGTCCTGCCCATATAATATTCTTATCAGCATCCTAAGCACAACCGGTATGAAATTTCAGTGCACTTATTTCAAATTATATATTGATAAAATAAAATTATAAAAAGTAAATTAATATTTAGCGAAGAAAGACCAAACTTGATGAGGGTGAAAGGACTTTGTCGGAGCCTCAACAAATACTATTACTAAAGCAACATAGTTATGAAATTTTGATGCAATAAACAAATGGCTAAATAGTGTGTCGATGGACACATGATTAGATAAAAAGACACATGTATCCCTCCCACTCGCAATTGTAATGGTATCATGGAGGAACTGCAATTTTTTAACTGGTCCTAAAATTTGAAAGTGTATCTATATAAGTTGGATTTCCATAAAATATTTTATATAATTGGCAATTTCAAGAACAAATAATTTGATTAAGAAAGGTCATCAGATAAACTATACTTGTAACTATAACCTGATCTAGAATATATCTCAGAGGATATAAATCTAGCTTGGGCTCAGAGTAAATTATGGAGCAAAAGAGCCTGTAGAAAGAATTCTAATTAGGTGACAACCTAAATCGAAGCACTAAAAAGGAAAGAGAACACTAAGATCTGTCTTTGTGCTCCTACCTCTTTATTTCACCCTTAAACTTCTTGTATAGATCAATCAAATCTTTTGGATCCTTTATAATTTGCTTCAAATTATCAAGTATCAGCCTCCATGATCTGTAGAAAACATAAAATGGTTCCTCAAATAAATATTAAGCATATCTAAAACTCAACCTACAATATAGAATAAAGTAAACTGTTACCGTTGGATGATGCATAGTTTGAAAAATGTCACATAAAATAAAATTGAAATTTATGAGAAGAAAATAAAAAAGGAAGTGGTTGAAAAAAGGCAAAAAAAAAAGTGGTAAAATTCTTACTTACATAATGTACATTAGTATGCCCCTTAATGTTTTTATTCAAAACATAGAAGTCCGTACATGTAGAGAAACACTTTAAAAAATTATCATAAACTTATACATTAATTATTTGCGGGTTATAGATATGAAAGGCATGGGACTAATTGAGATTATTAAAAGTATAGGTTATGAAAGTAAAGAGATATGAGTTAGGATGATAGAATTTTTAATAAAAGATAAATGAAAAAATGACGAAAAACTCAAAAAATGGAGAAAAAAGATAAATATATTTCTTGAATTAAGAGAGGTTCCATCATACTTTTCTATTGCTTTCATTTATATATAAAAAATATAGATTTGTACCATACTAATTTTTCGGTTACTCTATTTTGTATAACCATAATTAGACTTTTCGAGCCCATCCAAATCATCTCGATTTCTCTTCGATATCAGTATGATTAAGTTAATTTTAGTATTTTTTAAAATGTCATGTACAAGTTTGTTACGACCCAAAATCCCACCTTAGAAATCGTGATGGCACCTAGTCTCTAAGACTAGGTAAGCTTAACATATGAAGAAAGCTAACAGAGGTAGCCAACTTAACTATATAAAACTTAAACTGATAAATGGAATAATGTAACTAAAACTGAACAATAGTTATACAATCCCCAGAACCGGTAGTACAGAGTCATACACTCTATTGAAATACACTACAGTCTCTAGATACAATACTGGTTTGAATTGAAGATAAACAATAGTAAAGATGATATGTAACGACACGACCAGTCGTTTTATATATTTGAGCTCTATTTTCCCTTTTGATGCTTTACACATATATATTTGTGGTTTTATGACTTGCGGGGTTGGGTAGTTTTGTTCCGAGAAGATTTTGGGTCGATTTGGACCCTTTGGTTCTTGGTTTGGAAGCCTAAATTAAAAATGTTGACCAAAGTTTGACTTTTATGAAAATGACCCCGGAACAGTATTTTGATGGATCTGATAGGTTCTCATCGTGATTTTGGACCTGGGCGTTCGCCCAAAATTAAATTCAGATGTCCCTAGGTTGATTTGACTTGTTTTGCCGAAAGTTGGCAATTTAAGGTTTAGAAGTTTTTCCAAATTTGCCCGTAGGTATCATCTTCGAAATTTGGTTTTGGGACTTGGAATAGGTCCGTTTTACTATTTGAAACTTGTCCGCAAAATTTGGTGTCATTTGGAGTTGGTTTTATAGGATTCAGACGCTTGGTTGTAATTTTAGAGGTTCTTGAGTTTTCTTTTGAAATTCATGCATTTTAATGCCCGATTCATAGTTCTAGATGTTATTTTTGTGTTTTAATTGTGCGAGCAAGTTCATATAATATTTTTAGATTGGTGTGGATATTTGATTTGGAGCCTCGAGGGCTCGGGTGAGTTTTGGACGTGTTTCGGGAAGGTTTGGACTTAAATACAGGTTGCTGGTTGATGTGTGGCTATAATTTCATAGTTTAGCACATTATTCGCCTTGCATTTTATATGCTTTAATGATAAATTATACTTTATTTGAGCGTAATGGAGTCTATTTTATGTGTAGGTGAATTGAAGATGAAAGTAGAGCAAAAGAAATAATTAAAGTCTAAAGCGTGCTGGAAAACAGTTGAAAAGAAGAAAGAAAGAAGTGAGCAGCCGACAAATGAAAAGCTGGCGAAGGCAGGCCTAGAGCAGGCTGGGCGAGCCCTTTAACTCGCGTGGGAGCTGGCGACGCCAGGCCTGGGGTGAGCTCAAGCAGGCATTATACCTCGCGACGCCAGACCTGGGGCGAGCTTAAGCTGGCGTTATGCCTCGCGAGGCCAGGTCTGAGACACGCACATTACGAGCTTTGAAGACTTATTTCGTCTCCTGGTTTGACTAGGACTTGGCCTACATGTTTAGGTCTTTTCCTACACATATAAATAGACCCAAAAACCTCACTTTTGAGGATTTTTTGGCAACCGGAGGAAGGATAGCTAGTGGAACAACCATTGGGAGCTAGACTCATCGATTTCTACATCCCTTTATTCTTACTTTGTAATTTAATTATGCAAAATATTTTGGATATTGTTACTATGAGTATGAGTATCTAAACTCCTACTCTAACAAGAAAATCAATTGCACGATTAGTGCAGAAGTATAGCGTGAGCAGGATATTGCACGCAATTGCGGAACAGCTCAAGAATGCAGCTCACCACTAGGCCTCGGGATATCTGGGATGCGCGCCGGTAATACTGCCAGATTTACCTGTCTTATATGCTGCATGATTTGTGTAGAAGTTTAGCATGAATACATAAACAACATGTACCCAGTAAGTATCAAGTCTAACCTCAAAAAAGTAGTAACGAGGGGTCGACTTCGACACTTACTATGGGATAGAAATATGAATACATAAATTCCAAATAAACATGAGTTATGTAATTAATAATAATAAACCATTAACAAGCAGGAGCAAATAATTCTTTCACAAATTAATAAGTTCCAAATAAATTCCCGTCATTGATAAGTGTAACCTCATAAGCCACAAAATAATATCAAGTATGATTAGGCTCCGAGTATTATTAAGCACGATTTATGCCGAGGTCGTACGACCCGATCCAAAATAATATGTACACTGTCGAGGGATATGCGGCACAATCCATAGATACATCTATCTACTGCCGAGGCGTTCAGCCCGCTCCACAAGAAGAGAGGATACTTTATAAGCAATTGACTTAAACGTTATAATATGGCTAGTACACAATATAATAAAATTTTCATTAACGGTCAAGTAATCCGCTAAAAATTCAAGTAAGTGAAATTCGGTCTTTTACAATTCCTCTAACAAGTTCTAATATAATTTGGGCACTTAAATTAACAAGTAGGGTGCAAACATTTCAAGTAATCTATGATTTGGGTCCTAAACTACCTTGAATAGTAGTTACACATGGACTCTCGTCACCTCGTGCGTACGTAGCCCCCACAATTAGAAGCAAATATTAATTAAAATTACCTATGGGGTAAATTCCCTCTTACAAGTTAGACAAGAGACTTACCTCGTCTCAAGGCTCACTTTCCGGTCACAATTTTGCTCTAAAGTCCCAACTCGGTGCCGAACAATCCAAAACTAGTCAAATGTTATGTAAATTAATCAATACACGTTCAAAAGTTCATATTCTAACTATTAGAGTGATTACCCAACTCCAATTGAAGGATTCCTAAAATTTATCCCGGGGCCCACGTGTCTGAATTCCGGAAATTTTTGAGAAAGTTGTTACCCATAACCTCACGAACTCAAATATATAATTTTTACTTAATTCTCTAACCATTTTCGTGGTTAAATTTCATTTTTAATCAAAATCTAGGTTTTTCATCTAAACCCATAATTTTTATAATTTAGATGCTAAAATCTACTGTTAATCTATGTATTTAACTTATATTGGATAGAATTTATTTACCTCCAAGTGCTAGGTGAAAACCCCTCTCCAAGAGCTCCAAAATCGTCCAAGAGGTGAAAGTAAATGAGTTAGAAATAGCTCAAGTCCGTAATAAATGAGGCTCACTGCCTCTAGGACTTCCGCATATGAGGCTCCGCATCTGCGAAAAGGGCCTCGCAGATGTGGTCCTCCCCTCAGCTGGCTCCCTCGCTTCTGCGACCAGTGGCTCGCTTCTGTGAGACTGCTTCTACGGTGATCTCGTTGCACCTGTGCCTTCCCCGCTTCTGCGATCGTCTGCTCCACATCTGCGCTTCTGCAGGTGTGGTCCTCCCCCCTGCTTCTGCGATTCCTGGGTAGCCTTTGCTGGGCCGCTTCTGCGGTTGATGGCTCGCTTCTGCGAGCTCGCACCTGCGGCTGGCCTTCTGCAGGTGCGATTACACCAGAAGCTGGATGCTTCAGTCCTTTCCTCTAAGTCCAAATCTTGGTCCTCGCCTCGTCCGATTAACACTCGAGTCCCCCAGAGCCCCGCCCGATCATACTAACAAGTTTGAAACCATAAAACGTACTCGCTCACACCCATCGAATGCGGAAAACAACATTAAAACTAAGAATCATACCCCAAATCAAATTGAATTAATGAACTTCAAGTTCTTCCAACTTACTCCGAACACACTGAAACATACTTGAACTACTCGGAATGATACCAGATTTTGCGTGCAAGTCTTAAATCACCATACGGAACCATTTCCAGGCTCTGAATCCCCAACGGATCTCGATAACACCAAAACCTACTCTAAACCAAATCTAAAGAACTTTAAAACCTTCAAGGTGCCAACTATCAATATTAAGCGCCGAAATATTTTCGGATCATCCAAAACCCGATCCGAACATATGCCTAAGTACAAAATCATCATACGAACTTATTGGGACCGTCAAATCCCGATTCCGAGGTCATTTACTCTAAATGTTGACCAAAGTCAAACTTAACCCTTTTTGCCAACCTTAAGGAACCAAGTGTTCTGGTTTCAACCCGAACCCTTTCAAATCCCAAACTAACCATCCTCGCAAGTAATAAAACAGTAAACGCACATACGGGGAGTCTTATTTAGGGGAACGGGGACCTAGGAAACAAAACGACCGGTCGGGTCGTTACATTCTCCACCTCTTAAACAAATATTCGTCCTCGAACGAGTCTAGAATCATACCTAAAGTGCTGAACAAGTGTGGATATCTGCTCCACGTATCCTCTTCGGTCTCCCAAGTCGCCTCCTCGACTGGTTGACCCCTCCACTGAACCTTTACTGCAGAAATCTTCTTGGACCTCAATTGGCAAACCTGTCTGTCAACAATGGCAACTGGCTCCTCCTCATAACCCAGGCTCTCATCTAACTGAACCGTGCTATAGTCCAACACATCTGATCTGTCGGAATGATACCTCCGGAGCATAGACACGTGGAAAACTGGATGAACTCCCGATAGAATGGGAGGCAAAGCAAGCTCATAAGCAACCTCCCCAACTCGTCTCAACACCTCGAACGGACCTATAAACCTTGGGCTCAACTTGCCCTTCTTCCCGAACCTCATGATCCCCTTCATCGGCGAGACCTTCAAGAGAACTTTATCGCCCACCATAAAAGATAAATCATGCGCCTTCTGATCCACGTAACTCTTCTGTCTGGACTGTGCTGTGCAAAGGCATCCTTCACCAAATTAGTGCCATGTAGCTTAGCCTCGCCGAGCTCAAACCATCCGATGGGAGAACGACATCGCCGACCATATAATGCCTCAAACGGGGCCATCTCGATGCTGGACTGATAACTGTTGTTGTAAGAAAACTCGGCCAATGGAAAGAATCGATCCCACTGCCCTCTGAAGTCAATCACACATGCTCTGAGCATATCCTCCAAGATCTGAACTGTCCGCTTTGACTGCCCGTCGGTCTGCGGATAAAAGGCTGTGCTGAGCTCTACACGGGTCCCCAACTCACTCTGTACTACTCTCCAGAAATGCGAAGTAAACTGAGGACCTCTATCTGATATAATGGAAATAGGTACAGCATGTAACCGAGCAATCTCCTGAATATAAATCTGGGCTAACCTCTCTGAAGAGTACGTGGTCACAACCAGAATGAAGTGTGCCAACTTAGTCAACCTGTCGACAATGACCCAAACTACATCAAACTTCTGCAAGGTCTACGGCAACCCAACTACGAAGTCCATAGTAATGCACTCCCATTTCCACTCAGGTATAGTCATCTGCTGAAGTAGGCCACATAGGCCTCTGATGCTTATACTTGACTTGCTGGAAATTTAGGCACCTCGCCACATACTCAACTATATCCTTCTTCATCTGCCGCCACCAATAATGTTGCCTCAGGTCGCGATACATCTTCGTAGTACCTGGATGAATAGAATATCGAGAGCTGTGTGCCTCCTCTAGAATTTTCTCCCTCAAGCCATCCACATTAGGAACACATAGGTAACCCTGGAGTCGCAGAACACCATCCTCACCGAGAGTAACCTCATTGGCACCACCCTGCAATACCGTCTCTCTGAGAACCAACAAGTGCGGATCATCAAACTGGCGAGCCTTGATCTGCTCGAATAGTGAAGACTGAGCAACGACGCATGCAAGAACTCGGCTGGGCTCTGAAATATCCAACCTCACAAGTCTGTTAGCCAAGGACTGAATGTCCAAAGCTAGTGGCCTCTCCTCTGTTGAAATGAATTCCAAACTACCCATACACTCCGCGTTTCTGCTCAAGGCATCTGCAACTACGTTAGCCTTCCCCGGATAATAAAGGATGGTAATATCATAATCCTTTAGTAACTCAAGCCACCTGCGCTGCCTTAAATTGAGATCCCTCTGCTTGAACAAATACTGCAAGCTGCGATAATCGGTGTAAACCTCACAGGACACCCCGTAAAGATAATGCCTCCAGATCTTAAGATCATGAACAATCGCGGCCGACTCCAAATTGTGTACATGGTAATTCTTCTAATAGGGCTTCAACTGATGTGATATGCAATAACTCGCCCCTCCTGCATCAATACACAACCCAAACCAACGCGTAAAGCATCGTAATACATAGTATACATCCCTGAACCAGAAGGCAACACTAACACTGGTGCTGAAGTCAATGCGGTCTTGATCTTCTGAAAGCTCACCTCACATTCATCAGACCATCAGGACGGAGCACCCTTCTGGGTCAATCTAGTCAAAGGTGTTGCGATAGATGAGAAGCCCTACACAAATCAGTGATAATAACCTGCTAACCCCAAGAAGCTCCTGATCTCGGTCGCTGTGGTGGGATGATGCCAACTCTGAACTGCCTCAATCTTCTTGGGATCAACCTTAATACCCTCGCCTGATACAACATGCCCCATGAATTCTACATAATCTAGCCAAAACTCGCACTTGGAGAACTTCGCATATAGTTTTTGTTCCCGCAAGGTCTGAAGCACCACTCTCAAATGCTGCTCGTGCTCCTCTATGCTACGTGAGTAGATCAAAATGTCATCAATGAAGACAATGACGAACAAATCAATGTATGGCCTGAACACCCGGTTCATCAAATCTATAAACACCACCGGGGCATTGGTCAAGCCAAAGGACATCACTAGAAACTCATAATGGCCGTATCTAGCCCGGAAAGATGTCTTCGAAACATCCGAATACTGAATCTTCAAGTGATGGTACCCCGATCTCAAGTTGATCTTAGAAAACACCCTGGAACCCTGCAATTGGTCAAGCAAATCATCAATATGTGGCAACGGGTGCTTGTTATTGATGGTAACCTTGTTCAACTCGCAGTAATCAATGCACATCCGTATAGTCCCATCTTTCTTCTTTACAAATAACACTGGTGCACCCCAAGGCGATATACTCGGTCTGGCGAACCCCTTTGCTAGAAACTCCTCAAGCTGTTCCTTTAGCTCCTTCAACTCTTTTGGAGTTGTGCGGTACGGTGGGATAGATATAGGCTGGGTACCTGGAGCCAAATCAATACAGAAATCGATATCACGATCTGGTGGCATGCCTGGAAGATCAGAAGGAAACACATTGGAGAACTCCCAGACTACGGGCACTGAATCGATCGCCGGAGTCTCTGTAGTAGTATCTCGAACATAAGCTAGATAAGCCAAACAACCCTTCTCGACCATGTGTCAAGCCTTCAGAAAAGAGATTACCCGATTAGATGTACTGATAGAGGAGCCTTACACTCCAATCTAGGCAACTATAGCATCGCCAAGGTAACATTCTTGGCATGGAAATCAAGGATGGCATGATATCGAGATAACCAATCCATGCTCAGGATGACCTCAAAGTCGGTCATATCAAGCAACAGAAGATCCGCTCTAGTCTCATAATCACAGAATGTAACAATGCAGGACCAGTAGATCCGACCACAACAACAGAATCGCCCACAGGAGTGGACACATAAACAGGAGTACCTAAGGACTCACGAGGAACACCCAGGGAATGAGCAAACAGAGATGATACATATGAATATGTAGATCCTGGGTCAAATAGTACTGAAGCATCCCTACCGCAGATAGAAATAATACCTGTGATCAAGACAGCTGAGGCCACTGCATCTGGTCTGGCCGAAAAATCATAGAACTTAGCTGGAGAGCCACCTGACTAGCCTCCACCTGGCTGGCCTCCACCTCTAAGACGACCCCTACCCACCTGCCATCCGCCTCTGGGCGGCCGGACGACTGCTGGGGCAGCTGGTGCTGTAATTATAGGCTGCTGACCTTGCTGCACTGCCTTGCCCCCAAGCTTGGGGCAAAATTTCCACACATGACTGAGATCCTCGCACTCGAAACAACCTCTCGGTATGGGGAGCTGCTGATCTAAAGTCTGACCCTGATGGCCTGAATACCCACTGGAGGAACCCTGAATAGCCGGTGGGCGATAGGAACTCTCTGGCATGGCGCTGAAATACGGTCGCACTGGAGCACCCCGAGGAGGTGGCGGTGATGGATATATAGGCCTGCTAGACTGACCCCTCAAAACTGGCCTCTGCCCCCATCCGGGGCACCTCTGAACTCTCCTGAATACCGAAACCGCTTATCCCTCGTAGCCTGCTCCTGGCTACACTGACGTACACCCTTGATCCTTCGAGCTATCTCTACAACTAGCTCATAAGAAGTCCCCATCTCAACCTCTCGGGCAATGGTGGCCTGAATGCCGGTGTGCAAACCTACAACAAACCTCCACACTCTCTCTGAATTGGTGGGAATGATCATAAGTGCATAGCGGGATAACTCAGAGAACCTTGCCTCATAGTCGGTCACTGACAACTGACTCTGCTGGAGTTGTTCAAACTGATACCGTAACTCTTCCCTCTGAGAGGGTGGAATATACCGATACAAGAAAATACGGGTGAACTGGTCCCAAGTCATGGGAGGAGAATCTGCTGGCCTGTCAAGAAGATATGACTGTCACCACCTACGGGCCCTGCCCTCTAGTTGGAAAGTAGTAAAATCCACCCCATGGGACTCCAATATCTCATGTTGTGCAGTCTATCCCTGCACAGATTAATAAAGTCATGAGGGTCCTCATGTCACTCACCTCCGAAGACAGGGGATGAAGCCTAGTCCATCTGTCTAATAGCTTCCGCGGATCGCCGACCGCAGCTGGTCTGGGCTCAGGTATAGCTGCTGCAACTGGCTGAGCTACGCCCATGGGTAGTGCGCCCGAAGTCTAATATACGGCAGCTGCATGCCTTGGAGCCTGAACGGTAAGGGTCTATGCTCCCCCTCCCGCCTAAGATGTGGCTGGATCTGCTAGAAATAAACCAGCCTGGGTCATAGAATCAATGAACCGCAGCATACGATCCATGACTTTCTAAAATCCCGGTGCGGACATGAAATCCACCGGGGCTGGCTCTGCTGCAAGCACCTCGCCCTATTCTTCAATAATAGAATCCTTTACTAGATCCACTGGTGGCATAGCTGGAGCAACTCTGGGATGCCCTCGTCCCTTACTACGGGCTGGAGCCCTCCCTCGGCCTTTGCCTCGTCCTCTAGCAACAGGGGGAGCAGCTCCTCCATGGTCTGGAACATCCGTTGCTCGCGTTCTCACCCATCTATGAGAGAATAAGAGAAAGATACTTAGTACCACATCAATTGCATGATAAGAGATGAAGAAAGAATAGTTTCCTAACACCCTATAGCCTCTCAAAGATAAGTACATATGTCTCCGCACCGATCCGCAAGACTCTATTAGGCCTGCTCATAACTTGTGAGGCCTACATGAACCTATTGCTCTGATACCATGTTGTCAGGACCCAATTCTCTTATAGGCCGTAATGGCGCCCAACGTTACCGCTAGGCAAGCCAACAGTGAATTATACCATGTTATTTCTCTTTTAATATGTTTTTAAGTGATTAAATCCCATTAAATAAAAAGGTTAAGAAACCGTAAATTTGTAAATAAATAGACGAAAAAAGCTGAGTGCAATCATTACCATAGAATAATCCAAAACCATATGCCTACTAGTGTGTCCGCCAAGACCTGGTGTCACAAGTGTATGAGCACTAATAGATTGTACAAAATTCTAGCCACTGTCTGAAATGAAAATAGATAGAAATAAATGTAAAGGAGAGACTCTAGGTGCTGCGGAACGGCTCAGGAATGTATCTCACCACTAAGCCTCAGGATATCTGGGATGCGCGCCGGTAGGACCGCCAGATGCACCTGCCTCAGATCCTGCACGATTAGTGCAGAAGTGTAGCGTGAGTACATAAACAACATGTACCCAGTAAGTATCAAGTCTAACCTCGAAGAAGTAGTGACGAGGGGTCGACTTCGACACTTACTATGGGCTAGCAATATTAGGGGTGTCAATGGATATTCGAAAACCGACTAAACCGACCGAACCGTATCGATTTTTAGGTTTCTTTTAAGGAAACCGTAGGTTTTTATATAAATCTATAACCGCACCGATAATTAGGATAGGTTTTTTATTTTATAAAAATAAACCGAAAAAATACCGAACCGTACCGAATAAATTTTACATGTAGAAAATATAATTAGGGTAATACCGAACCGTACCGAATAAATTTTACATGTGGAAAATATATTTATTTAGTAAGTTTAAAAATAATAATGCATTAAATTTTCTTTGGGCCTTGAAATTATAAAAACTATTACAAGCCAACAAGTAATTAAACTCAAAATACTAATTCTTAAAACCTATTATGCTACTTCTACTTAAACTAAGTTATTTCAAGTATCTCTATTAGCAAGACACAAAGTATTCTAGCGATTATGAGTAGCAAACTATAATGTATTGAATATGTTTTCTTTCATATAATTTAGATTTATCTTTTTGAATATTTAATCTTCTATAGACTTTATTCTTGAGTCCCAACTTGGTATATTTTTCAACCCGTGTGATTTATATTTTCTTTGCTTTGTTTGATTTCTTTTACATTGTTGTAGAATAGTTGATGGATCTATACTCTAGCCATCTTTCTTTTTTCTTTTTTAATTCATCACCCTTTAAACAGTAAAAATATCTAGAGAGTTTTGCTAAGTCCTATAAAAGAATGTATGTTATTGCATCCTACTTCTACTAGTGAATTTTACATGATATTTTTAAAAAATACCAAAACTTAACCGAACAGTACCGATACCAAATAAAAACCAACATGATTGGGACGGTTTTGAAAAGTTTAATTTTGGTTATACATAATAATATAACTGAAAAATTGGCATGGTACAAATTTTATGAAATAACCGGCCGAACCGAACCATTGACACCCCTAAGCAATATGAATACAGAAATTCCAAATAAACATGAGTTATGTAATTAATAATAATAAACCATTAACAAGCAGGAGCAAATAGTCCTTTCACAAATTAATAAGTTCCAAATAAATTCCCGTCATTGATAAGTGTAACCTCATAAGCCACAAAATAATATCAAGTATGATTAGGCTCCGAGTATTATTAAGCACAATTTATGCCGAGGTCGTACGGCCCGATCCAGAATAACGTGTACACTGCCGAGGGACGTGTGGCACAATCCATAGATGCATCTATCTACTGCCGAGGTGTTCGGCCCGCTCCACAAGAAGAGAGGATACTTTATAAGCAATTGATTTAAACGTTATAACATGGCTAGTACACAATATAATAAAATTTCCATTAACGGTCAAGTAATCCGCTAAAAATTCAAGTAAGTAAAATTCGGTCTTTTACAATTCCTCTAACAAGTTCTAATATAATTTGGGCACTTAAATTAACAAGTAGGGTGCAAGTATTTCAAGTAATTCATGATTTGGGTCCTAAACTACCCGGACATTAGCATGAATAGTAGCTACGCACGGACTCTTTTAAAGTTCTTTAGATTTGGTTTAGAGTAGGTTTTGGTGTTATCGAGGTCCATTGGGGATTCTAAGCCTCGGAATGGTTCCGTATGGTAATTTAAGACTTGCACGCAAAATTTGGTGTCATTCCGAGTAGTTCAAGTATGTTTCGGCGCGTACGGAGTAAGTTGGAAGAACTTGAAGTTCATGAGTTAATTAAATTTGGTTTGGGTGTGATTCTTATTTCTGATGATATTTTCCGCGTTCCGTGGGTGCGAGTGAGTCCGTTTTGTAGTTTCAGACTTGTTGGTATGATCGGGCGGGGCTCTGGGGGCTCGGGTGTTAATCGGACGAGGCGCGGACCAAGATTTGGACTTAGAGGAAAGGGCTGAAGCATCCAACTTCTGGTGTAATCGCACCTGCGGAAGGCCAACCGCAGGTGCGAGCTCGCAGTAGCGAGCCATCAACCGCAGAAGCGGCCCAACAAAGGCTGCCCAGGAATCGCAGAATCGGGGGGGAGGACCGAACCTGCGGAAGCGCAGATGCGGAGCAGACGATCGTAGAAGAGGGGAAGGAGCAGGTGAGACGAGATCACCACAGAAGCGGTCTCGCAGAAGCGAGGGAGCCAGCTAAGGGGAGGACCGCATCTGCGAGGCCCTTTACACAGATGCGGCCAAGGAGTCACAAAGCGGAATTCCTGGAAGTAGTGAGCCTCATTTATTACGGATTTAATCCATTTCTAACTCATTTTCTTTCACCTCTTGGACGATTTTGGAGCTCTTGGATAGGGATTTTCACTTAGTACTTGGAGGTAAGTAAATTCTATCTAATGTAAGTTAAATACATAGACTAAGGGTAGATTTTAGCATGTAAATTATAAAAGTTATGGGTTTAGATGAAAAACCTAGGTTTTGATAAAAAATGGGATTTAACCACGAAAATGGTTAAGGAATTGAGTGAAAATTATATATTAGAGTTCGTGAGATTATGGATAACAACTTTCTTCGAAAGATTTCGGAATCCGGGCACGTGGGCCCCGGGATAAATTTTAGGAATCCTTCAATTGGAGTTGGGTAATCACTCTAATAGTTAGAATATGAACTTTTGAACGTGTATTGATTAATTTACATAACATTTGACTAGTTTTGGATTGTTCGGCACCGAGTTGGGACTTTAGAGCAAAATTGTGACCGGAAAGTGAGCCTTGAGACGAGGTAAGTCTCTTGTCTAACTTGTAAGAGGGAATTTACCCCATAGGTAATTTTAATTAATATTTGCTTCTAATTGTGGGGGCTACGTACGCACGAGGCGACTATCAATATTAAGCGCCGAAATATTTTTGGGTCATCCAAAACCCGATCCGAACATACACCTAAGTCTACAAAATCATCATACGAACCTATTGGGACCGACAAATCCCAGTTCCGAGATCGTTTACTCAAAACGTTGACCAAAGTCAAACTTAGCCCTTTTTGCCAACCTTAAAGAACCAAGTATTCCGATTTCAACCCGAACCCTTCAAAATCCCGAACTAACCATCCCCGCAAGTCATAAAATAGTAAATGCACATACGAGGAGTCTTATTTAGAGGAACGGGAACCTAGAAAGCAAAACGACAAGTCTGGTCATTACAGGCTCAGGTATCGCAATTGCGATACCTGGTTTGCATTTACAAAATCCGGGCTTAGGTTGGGCAGGTCACATTTGCGACCCTTTGTTTACATTTGTAAGGAGGGTAGACTTTGCATTTGCGAGGTCTGTGTCACAATTGCGACATCTCCTGGGTTTGTCAGGTGCCACATTTGCAAGGCATTCTTCACAATTGCGAACCTAGTGTCGCAATTACGACATCTGTAACTGGACATAAGGGCTGAAAAGTAGGGATTTCATCTCATTTTAGAACCCTAGACTCGGTAGGAGGCGATTTGGAGAGGGAATGTTCACCTACAATCATTGGGTAAGTAGTTTTAATCAATTTTGAACTATATTTCATGATTATATATGAAATTTAACATCAAATTTGGGATTTGAGAGTCGATTTGGACTCAGATTCGAAAACAAAACACATATATGGGCTCGTCGGGTTATGGGTAGTCGGGATCTACCCTTGGGCCCGATTTTGACCAGACAAGCCCCGGGTTTACTTTTATTGACTTTTGGGAAAATGTGTAAAGATCATAGCTTTATTTATCGAAATTGGTGTCTCTTGCATTGTTTGATAATATTAAGTCATTTTTGGTTATATTTGAGCCATGCAGAGGCGGATAGGGAAAAGCTATTTTTGAGTGTTGATTTGGCTTAGTTGAGGTAAGTATCTTGCCTAACTTTGTGTGGGGGAACTAACCCTTAGGATTTGGGTTGCTTGTATTAGTTGAATTATGTGAAAGACGTGTACATGACGTGACGAGTGTGTACACGGGCTTATATATGGTTTTGGACCGGTTTAGACTCTTAGGTTTTTCCATGCATTTAATTGAAATTACCATAACATGTTATATCTTCCATTGTTAAATTTTATTCTTACATGCTATATTTAACATTGTTAGCACATGTTCTATATCTTATTGTCAATTTTTCTCTTGTATGCCTTAGTTGAAGTTGTTACCTCTCTTATCGTCATGTTACCTCTTTTATTGTTAAGTTATTCTTACTTGAAGTTGTTATTACATGATGTCCCTTCGTGCCGATTTATTCTTATGCATTTGGACGTAGTTGCTATTTCAAGCTATGTACTTCTTTGTTTAGCTTATGTTATACCCTTGAATTGGAAGTTTTCATTTCGTGGGAATACCTTCATTTTTTTAGTTATTGAAGTTGAAGTTGTGAAAGCTATTAACACATTGAGGTTGAAATTGTGAAAGCTATTAGCACATTGAGGTTGAAGTTGTTATTTATTGAAATATCTTTCCTTGTAGAGTATTTATCATTCATTTTATTTTTATTGAGATTCTTGAACACATTGTGGTTGAGCCATGGTCTACATGTTGTGATAACATTGGTATTGTTATTTTGGCAAGTGTTGTGGCATATGGACACGCGTGATGCGAGTTGATTATTGTATTGTGATATTGATATGCATATGGTGGTATAATTATAGGGGTTGATACGCATGCGGTGAGATAATGTGTGACCTATATGCGTGTTGCTAGTAAGGGAATTACTTGAAGCCATGCGGTGAGATAAGGGGGCTAAAACGCATGTAGCTATTTCGAAAAAATATTTAAAAAAATAAATGCAAGGTTCACGCAGTGATATAAGGAATATTCTGATTGTGACTCTTGAAATGTGAATATGAGGCGTGGTATTTCGGTATGATTTTTGTTGTACATTTTATGTTGGAAAGGCTTGAAGTTTTGAACGGTTGTTTTTATTTTCCTTATTTCTTTTCATTCATATTTTGATTGTACTTGGTTACTTGTTATTTTTATCACATGTACTCTCTTACTGTTATTTGTTGCTTTATTTCCGTTGTTAGTCTTATATTGATAAATTGCTTTATTGTCCTTTAATTTCCTTTAATTTCCATTGTTAGATTATATTAATATCTTGCACAGATTTATATGTCTAGTAGGTGTCTTGATCTGGCCTCATCACTACTCTTCCGAGGTTAGGCTTGATACTTACTGGGTACAGTTGTGGTATACTCATGTTATGCTTCTGCACACTTTTGTGCAGATCCAGGTACTTCAGCTCATGGTTGATACCAGTGATTGATCAGTTATTTCCGGGGACTTCAAGGTACACCTGCTCAATGTTCGCAGGCCTCGAAATCATCTTCTGCTTTTTGTTGTATTTCTGTTTATTTCCGGTTCAAAACATTATTGTATTTTGAGATTATAAGTGCACTCTTTGTAGAGCTTATGACTTGGTTCCACCAGATTTTGGAAGTTATTGACAGT
This sequence comes from Nicotiana tabacum, assembly GCF_000715075.1. Taxonomy (NCBI): domain Eukaryota; kingdom Viridiplantae; phylum Streptophyta; class Magnoliopsida; order Solanales; family Solanaceae; genus Nicotiana; species Nicotiana tabacum. The sequence continues at coordinate 98,289,110 of NC_134083.1, read as the reverse complement.
CGTACCGTTTGAGTTTTATTATGATAGTTTAACAGTTTAATTGATGATTAAGTTATTATTTCTGCTATTTCTCGATATATATTAGGCTTACCTAGTCTTAGAGACTAGGTGCCATCACGACATACTTAGGTGGAAATTTGGGGTTGTGACATGATAACAGGAGGTGACTCCAAAGCACCATACCTCTTAATCACAAATCATAGGCCACAATCACGGACCTGACACCCATGGCACCTCATGCCCACATTATCAATCATTTTTCGTACGGCAAAGTCTATGTGCTACCACGTATATTGTATCCGTGTGACTTGCCAAATTAAATTTTCGAGAGATGTATTTAAATAAGATGAGTCATAATAACAATTTTGAACGAAGTAAAGCGTCAAATGAGATAATGAGTTTATTTAGGAATAAAATAAAATAAAATAAAGTACAATTTATACAAAGTAGAGTATCAAATGAAAAAATGAGTTTAGTTTAGAAATCAAAATAAGGTAAGTAAAATAACATTTTTTAATAAAGTAAAACATCAGATATTTAACGAATTAAATGTAGAATCATTTAAAATAAAGCATGATAACAATTTAAGTAAAGTAAAGCACCAAGTGAGATGAAGAATTGTCACGACCCAAACTCCCAACCCGTTGTGATGGAGCCTAGCACACTTGATAGGAAAGTCGGACATAACAACAAAGAATCGGAATGATGAAATTTACAGAAATAACATAAGTCTGAACTCAACATAACAAAATACTGTTAATACATTGATAAGTCCCCGAGAAACTAGTAAATACATAGTCATGAGATCTACAACGGAATAAAATTCTGAAAGCTAAATAACAATATTGTCTGAACTGAAAACAACAGTACATAAGATAAGAGACGCCAAGACTGCGGTCAAGAATGCAGTTCTATCTCGTCTCTCAGCAACAACTCTGCTACTAGCCTGTGCTACAGATGAATGGATCCAATACCTAGATATGCACAATTAAATGCATAGTATAGCATGAGTAAAACCGACCCAATGTATTCAATAAGTATCGTAACTAACTTCGGCGAGGTAAAAAATACAAGAATTATAAATGATACTTGCTATAGCATGTACAGTTTCATAATCCAACAAGTTCAGAATAGTAATGTGATCAAGTATAAAGCACAGAAAGAATCATTTGTGTGTGTGTACAATTACCCAAATACTCTACCCAGTCAATGTTTCATCATATAAAGATAATATGCAATTAAATATGGTAATTAACCATTGAAATTTCAAGTAAAGATGAAATGCAAAATCCAAAACAAATACTGGCCAGTTTTTCCTCAATATCCGAATCAAACTACTGCCGCTTTCTCAAATCTGCGTGTACACTATCAAGAGACAAACATGAGAACCCTAGGGGGTGGATCCATATCCACACGCTGCACGGATAACTCACGTGCTAACAGTAACACCCGCGCGGATAACTCAAGTGTTGCACGGACAACTCACGTGCTGATAATATCAATATTTGGATCCGCACGGATAACTCACGTGCTGCACGGATAACTTACGTGTTAATAATATCAACCTTACGGACAACTCACATGATAACAATAACAATGCGTCCGACATGGTCATAGGCTACCAGTTCAGCTCATAGCACACAAAAAACAAATATACGAGGATACACATACATGATTAATGATTATCAAGTTTCATACTCCTGGAATGGTATAAATATTATGCTATAGTGTGGGCATGTGCAATGTGTGCTATCACAGCTAGAGTATGCAATTTCATCATGAAATACCAGTTTATCAGGTTAAATCGGGAGAATAACCTCAACAAAATCTCAAATATAGTGCAAATAACTCACATAGGGGTATAAATAGGAGAAACATCATAGCTTGAAGCTTAGCAATCAATTCAAGGCATGTCATAGACTAAGTGCTACCCCGAGCATAAAAATAGTACCTCACTGCGCGCATATGGGCTCAACCCTCACATATGCACTACTCATAATACGTAGCTGTCACGACCCCAGTTTCCCACCTTAGAATGTCGTGATGGAACCTAGTCTCTATGATTAGGTAAGCCTTGCATGTAGTAATAACTTAACGGAAACAATTAATAGAAATACTAAAGCAAGACTGATAACTCATATAAACTCCCAAAATAAGATTTCTAAAACATGTCTCCCAAAACCGATGGAACTGAGTCATAAGCTCTCGAGAATAATCTGGAATATCTACTACAACACTGTCTAAATAAGAAATACAACTGAATGAAAGATAAGGGAAGGTGGCTCCGAGGCCTTCGGACGCTGAGTAGGTATACCTTGAAATCTCCGGATAAAAACTACATTCAAACACTAACGTCCAGCATGAGCAGACGTACCTGGATCTGCACAAAAAGATGTGCAGAAGCATAGTATGAGTATACCACAATGGTACCCAGTAAGTATCAAACCTAACATCGGTATAGTAGTGATGAGGTGAGGCCAAGACATCTATTTGTAAATAATAAATACAACGAAATATAATAACGAGAAAAAATGGAAAGCGGAGAAATAAGTAATAAAAGACAAGTTAACAACATATGCTAATGATAGAATCGTAAACATAGAGATAACATAAAAGAAGCAACTAAAGAGAACCTTATTAGTTGGATACTGGCAAAACTGATAAAACAAGAAGAGTAAAAACAACAAGAAGTGTTCCGCCAATAACTCTTTCCAAACATGAGATGCACAACAAGAATAATAACCGAGGCACCGCCTCATATAAGCATTTCTCAGTTTCAATCATAATATTTCCTTATATCACCGCGGGAGCCTTACATTTAGTTTTAAAATTATTTTTCCCGCAATAGCTACCCGTGTTTTAGCAACCTTATCATACCGTGTGGCTTCAAGTAGTTCCCCTACTAGCAACACACGTATCAAGCCCACCTTATCTCACCGTATGCGTATCAACCCAAAGCCTTATACCACCACTTGCGTATCAATATCACAACAAAATCACAACACGCACCGCAAGTGCCCATATGCCACAACTTGCCAAAAGAATCAACAATAGCAATTTTTTCACAACAAATAGCCCATGGCTCAACCACAATTGTACAAGAACCTCAACAATAACAAAATAAAAGTGGATAGCTTAATAAGAAAGATATCTCAACAATGAACAACTTCACCTCAATGTGATAACGACTTTCTCAACTTCAATACCAATAACTCAATGATAAGATATTTCACAAAATAACAACTTCAATTACAAGTAATTCAACAATTTAAAGATGTAACAAAATACAAGGAAGGGAATAACTTCAACTAAGCATATAAGAGCAAGTTAACAAGTAAGAGATGAACAAGTATTAACAATGTCAATAAAGTTTGTAAATGTAGATTTGCACATGAAAGGGTGGATTAAGAATGAAGATATAACATGTTAAGACAATTCAATTACTAGCATGAAAGAGTCTAAATAGCCTAAACCTGTCAATTTTCAAATATAGCCTGTGTACCCACTCGCCGCCTTGCATATACGGCTTTCACATAACACAATTAGCACAAGCAAATCAATTCCTAAGGGGTAGTTCCCCCCTTCCCCCGCCACAAAGTTAGGCAAGATACATACCTTAACTAGGCCAACTCAACCCTCAAAAATAACCTTTCCCCTAAAATTTGCCTCCACACGGCTCAAATCTAATTAAAATTGACTTAATATCATCAAACAATGAAAGGAAAAATAATTACAATAAATAAAGTCATGATCTTTACACTCTTTTCAAAAAGTCAACAAAAGTCAATCTGGTGCTTGCCCGGTCAGAACCCGGGTCCAAGGGTAGATTCCGACTACCCATAACCCCACGAGTCCATATATGTGATTAGTTTCGAAATTCGAGTCCAAATCGACTCTCAAAACTCAAATTCTTATTTTTCAAAAACTTGACAAAGTTTCACAAATTTCCACTTTGATTCACATGATTTTTGATGTTAAATCTAATATATATTGATGAAATATAATTGGATATTGATTAGAATCACTTACCCAATGTTTGCAGATGAAAATTCCCTCTCCAAATCGCCTCCTACCGAGTCTAGGGTTCTAAAATGTGAGAAATGAGGTGAAATCCCGACTTCCTAGCCCACATGACCAGCTGCAGCTGTCGCATTTGCGACATAGGATTCGCATTTGCAAAAACTTGCAATTGCGAATCAGGGGTCGCATTTGCAAACCCTGACAGCCTCAAGAAAAGTCGCAATTGCGACAAAGGCATTGCAATTGTGAAGCTTACCACTATCGAAAATGCAACCATTTGATCGCAATTGCCAACCAGCCCTTA